>NC_080038.1:38998380-39335523 GCF_030020395.1 Manis pentadactyla
AAATTTTAATGGTGCTTAACCCTAAGTTTGAGGCTTATTGGTTGCAGTTTATTTACATGTGCGTGTATTTAATTTTTCTCTGTATTTTCCAAATATTCTATAGTAAGTATATAGTTCCTTTATAACTAGATAAGAATGAATACACATTACTTAATACAAAAGGAAAACAAATTTGCTTTTGAATTGGTTTTCTTCAGAGTTTATGTCTTTTTGTTACTTGCTTGTCCTTTACTTTTGATCACTCTTCTTTCTTGTCTTCATTGTGGACTATGACACTGACCTTTGAACATCAATCTTGCCTTCTGTCTCTTGCCCACTCCCCCAGTTTCTCACCTGTGATTCTCTGCTTGTGCCTTAACTGCTGTCAGGTTTCTGAGCTTTAACTTTTCTGGCTACTGGCCAGTCAGCCACACACTTCCTTGCCCCTGACTGCGGTTTTTCATGACTTCCCCCATCCTGGCTTTGCTCTCTGTGGCCCCTACTGTTACTCCTCATGAATGCTTGAACTGAAGCATACGTTTGGGTTTTTTTTCTTTATGAGTCCTTATATTGTCAGCATATTCATTTGCCCAGACTGCCACAACAGACTACGACAGACTGGGTGGCTTAAGCAAGAGTATAAGTCCGGGGAGAGGAAATCCCGGGGCAAAATACCTCTAAAAACTGAAATCAGTAAAAGGGAGAAATAAAGTTTAAAACCCATTTATTGCTTACAAACTGCAGTCCAGCGCTGGCTCTCTCTCCTTCTTCTGAAGCAAACCAGCAAGCAAGACAGCCCCTCCCCTTAAACTCTCAGGTTCAGACACGCCCTTGGTTGCCCAGGTAATTACCCATTGACATGGAGATGAACTTCTCTCCACTCCTGAAGATATGCAAATGCACTAAAGCCAGGCGATATACTCTGGAAATTTTACAATGTTACCCACAGGGCACCCCTCCAGAAATCTTGCCTTACAATCTACTTGATCCCCTTCTTCTGCAATGGTCCCCGGGTGAGAAAACTGGAGCATTGTGACCAGACTAATGACATAACAATAGCAACAGCAATAAAATCATGACAATCCTCAAGCCAGAGGATTCAGCCTATGCAGCACAAAATATGTTTCTACACTTGTTTACTCAGTCTGAACAACCATGTTACCAAACATTAGACAAAGTCAGGCCTCTCTTTAAGCATTTTTTTCTTGACGACAGCAAAACAATCATGATAATTCTCAAGCCAGAGGATTCAGCTAGGTTCAAAGTCTTATGCAGAGTAAGTCCATAGCTCATCCACTACATAGGCAGACAGTAGCTGAGGGTTTAGAGAAATCATCATGTGACAGCTGCAGCCAAGGGGCACATTCAGGCCACAAGGACAGTAGGAGAAAATAACCTTAAGGACAATAAGATACATGTTTTAATGACACCAGCATAGGCAAATCTTGTCTATCAGGTAGGATACATTCAAGAGCTTGGTCTTGTGATAAAACAGTGGCAGGAATGGGATCTCATCCTGTTCTAGTATACCAGACTTTCACCCCCCTCCCTGTGGTAGTTACAGATGAGTCAATAAAGGGCTACAGGAGGTGCATGCACTGGCCATAAAGTTAAAATAAAACTTCCCCACAAGATGCTCTTACCTCCTGGACATTATGGGTACACTACTGTGACCTTTGGGGGCCATTCAGCTGTTACTCCAGGAATAAACATGAGGCCAGCAAACAGGCCTTTCCCCCAAGGTGCCAGAAGGGCCAGCCATCTCTGGTCCATGTGTCAAAATGTCCAGGGCTGGGTCCATTCAACAGCATCTCCAGGGCTTAATGCAATAGGGGCTGGCAGCAGGATGTTGCTCTGCTGGCCATATCTGGCTTCAATAACTCTTCTTTGGTTTGAATGTACAATTGGATAGGAGAGGCAGCAAGGTGTGTGAGCATATCCACAGGGCTCAAAGCTCCTTTACGTGGCTTCTCATTCAAACGCTGCAGCACTGTCCATAGGTGAACTGACCAACCCCGTAGACTATTGGTGTCACACTTTAGGCCAGATTTCAACAAACGGTTGTACCTCTCTATCATGCCTGCCCTGATAGGGTTATATGGTACATGAAAATCCACTTTATTCCTAATTGCTGCACCCATTCTTGTAACGCAAGTCCAGTAAAGTATGTGCCTTGATTGCTCTCAATGACCTGCAGCTGGCCAGAGGCTGCAAAGAGATGCTCTGGGCTCCTCTTGGTGGTTGGCTGATTTGCTCAATGTGCAGGAAAAGCAACCAATAGTCCAGTAGCCGTGTCCACACAAGTCATGGCATACCAGTATTATTCTGATATGGGCAGAGGCCCAATATAGTCTATTTGCCACCTGACAAAGGGTATTGGCCTTCTTACTATTGTCCTATGTTGCTGTGGGACTCGGTGTAAGTTTGTCTTAGAGCACACAAGGCACTCCTTCCGGGCTCTGCTGACTTCTTCAAAGGTCAATGTCAAGACCCACAGAAGGGCTACAGCCCACATTGCCTTTTGCCCCATGTGCAACAAACGCTGGTACAGCCATTGGGCCACATCAGAGGCAGGCTGTCCTTCTAGCCAGTGCACCTGGGCCAATTGTGTCTGCTTCATCATTCACTGGGGATGCCAAAGGCAAATGGCCAGTCACATGATATATGGTAACAGTCTCAGTATGACCTGAGGCCCATAAGCCTTGTCGCAACACTTGCCCCCAAAGGGGCCAGTGATGAACCATCCAGTTGGCATGATACCATGTCGGTAGCCACAGGATCAATAGACAGCCCAGCTGTCAGTGCAGACAACTATGGGGGAAGGCTCCTGGGTGATCACGAACCATACTGCTCACAACTCAGCCCATTGACTGCTCTTCCCCTCTCCATCCTCCATCCATATTATCTCAGTCTTAAGACGGAAAGTCACAGCCCTCCACTTTGGGGGCTGCCCACTACTGGAGCCGTCTGTGTACCAAGTATATTTAGGTATAGGGGCTTTTCCCTTCTGATAAGGACTCTTGGCTACCAATGGCTCAAAATCAGGTTCTCCCTGCTTTCCATTGGTATAGGTCACTGGCCGGAATAAGCATTGGAGTTTTCCACTTAAGGGGCTAGTAGAGAGGGCGCTGCACTGCTGTAAATATGTACCCCATTTGGCCAGTGTAGGTGTCTGTGCCATGCCACTCCGTGGCTTTTGGATCCAATCTCATACCCACCCCACAATGGGATAGGTGGTTATTACCTTGGTTGGACCTGTTCCAGTGATGGGCTCCGTAGACAGCAAGGCATGGCACACAGCAGCCAGTTGCTTCTCTATCAGGGTGTACTGGACCTCTGCTCCTTTCCACAGTTGTGACCAGAATCCAATAGGTTGGCATGTCCATTCAAGCTGCTGCCAAAGGCCGCATCCATAACCATCTTTGGTTAGATGGACATCTAGTTCACAGGGCCTTGATGAGTCTATTACATTCAAGGCCTGTACAGCCTTGACTGCCAACTTGGCAGCAATAAAAGCAGCTGCACAAGCCGCATCCCATTCCTTCCTGATGCCCTTTCGTACCAACAGGTATAAGGGCTTCAGAATTTGTGCCAAGTGTGGGATAAACACTCTCCAGTAGCTGAAAAGACCACAAAACTCTTGTAATACTGTCACAGTGGTAGGGGTGGGGAAAGCCTGGATCTTGTCTGTAACTGCTTCAGGAACAACTTTAGTTTTACCTGCCCAGAAAATCCCCAAGAATTTCACAGACAATCCAGGTCCCTGAATCTTAGTGCTGTTCACAGCCCATCCTTTTTCCTGTAGATGTTGCAACAGTCTAGGAACTGCCCCTTCTAAATCTGAAAGAGAATCAGATGGGAGCATAATATCATCAATGTAATGATACAACCGCACTGTTTGCAGTTTTTTCCACGTGGCCAAGTCCTGGGCTACAAGTCTGTGACAGATGGTGGGATTCTGGAGATATCCCTGGGGAAGAACAGTGAATGTCCACTGCCAGCCTTCCCATGTGAAGGCAAACCATTCCTGGCTTTCCTGTGCTATGTCAATAGAAAAGAAAGCATTAGCAAGGTCGACTACATAATATATTCCCAGTTCATGGCTGAGAGTGTCCAGAATGTCTGCTATAGAGGGAACAACAGCATGCAAGGGGGGTTTGACTTTCAGTTCCCTGTAGTCTACAGTCATACACCAGGAGCTGTCTGGTTTTCTCACTGGGCACATTGGGGAATTAAAAGGACTATGAGTGGGCTTTATGATGCCCATCCTCTCCAACTCCTGTAGTTTCTCCAATTTCCTTGTGCCCTCCAGGCAATTTATACTGCTTAATATTTGTCACCCACTGAAGCACAGGCAGAACTACAGGTGGGTGCTTAGCATGTCCCCTCAGAACTGCCTTTACCACACATACCCTCAGTCTGAACTCACTTGCAGTGGTCGGTAACCACAGGCTCTGCAGGGTATCTACCCCCAAAATATATTCAGGGGTGGGAGAATGTACACAGTATACTCCTTTGGGGGTAAATGCCCTGCCCCCAATGAGATTTGGGCTTTCTTCACTCTAATTGCCTTTCCCTCATAGCCATCTATCACAGCAGGGGTCCCAGGAAAATGCTCAGGGTTGCCGTGAACCAAAGAACACTCAGCTCCTGCGTCAAGCAGTACCAGGACATGTTGTACATTCACAGGGGACCAATGAATTGCTAATTCTACATGTGGCCTCTGGTCCCAACATGTCCCCCAAGGTGGGGACTTTGAACCCCCCCTTAGCTGAACCACGATGCCCTATCGTCCTCCTGTGGGGGTGAGGGCTCAAGTGAATCCTGAGTACTGTCTCCCAGGAAGTTTTGCCAGGACATAGGCCATGCATGAGGTTTTGTCTCCGGTTTTAGTGTCCTGGTCCTCAGTAGCTGGAACTGCTGCTCTGGCTTTAATTAGTGCCACAGTTCTAACAAGATCCTATTGGGCTGCCCATCCAGTTGTTCTTTCACTACCCTGGCCTTAATCAAATCAACCCACATCTGAATCCTCGAGACCTCCATGGGGCCCTTTGGACCTCTCCTTTCAGCCATAGCTTGTACTTCCTTCCCTGCACTTATTGTTTCAACCTCCTCCAGATCTGCTAAAGTACAAGTAGCCTCACTTATGGGTTGTCCTAGGTGGGGGGCAACAGTATTCACTAGGGACCCAAAGAGACATGTGGGCACTGTATGCAGCACCAGGCTTCTCATTCCTATAGTGGACACCTACTCATCAGGGCTGGTGGGTCCATATTATAGATAATGTTTTTGTTTCTTTCTTTCTTTTAATTTTTGGCATTTACTTATTTTTTTTGGTATCATTAATCTACAACTACATGAAGATTATTATGTTTACTAGACTCCGCCCATCACCAAGTCACCCCCACAAACCCCATTACAATCACTGTTCATCAGTGTAGTAAGATGCTGTAGAATCACTACTTGTCTTCTCTGTGTTGCACAGCCCTCCCTGTGTCTCCCCCCATTATACATGGGAATCATAATGCCCTCTTTCTTTCCATCCCCTCTTATCCCTCCCTTCTCACCCATCCTCCCCAATCCCTTTCCTTTTGGTAACTGTTAGTCCATTCTTGGGTTCTGTGTTTCTGCTACTGTTTTGTTCCTTCCATTTTTTCCTTGTTCTTATACCCCACATATGAGTGAAATCATTTGGTACTTGTCTTTCACCACCTGGCATATTTCACTGAGCATAATACCCTCTAGCTCCATCCATGTTGTTGCAAATGGTAGGATTTGTTTTCTTCTTATGGCTGAATAATATTCCATTGTGTATATGTACCACCTCATCTTTATCCATTCACCTACTGATGAACACTTCGGTTGCTTCCATTTCTTGGCTATTGTAAATAGTGCTGCGATAAACATAGGGGTACATCTGTCTTTTTCAAACTGGGCTGCTACATTCTTAGGGTAAATTACTAGGAGTGGAATTCCTGGGTTAAATGGTATTTCTATTTTGTGCTTTTTGAGGAACCTCCATACTGCTTTCCAGAATGGTTGAACTAATTTACATTCCCACCAGCAGTGGAGGAGGGTTCCCCTTTCTCCACAACCTCGCCAACATTTGTTGTTGTTTGTCTTTTGGATGGTGGCGATCCTTACTGGTGTGAGGTGACATCTCATTGTGGTTTTAATTTGCATTTCTCTGATGACAAGCAATGCAGAGCATCTTTTCATGTGTCTGTTATCCATGTGAATTTCTTCTTTGGAGAACTGTCTGTTCAGCTCCTCTGCCTATTTTTTAATTGGATTATTTGCTTTTTGTTTGTTGAGGTGTGTGAGCTCTTTATATATTTTGGATGTCAACCCTTTATCAGATCTGTCATTTACGATTATATTCTCCCATACTGTAGGGATGCCTTTTTGTTCTTTTGGTGGTGTCCTTTGCTGAACAGGAGCTTTTCACCTTGATATAGTCCCACTTGTTCAATTTTGCTTTTGTTTCCCTTGCCTGGGGAGATATGTTAATGAAGAAGTTGCTCAAGTTTATGTCCAAGAGATTATTGCCTATGTTTTTTCCTAAGAGTTTTATGGTTTCATGACTTACATTCAGGTCTTTGATCCATTTCGAGATCACTTTTGTGTATGGGGTTAGACAATGATCCAGTTTCATTCTCTTACATGTAGCTGTCCAATTTTGCCAACACCAGCTGTTGAAGAGGCTGCCATTTCCCCATTGAATGTCCATGGCTACTTTATCATATATTAATTGACCATATATGTTTGGATTAATATCTGGACTCTCTATTCTGTTCCACTGGTCTATGGGTCAGTTCTTGCACCAGTACCAAATAGTCTTGATTACTGTGGCTTTGTAGTAGAGCTTGAAGTTGGGGAGTGAGATTCCCCCCCCCCCACTTTATTCTTCCTTCTCAGAATTGCTTTGGCTATTCGGGATCTTTTCTGGTTCCACATAAATTTTAGAAATACTTGATTCAGTTCGTTGAAGAATGCTGTTGGTATTTTGATAAGGATTGCATTGAATCTGTAGATTACTTTTGGCAGGATGGCCATTTTGACAATATTAATTATTCTAGCCAAGAGCATGGGATGAGTTTCCATTTGTTAGTGTCCTCTTTAATTTCTCTTAAGAGTGTCTTGTAGTTTTCAGGGTATAGATCTTTCACTTCCTTGGTTCGGTTTATTCCTATTTTATTCTTTTTGATGCAATTGTGAATGAAATTGTTTTCCTGATTTCTCTTTCTATTAGTTCATTGTTAGTGTATAGGAAAGCAACAGATTTCTGTGTGTCAATTTTGTATCCTGCGACTTTGCTGAATACAGATATTAGATCTAGTAGTTTTGGAGTGGATTCTTTAGGGTGTTTTATGTACAGTATCATGTCATCTGCATATAGTGACAGTTTGACTTCTTCTTTACCAATCTGGATGCCTTGTATTTCTTTCTTTTGTCTAATTGCTGTGGCTAGGAGCTCCAGTACTATGTTGAATAGTGGTGGGGAGAGTGGGCATCCCTGTCTTGTTCCCAATCTTAGAGGAAAAGCTTTCAGCTTCTCACTGTCAAGTATGATATTGGCTGTGCGTTTATCATATATGACCTTTATTATGTTGAGGTACTTGCCCTCTATACCCATTTTGATGAGGGTACTTACCATGAATGGATGTTGAATTTTGTCGAATGCTTTTTCAGCATCTATGGAAATGATCATGTGGTTTTTGTCCTTCTTTTTGTTGATGTGATAAATGATGTTGATGGATTTTTGAATGTTGTACCATCCTTGTATCCCTGAGATGAATCCCATTTGGTCATGTTGTATGATTCTCGTGATGTATTTTTGAATTCTGTTTGCTAATATTTTGTTGAGTATTTTTGCATCTATGTTCATCAGGGATATTGGTCTGTAGTTTTCTTTTTTGGTGGGGTCTTTGCCTGGTTTTGGTATTAGGGTGATGCTGGCCTCATACAATGAGCTTGGAAGTATTCCCTCCTCTTCTATTTTTTGGAAAACTTTAAGGAGAATGGGTATTATGTCTTCTCTGTATGTCTGATAAAATTCAGCGGTAAATCCATCTGGCCCAGGGGTTTTGTTCTTGGGTAGTTTTTTGATTACCACTTCAATTTTGTTGCTGGTAATTGGCCTGTTTAGATTTTCTGTTTCTTCCTTGGTCAGTCTTGGAAGGTTGTATTTTTCTAGGAAGTTGTCCATTTCTTCTTGGTTTTCCACCTTGTTAGCACATAGATTCTCATAGTAGTCTCTAATGATTCTTTGTATTTCTGTCGGGTCTGTCATGATTTTTCCTTTCTCTTTTCTGATTCTGTTGATGTGTGTAGATTCTGTTTTTCTCTTAATAAGTCTGGTTAGGGGTTTATCTATTTTATTTATTTTCTCAAAGAACCAGCTCTTGGTTTCATTGATATTTTCTATTGTTTTATTCTTCTCAATTTTATTTATTTCTTCTCTGATCTTTATTATGTCCCTCCTTCTGCTGACTTTGGGCCTCTTTTGTTCTTCTTCCAATATCAATAATTGTGACTTTAGACTATTCACTTGGGATTGTTCATCCTTCTTTAAATAGGCCTGGGTTGCTATATACTTTCCTCTTAAGACTGCTTTCGCTGCATCCCACAGAAGTTGGGGCTTTGTACTGTTGTTGTCATTTGTGTCCATATATTGCTTGATCTCTATTTTAATTTGGTCATTGATCCATTGATTATTAGGAGCATGTTGCTAAGCCTCCATGTCTTTGTGAGCCTTTTTGCTTTCTTTGTACAATTAATTTCTAGTTTTATACCTTTGTGGTCCAAGAAGTTGGTTGGTAGAATTTCAATCTTTTTGAATTTACTGAGGCTCTTTTTGTGGCCTAGTATGTGGCCTATTCTGGAAAATGTTCCATGTGCACTTAAGAAGGATGTGTATCCTGCTGCTTTTGGGTGTAGAATTCTGTAGATATCTATTAGATCCACCTGTTCTATTGTGTTGTTCAGTGCTTCTATGTCCTTACTTATTTTCTGTCTGGTGGATCTGTCCTCTGGAGTGAGTGGTGTGTTGACATCTCCTAGAATGAATTCATTGCATTCTATTTCCTCCTTTAATTCTGTTAGTATTTGTTTCACATATGTCGGTGCTCCTGTGTTGGGTGGATATATGTTTATAATGATTATATGCTCTTGTTGGACTGACCCCTTTATCATTATGTAATGTCCCTCTTTATCTGTTGCTACTTTCTTTGTTTTGAAGTCTATTTTTTCTGATACTAGTACTACAACACCTGCTTTTTTCCACCTATTGTTTGCATGAAATATCTTTTCCATCCCTTGACTTTTAGTCTGTGTATGTCTTTGGGTTTGAGGTGATTCTCTTGTAAGCAGCATATAGATGGATCTTGCTTTTTTATCCATTCTATTATGCTGTGTCTTTTGTTTGGTTCATTTGGTCCACTTACATTTAGAGTGATTATTGAAAGATATGCACTTAATGCCATTGCAGTCTTTAGATTTGTGGTTACCGAAGGTTGAAGTGTAGCTTCTTTACTGTCTAACCATCTAACATAGCTCACTTATTAAGCTATTATAAACACAGTGTGATGATTCTTTATTTCTCTCCCTTCTTATTCTTCCTCCTCCATTCTTTATATGTTAGGTGTTTTAATCTGTACTCTTTTGTGTTTCCTTTGAGCGCTTTTGTGCATATTTGATTTGATTTTTTGCCTTTAGTTAGTATTTTGTTGGTCTGCTTTTTTTGCTGTGATTTTATTTTGTCTGGTGACATCTATTTAGCCTTAGGAGTGCTTCCATCTAGAGCAGTCCCTTTAAAATATCCTGTAGAGGTGGTTTGTGGGAGACAAATTCCCTCAACTTTTTCTTGTCTGGGAATTGTTTAATCCCTCCTTCTTTTTAAATGATAATCCTGCTGGATGCAGTATTCTTGGTTCAAGGCCCTTCTGTTTCATTGCATTAAATATATCATGCCATTCTCTTCTGGCCTGTAGGGTTCCTGTTGAGAAGTCTGATGATAGCCTGATGGGTTTTCCTTTGTAGGTGACCTGTTTTCTCTCTCTGGCTGCCTTTAATACTCTGTCCTTGTCCTTGATCTTTGCCATTTTAATTATTATGTGTCTTGGTGTTGTGCTCCTTGGGCCCCTTGTGGTGGGAGTTCTGTGGGCTTCCATGGTCTGAGAGACTATTTTCTCCCCCTGTTTGGGGAAGTTTTCAGCAATTATTTCTTCAAAGACACTTTATATTCCTTTCTCTCTCTCTTCTTCTTCTGATACCCCTATAATGTAAATATCGTTCCATTTGGATTGGTCTCATTGTTCTCTTAGTATTCTTTCATTCCTGGAGATCCTTTTATCTGTCTCTGCCTCACCTTCTCTGTGTTCCTGTTCTCTGATTTCTATTCCATTAATGGCCTCTTGCACCTCATCCAGTCTGCTCTTAAGTCCTTCCAGAGATTGCTTTATTTCTGTATTCTCCCTCCTAACTTGATTCTTCAGCTCTTGCATATTTCTCTGCAAGTCCATCAGCATGGTTGTGACCCTTATTTTGAATTCTTTTTCAGGAAGTTTGGTTAAATATATCTCCCAGACTCCCTCTGAGGGGTTTTCTGGGTGATTCTGGACTGTATCAGATTCTTCGGCCTTTTCATGGCTATAGAGTTCCTGCTTGCTTGTCACCTTACCCTCCTAGAACAAAGTCCGTGGGCAGTTGGGGCATTTGTTAGCTGGCTGCCTCTGCTGGTTACCTGCACACAGGGAGCAGCTTCTGATTTTATTTCCTGAGCCACTGAGGGCGGGGCAGCTGTTGGGGCAGCCGAGAGCCCTGCGTGGAGGGGCATGCATGCCGGGTGTGCTCCCCTGAGAGAACGGTGACCCTTAGTGCCTTGTCTCGGCTTCCTCTGTCTGTGCTGGGCTGCCACATACCAGCGGGGACTCTGAGTCTGACCCGGGTGGCTGCGGAGGAGGCTCTGGGTGTTTGCTGTGGGCACCGCCGCTCTCAGGCTGCTCCCCTGTTATGGCGTGGTTGGGCTGGAGGGGTAATGGATGGGAGGCTGTTTATTGCTGTGAGGGGCTTCAGAGCTGCACTGCCTCCCAGTGGGCTGAAGCTCCTGAATTTCCTTGGGATTCCCAGCTGCTGGGCTGTGTGTGCTGGGATGATTCCGTCCAGCTTTGAAGCCCCTGTCCCTTTAAGAATTCCAAAAAGCACTCGGTTTTCTTTTGTCCCGGGAGAGCTGGCTGCAGGGACCCGCTCACAGATTTTACTGTTCTATTTCCCTAATATCCAGCACACCATGCAATATGTATCTGCGCTCCTGGTGCAGATGACTAGGGCTGTGTATTTTGCAGTCATGGGCTTCCACTCCCTCCCCGCTCCAACTCTTTCCTCCCGACGGGGAGCTGGGTTGTGGGGGGTGCTCGGGTCCCACAGGGCCGCAGCTTGTATCTTACCCCCTTTGTGAGGTACTGGGTTCTCTCAGATGTAGATGTAGCCTGGCTATTGTACTGTATCTTCTGGTCTCTCTTTCAGGAATAGTTGTATTTGTTGTATTTTCAAAATATGTATATGGTTTTGGGAGGAGATTTCTGCTGCCCTACTCATGCCGCCATCTTGGCTCCTCCCTTTTCTATAGATAATGTTTTTCATACCGAATTCCCACTGTACCTGTTGGAGCTCTGTATACGTTTTCCAACTACTGGGAAAATATGGCAAATCATCCTCATTAGGCCAAACTATCTTGATAGCAGCTTTCAGCCATTCCAGGAGTGTCTGATTCCCTGAGGCATGACTGGTATTTTGCAACCACTGCCTAAGGGAAGGGTGAGTCATCAGGTAAGCCATTCTACTCATCTCAGTACCCAAAAAAACAATGTTTTCCACATCCCAGAGACATAAAAGCCATGTAGGTAGAGATTCCAATGGTTTCTGCCTATACCAGACACTCATGTCCACCAGCTCATTCTGGGTATAGGGACAGAGCATGGAGTGCTCCACAACCTGGGGATGGGGTTGTCCTCCCCCTGAGGAGCCCACAGTTTTTCGTTTTTATTTTCTTAATTCCATCTGGGCAGGCCTTTAAAATAGGAGAAGATGGTACCTCTGGTGGTGGCCTGGGTAGCAGATCTGCCAATGGCTCCACTTCCTTGTCTTCTCCCTCGGGCTTCTCCACCAACTTCTCCTCCTCCACCATTTCCGGGGCTGAAGGCACTACCCTTTCCTCCCCCTTCCCAACGGCTTCCTGCAACTTTTCCTGCCACCTCCCCCCTTGCCACTAAGAAGTTCTCTAGGAGCGTGACCTGTCTTTTCAGTAACTGTCTCTCTTTTTTAACAGCACCCCATAGGTTATCACCCAGCTCCTCCAAGCAATGATGAAGTGTCTCTCTCCTGCCTAAGTCCCTATCTTTCCTTGCTAACCCTCTTGATAATGCTCTCTTTCTTCTGTATAACATTTTCCACTATCTGGATGAAAAGAGACCCTACAATGCCAGCCACTACATGGCCCCCTAAGGTCTCCAAGCAGTCTTCCAACTCATGGAGGGTTAATTCTGCAGCTTCCGGTGTTGCCATCCTTCCCCAGTTCTGGGGAATGTCCCACCCCTATAGGAGGTACTTTACCCTAGACCAATTCCCCACTAGGGGTTCCCAAATTGGAATCCCCACAGCTGGCAGGATAATGACAGGTAAAGCAGCACCCTCTGCTGCTGCCTCTGCTATGGGGCCTCCCCACCATCTGCAGGAGCAGCCCTCTCGAAGTTCGCACCTATTATGGCAGATTTCAGGTTCAGAGGCACCCTGCTGACTTCCGCCAGGTGTAAGTCTAGGGAAAGGAAATCCCAGGCAAAATACCTCTAAAAACTGAAATCAGTCAAAGGGAGAAATAAAGTTTAAAACCCGCTTACCGCTTACAAGCTGCAGTCCAGCGCCGTCTCTCTCCCCCTGATGCAGAAGAAGCAAGCAAGCAAGCAAGCAATCCCCCTCCCCTTAACCTCTCAGGTTCAGACACGGCCTCCGTTGCCCAGGTAATTACCCACTGACATGGAGATGAACTTCTCTCCACCCCTGAGGATATGCAAATGCACCAAAGCCAGGCGAGATAATCTGGAAATGTTACAATTTTACCCACACCATTCTATCCATGATGACTAGCTGTTATTATATTCTCCCAAATCAAAATCATTACAAACATTTGTAGTTATTAATATCTTATTGGATCCTGTAACATTTTATCCAGTAAGTGGTAAATAAAAGTTATGTTTATATTAACCAGAGAATATTTAACCTCATTTAAAATCTCCTTGTCACATCTCCTTAGGTCCACAGAGGATTTGCTGTTGTTATTTGTTCTTGAAGAGGTTACCGAGGAACTCAGGTAGGCCCACAGAGCTTTCCCAGAAGGTTTCCTACTCTTTCAGGGTCTGGGACTGGAGTTCTATAAGCTCCTCCCTATTTTCACCCCAAAGTCCCTTATTAACTGATCCACAGTAGACAAGTAGCTGGTCTTATGTGTTATTCATCTCCAAGACGCCTAACTCATGTATTCACCTGCTAAACAGGAAACCAATCAGGTACCATGCATTATAGCAGGTGCTATGTGCTAACTCAAGAAAGCGGCTGAAACCTGAATTTGAAACTCTGAAATTCATGATAAACCTTCAGCCTGATCTGTTTTTGGTTTGTTTGTTTCTGACTTGTGGTAGGCTGAATAATGGCCTCCCAAGGATGTCCCTCCCTAACCCTTGGAACCTGTAAATATGTTACATAACATGGGCGAAGGGCCTTTGCAGATGTGATTAAAGTTATGGACTTTAAGATAAGGCAATTATCCTGGTTTATCCACGTGGGCCCAGTCTCACCCCATGATCCCTTATAAACAGAACTGTCTCTGGCTGGCAGCAGAGGAGAGATACAGCAGAAGGAAAAGTCAGAGAGATTTGAAGCATGAGAGGGAATCCACCTGCTGTTGTTGGAAAGGGCCCTGTGGGAAGCATGAAAAGGAATGTGGGCAGCCGCTAGAAGTAAAGGTCAGACCCTGATTGATGGCCAGCAAGGAAACGGGAACCTCAGTCATATAATCACAAGGAACTGAATCCAGCCAACAATCTGAATGAGCTCGGAAACAGATTCTTACCCAGGATTTCCAGAAAGGTCCTAGCAACACCTTGATTTTGGCGTTGCAAGTCCCTAGGCAGAAGACTCAGTTGAGCTATGCTGTACCTGGACTTCTGACCTACAGAACTGTGAACTAATAAATGGGTCTTGTTTTAAGGCACTAAGCTGTGGTAATTTGTTAGGGCAGCAATAGAAACTAATAAATGGTCTGAAATTGAAATCTACCCTTGAGGAATAAGGCCCATTTTAAAGCTTAATTATTAGGTTCAAAATAGAGCTTTCTGTAACCCAAGAATATTGACATATGAATTACAATAACATAATTAGTTCAGAAAACTCCAAAACAAAACAATTGCTACATTACTATAGACCAGCTTACATGAGGTTCAATACTGTGTAAATTCCCTACTTGGGCTGTGTCCTTCAGAAGGTTTTAGATGTTTTGCATTTAACATTTATTATGTTTAAAGAAGAAAAGGGAATTGGTAGGCTTGTAAAAGTTGAAACAGATTCTAATTGAAGGACTACATACTGTCATCTTTGTGTGTGTAGGGGATGAAAATACATAAAGCTATTTAAAAATGATACTGACAGGTAGGTGGTCCTGAAACACAGAGAAGCTTCAGATTCCAATCTTATTATCCTAGGTGGCAGTTTTCCTACTCGCTGTTCCAACAGTCAGAGCCTTTTGAAATGCAGTTTGAGCCAGGCAGAAATTAAGAGACAGAGTGATTGATTAAGAAGGGCTCTCAGAAAAAAGAAACAGCCGCAGTTTTGCAGGCAGCCAATTTCAGGGGTCAATATATTGACTGCGTCTCTTTTAAAATCACTATATTCTGCTTCAGGTTTTGATGTGGTCAGAGAAAAGAAGCCACAAAGAAACACATCAGGCGCACGCTAATGATGTGCAGCATGGGCTGTGGGGACGCTGAGCCCAGAGAGATGCTTCCTTGTTATTACTAATAATTGCTTATCATTACTGGATGATTGCTTGCTGTGCATGAGATCATATAGGGAATAAAAGTTTTTTCAACACTGACATATAGAAGTGTTTTCCTCTGATCTGTGTTATGTTTAAGATGTCCCATGGGTCTGCATTATGACCAAACTCATATTTGCTTTCATTTTCAAGATTTCTCAAATAGACATTAAGAAAGATATATTCCACTGCTTTATTTAAATGTTTATTAAAATACAAATGTCCTGAGATGCCCTGTCCCAGGACCCAATTAGAATAAGCATATAAAATATCATTGCAATGGAACAGAACTATATTTATATTGTCTACAACTCAGAGTATTCCCAATGAGTGTAAGACTAGACACAAAGTTAGGGCATATTAAAGGGATCACTTATTTAAAGTCTTAGGACAAATAATCATACAATCCAATTCCATGTGGGATGAACTCAGTCTTATTAAGATTACGTGTGCAACAGCCAAATCTCCAATTAGATTTGTAAATTTTATTTGGAAAGTAGAGTTACCTTTGTTGTTTTTGTACCAGCTTTATAACTTTGCACCATTTTGAATCTCTACTACTACCCTTAGCCATTGTAAAATATTAAGCAGTGGTGTCAAAGACATATCGCATTAAAAAGGAAAAATAGTAATTTTACTGTGGAGGGATGTGGAGGTTACTTCCTTAACCAAGTAATGCAAGTTAACATAATCAATAAAGGAACAAACTGACTTGCACTGAGAACATCATTTCTCTGATGTTTCTGCCAAATATACACAATGTGCATCTAAACATGAAGAAATATACAAGCCTAAATTGAGGGATATTCTCCTAAACAATTAGCCTGTACTATTTTTGAAATGTCAGTGTCATGAAAGATAAAGAAAAATGGAGAAATTCTTCCAGATTTTAAAAGTTTAAAGAGGACATGATTGCTAAATATGGAGTATTATCCTGGACTGGATCCTAGATCAAAGAGGGGGAAAGGTTGCTGGGACAACTGGCAAAATTTGAATATGGACTGTCTACTAGATCATAATATTGTATCAATATTATATTTTCTGAATTTGATAATTTTGCTATGGTTATGAAAGAGGATGTCCCTCTTCTTAAGAAATACATGTTAAGTATTTAGGGGGGAAAGGAGGTCTCTTACTTAATCTCAGTTGGTTTAGAAAACTAAAAATAACAACAAAGATAATAAAATATATATACATAAACATATACATACACACACACACACATATATATATGTATGTATATGAGAGAGAGAGAGAGAGAAAGAGAGAAAGAAGTGAGTAAAGTGATAAAGCAAATTTTGCAGCATGTTAACAACTGGTAAATCTGGGTGAGAGATGTACCTGAGATCTGTACTATTTTTTCTAAATGAAACTCATCTGTAAATTGAAATTATTTCAAAGTAAAAAATTGAATTAAGTATAACAAAAGATAAACCTTAACAATATATTACAACTATGACACTTCTGGGACTCCAACTATACCCCTACCCTGAAGTAGGCAAACGTTAATTCCACTCAATTAAATTGGGTAAACCTTTCGGTTAAATTTGTTCATAAATATTTCTCGCTAAGTTAATATTGATTCCTTATCAATGTCCTCCTTCTTTTCTTTTCTCACCAACAAATATTAGGCAAAGGGATGTTGCTAGAAGGAAACACCGCACTGAGCTGAAAGATTTGCGTTTCCTCAAAGCAACACAGAGGAGCCAAATCAAGCAAACAGGATTAAAAAGCATCCATTAACCAAGTTGTTTACACCCCAATTTCAATGCCTCTCTTAAGTGGAACTGACCTAAAAACAGGAGGTATTCATGGAAACATACCCGCCAACTCCCCAGAAATTAGCTTATGCCAAACTTTTCATTAAGAAACTTGGGTGACTCAACTCTTTTCCCACTACTAGTATTACTTTTGCAGAAATATGGCTATGTTAGCTCTATAAAATTAAATTCTGCTTATTTACATAAGAGGAAAAGTAATGGCATTTCATTTGTAAACAGTTCTGCTTTTAATAGTATATTTGAAATTAGTTTATCCCTCTTAAAGGAAAATGTGATGTGCTCATTTAAACAATTGTAAATAGAATTTTCTATTACAGAACCCATATCTCAGTTGTCATCAGTGAATGTGCACAGTTTAGGTAGCATATTTTAGGTTGGAAAATGGAATGTGTCAGAAAAATGCATTACACTTTAGGACTTTAATTTTCCCTCAACCTATTCATGACAGACACAGCCAGCCAATAAAAAGAAAAGGGATACAAATACTAAAAAGAATCTTATCCATTCTCATCCCACCCATGATCCTCCCAAGGACGAGTGAAAATTGCCTCTTGAGATGGAGAAAGAAGATACACAAAATCCAGCTCTGATTATGTAAGAGATTGTTAATCCTCAAGATGACGATAATCACAGGACTAAACTACAAAATCTAGGGACTGCAAGCAAATGTGTCAACAGCTTAAAAATCAGTTCAATGGGGGAAATTCTTTAGGTCTCTGGAGTCTAAAGGGTACTGGGCTCTCTTAAGGCAAATGCTTTAAAAAGAAAGGAAACTTGTGCAGTCTTTACAGCCTTAGAAATCAATTTAAAGATCTAGTACTAATGCCATGTTTAAGTATTCATTTATTATTTAGCAGTATATTGTTTTATAAAATTTCAAACTTACAGTAAAGTTGCAAGAATAGTAAAATGAACACCCACATACTCTTCACCAAAATTGACCAAATATGGCACATTTACTTTCTCCCTCTCCCTCTAGTTCTCTTCCCTACATATGTATTTTTTCTCTTTTCCTCATTTCTCTTTCTCTTTCCTTCTTTTCTTTTCCTGAAACATTTGACAGTTTGTTGCAGACATGACACTTCGATTCTACTATTCCAATGCATATCTTTTAAGAATAGGATATATCCCTATGTAATCACAACATGGTTATCATGTTTGCAAAATTTAACGTTGTATGATACTGTTGTCCGTATTTAAATTTCCTCAACTTTCCTAAAAATACCCTTTATAGCTGGTTTTTTAAAATTCAGTTTTTAATGAAGGATTACACACTACAGTCTCTGTTGATCTAGAAGAGTTCCGAGTTGTTTTGCCTTGTTTGTTCTTTGGTCTTTCCTGATACTGACATTTTTTTGAAGAATCCAGGCCAGTTGTTTTGTATGTTTGGCATACATTTGTCGGGGGGGGGGGGGAATGAGTGCCAAAGTAAATTAGAAATGTAATGGAATCATAACTTTGTAGATGTATTCAAAACCCAGCTTTAACAGTGACTTGGAACAAGTTTCTTAATCTTCCCTGAGCCTTGGTTATCTGATCTGTTAAAGGGGAATAATGATCCCCATTTTACAAGGCAGTTGTGAGGATTACAAATTGATGCAATCTCTGCAGACAGCAGTTTGACAGTCTGTATCAAAAGTCTTAAACGTGCCTGTATTCTTGGACCCAGTAATTCTGCTTCTAGCAATTTATCCTTAGGAAGTTATCAGAGATATAGACAAAGATATAGGCAGTAATATTCATTACCATGGGTGTCAGGGGAGTGGGTGGGTGAACTGGGCTACATCCTCCACCTTCTTCCTTATTATTTTAAGGATCTTCTTCATCATTCGTTGCTAACATTTGTTAAAAGCTACCCTGTGTCCAGCACTGTGCTGAGTTACAGATTGCTGGGGCAAACTTGAAAATCATGCTTTGGTGGAGCATTGGGTAACATGGAAAAGAAGAACATAGGGTTTAATGAGGAACCCAGACACGTCTGTGTAGAGGATGAGATCCCAACTTTGTTTTATGTTTACAGAATTATGTTTAGAGAAGAACTAAGAAAGAAGCACAATAAAATCTTTACACTGATGGTGACATTTGGGATAAATTTTGTTTATAACAACAAAATCAAGGAAAATGTGCATACAAATTTCATGACAGTATGCAGAACCCTATGCTTGGCAGGCAATTCCAGTCATGGTTGACTGGCAGTAACCGGTCAATGTGGCCACTCATAGATGAAAGGAGGACTTGCAAATTTAATCCCTGATGGATCAGCCACATCCTAGCTATGACTCTATGTAAAAAAAGAAGGGATTTCAATGAATAGCTAGCTATCTCTGTCACATCATAAAATATTTATCTGATATTATTGTAACTATACATTTCTTTTGGTTAGTCCTTGCTACCCAAATATCTTTACCTAACTTTTTATTTTTAATCTTTCTGAAGCATTGTATATTGTTGGTAAACAGCACAAACCTGGATTTTATTTCTTCTATTCTGACGATCTTTGACATTTAATTAGTAAGGTTTATATTTATATTTACATTACAGTGATTGCTGATGAATATGCAATTATTTCTGCCATCTTATTTCTGCCTTCTGTTTTTTCCACTTTTTCTAGGCTTTTATTTATTTTTTCTCATTTCCTGCCTTGTTTAGGATTAAGTTTCTAAAATTATTTTCTTTCCTCTTCCTTTATGGAAATATGCATTCTATTTCTATTAGTTCTATAGTTATGCAATAACTCAAAATGTTAGCACACATCCATACTTAAATTCAAATCCAACATTATTCAATCTCTCTTTCCTCCTCTTCAGCAATACAAGGAATTTAAAACACTCTTAAGTCCAATTGACCACCTCCTATCCTGCATGTTATCAATATATAACTTCTTGTCCTTCCTTAATTTTTATGACCCAGATTGAACATTATTATTGTTTTGACACAGTCAATACATATTTGGATTTCTCTTTCCATTTTTGCCAGTTTATTTGTTTATGTCATTCTTATATCTCAGACCCTTATTATGGGATTTTTCTTCTTGAAGAATGGTAGCAAATTCTCAGCTTTTCTTTTCTAAAAATATCTTTATTTTCCCCTCACTTTCAACAGACAACTCTATTTTAAAAATTATCTTAAAAAGCAGGAAAGATGAAAGAAAAAGAGTACTAGAAGAATACAAATTTCAAAGTTAAATTACCTCCACCTACCTCTACTATCTGACTTCAGAGTAAGATATAACCACTACTACCAGATTCCTGTGTTTTCTTCCATATGATTTTAATTCATTGGTATGCATGTGCTTATTTACAAAAATAAAATCATAATATGCCCAATGCTGGGCTACTTGTTTTCTATAAATTAAAGTATGTACTAGAAATATTTCTGTATCATTATAACTATATAATATTCCATTTTATGAATATACCATAATTTATCCAGTCCCATATTTATGGGTATGTTTTGCTTCTACAAATAAAGCTGTAATAAATATTTCTTATCTACTATCTTTGTTTATGAAACTGGCTTATTACATGGACTGAACTTAATGGATCAAAGATTATTTTGTTCAAAGCAAAAGATAATTCATCTGAGTATACAATTCTAGGTTGGTAATTATTTTGCTTTCCTACTTTAAAGGTATAATCCACTATCTTCTGATTTTATTTTTGCTATTGATAAGTCTGTTGTCAATCCAATTGCTTTTCATGTTTTGGTAATCTGTTTTTTCTTTCTTTCTAATTGCTTTTGAGGTTTTCCTCTATGTCTTTAGTGTTCTGCATTTTACTCTGATAAGTCTAAGAACATATGTTTTTATTAGTGTTCTCAGAGCTCATTATAGTTCTTCAAACTGAAGATTCATCTCTTTCAAAATTCTAGAAAATTCTCCACCATTATATAGTTGAACATTACCTTTCCCCCATTCTTTCTGTTCTCTCCTTCAGGGTATTCATTTAAATGTATATGGAATTGTCTCACTGTATCCTCACTGTCTCTTATCCTGTCATATTTTCTGTCTCTATGTCTCTGCTGAACTCTGTGCAATTATTTTCAAAATTTTCTTCGAAGTTCACTTTTCCTATCTTCAGATCTGTCTAATCTCTTTAACTCACTGATTAAGTAAATTTCAATGACTCTATTTTTCATTTTTAAGAGTGTTACTACGCTGATGGACAGTGACTGTGAAGGGGTATGTGGGGGGGACTTGGTGAAGGGGGTATCCTAGTAAACATAATGTTCTTCACGTAATTGTAGATTAATGATACCAAAAAAAAAAAGAGTGTTATTTGGACCTTTTTGAAAATCAGTTTGATTATTTTTTTATGTATCCTTGTTCATTGCTCATGTTTGCAATTCCATTTTGTATTTCTTTTGAAAATTTAACTAACTAGTTACTCTAATTGTCTTTGGAGAGGGGATTGGATGACTGTGGAATAATGTTGAATAAGAAGACTTCAATGCATCTGTTTTGGTGCTATGTTAGACCTATTGAATAAATTGATGAAATTAAACTTAAACAACTTTTAAGCATACTAATTTTATAGTTTGAATTTATACATCTAATCTGAAATTTATGAAGGTCGAATTCTGTTTTTTGTTTCTGCTGACTCTGGTTTGTAGTGGTTCAAATGTTTTTAAATTTTATATTGGCTTCTGCTTGGATGAATTTTATCTGTGGAAATACTGAGTTATCTGGTTTGAGAGCCAAATTCCTCCAGAGAGAATTTCCATTATCTTCTTTCAATCACTGGAGGTTGTTATGAACCCAGGACCACTTTAAATTAAATTCCTTAGCCTTCATAGGTGATATAAATTTGAATTCTAACCACATATGAAGGCAGGCTTATAGTTATAAATTTTGATAGGAGACATTTTCCCCACCTAGAAGGGAAATTGAGACAGATAAGACTCATTTCCTATCCTTGCTGCAAGAAAAAAATTTTTTTCTGGCTTACCATTTCAATATGCGGTCATTCTTTGAGGGTCCTGACTTCATGTAACACTGCAGTTCTAACACCCTCCTTGTGTGGTCCCAGAGCCCTGTGTCCTGTGTCCCTGTGCAGCCATTAAAAACCAGAGTTCTATGTTCCTAATAGTGGCAACTATGAGTGGCTTTTGGGCTTGCCTATCACTTTTGTTTCTGTTCTCTATTCCTTTCTGACTCCTGGAGATTTCCTTTACTTTCTAGGGAGCTTGTATTTTACCCAGAATTTCTAGATGTCTTACTATGGAAAGGTTTATTGACTATCCAGTCTTTCATATAAAAATCCCAAGCTACTTTAATCTTTACAACAACTCTAGAAATTAAGCATTACTATTCCCATTATTGTGGATATTGGGGCTCAGGAGAGATAAGGGGCATATAGTTCTATCAAGTAGCAGAGCCTGGATTTGAGCCTGGTCCTATCTGGCACCAAAGTTCATGGTTGTTTAAACAGTAAGCTGTATTGCCTTTTACTATACTCTGTTTTTTTTGTGTATGTGTACTTCTTCTTTTAGGAGAGTTAATTGTATCTATCATCAGAAAAAAAATACTTTTAGAGCTACTATAAGTAGAAAAAATATCCCATGCTTATAAAATGTATTTGTGTATTAAATCTAATAATCTCTGCTATCAAAGCCCTGTAGCTAGGCCAAGGTCATTCATTGTCTGTCAAATACCATATGGGGGAGAACTGAGTATTTTCCTGTGCATAAATGAAACAATATCTGAGCCAAGGTATTATCATACCTTCCCTTGACTTTGTTGTGCTTACTTTTTCCCTATGTGACCATTGTTTTCTCCATAACTCTCTCCATAGGCTGCTACTAGCTTTAGAGAGTAGTAATAAATAAGATTGGGTCTCTGCTACACTTTGGGAAGCAGAAAAGTCTTGGACACAGCAGATAATAGACCTTATCTGTCTAGGCTGTTCATTAGAAAAGCATGCTGGAGGATATGTAAGCCTTAATGAAATCTGAATAGATTACGTCTATTGCTTCCCCAGGATCAGCATGACATGGCACTCATAGCAGAAAACAGAATCAGTCTAGCACACTGACTCACCATGGGATCATACTGCTAGCCACACACTGAGTTTTGCTTCCTTTAGTGCTGGAAAACTGACTGGTTCATAATTTGTTCTGGTATTTTCCCAAGAATCTAGGTGTCTATAATTACTTGGATTATCCTTTTTATCCTTTTTAAAATACACACACCCACACACACCAGTGCACATGTGTGCACATGCACAAACAGTTTATCTTTTCTCAGGCTATAGAGATCCTCATGCCGTGGTTTGGTTACTGAGGATGCAGTGATAATCCTTTTAGATAAGATTGCTCACATGGAGTAAATGATCTAATGTGGCAGTCAAATAAACAAATAATCAATTTCAGAGAGCTGTAAATGCTATGAAGTATTTAAAATGGGTGATAAATGCAAAGTGACTGGATGAGGGGTTAAGTGCTGCTTCAGGGTTCTTCAGGTATGTTGGCTAAGAAAGACTTCAGAATCTGGGTCATCACTCTTTTGGATTCCCCTCCTACTTGTAGCTCTGGGTGTAAGGAGATCCCCCTCCCAGAGCAAAGTCCCCTATGAATCTGGTGAAACCAAAATATGTCAAGGGGAGGGGAAGGTTGAGAAAAACCGTTTTTATTGTTCACAGATTGCTTGAATTCCCTGGCCAGGCACAGCTCCGTCTGTTCCTCATGGCTGTGGTGTGCATGCTCCCCAAGTCCTGTCTCCCCCATCCCTGCTAGCAAAGTCTGCTCCATGCTCTGTTTTCCTGCAGCCACTACTTTCCAGACTGCCCCTTCTAGAAGGAACTCCATGGGCAGGTCCTTGGTGACTGGCAGAAGCCAGACCAATTATGTACCAGGAACAAAGCAGAGGAGAGCATGGCAATTTACCCTCCACCCCTTGACCCAAATTTACAGGAGCTCTGCAGTGATAAACATCCATTGATATGTAATTGGACTAAGGCTAGGTGGGAAGTTCTGGAAATTCTGCCATTTACTCAACACTACCTCACTAGCTGCTGCTTCTCAATCTTCTGTGATGATTTCCTTCCATCCTTCCAGCCTCCAAATATTGGAGTGCCCCAGAGCTCATCCCTGCACTCCTTTTTGATCTACATTAACTCCCTAGATCTCATCCAGTCCCTTGATTTTAAATATTTTCTGTACTTTACCATTAAATGAGCAAAATATATATACAACTCTAGCATTTATCTAAGAAATAGGTAGGGTAGAATACAAACATATGTGTACGTGCTACCAAGAACTGTGAAGGATCTGAGGTTTATCCCACTGGCAATCTAACAAGTTAGCCTGCCACAGTTTCATGGATTCTAGCAGAAGACACAAGCTTCATGGGTCTTGTAATTCCATCTCGTATTTCTTTCTACAATTTAACTAACTTGTAACTCAAATGGGTGAGGGAATTGAATGACTATAGAATAAGATTGGACAGAAGACTTTTCAATATATCTCTTTTGATGCCATTTCAGACCTACTGAATAAATTGATAAAATTAAACTTAAAACAATTTTTAAAATATTATTAATTTTATAGTTTGAATTTTACATATCTAATATCTGAAATCCAGGAGGGTCAAATGTCTCCAGACTCAGTCTTCTCCTCATTACCTACTCTGCTACTACCCCCATCCATGCCCATTCTGGTTTCCTTTGGACTAGTTTTCCAACAATGTTCTATATTCATCCTTACACCCTTGCAGGTGATTGTCTGCACTGAAACCAGAATGATTCTTTTAAAGTGTGTAAGATCACATCACTCTAAGATCAAGGCACTTCTTGCCCAAAACTTTCTGATCACAAAAGAGAAACAAAGGAATTTATTTCTTACAGAAATAGAGTCAGAGTATTGACATTTGAGCCAGTTTCCCAAGCTCCATTTCCTAAAGGGTGACATGAACAAACCTGTACATGCAATAGGTTTCATTATAGGAAAGGAATCTTGAGCTTAGGGAATGTGAATATTTTATAATGGGAAGCCTGACTGCCCTAGGCTTCCAAGGGAGACACTACCTCTATCATCCAAGGCTGTTAGCTATACAAACATCTTTGAGAAGAAAGTAGTCTGGAGCAAAAACAATCAGTGACTCAAATCAGATGTACAGAAACATGAGAGAACCATGAAGAATTATCCTCTATTATGTATCTGCTTACATTTTTTTAATGGAAGGATAATAACATTTTAAAAAGTTAATGAAAGAGAGACAGAAGGAACAAGATGGGAAGAACAAAGATGGAAGCGAGACTTTTCTAAATATCTATTGTTGTATATATATGATTTTATGTTTGTATTTTTGAAACCATCTATTTTTTCTAATTAGAAAAAAAATTAAATTAAAAGACAGCAATTCCTAAAAAACAAAAACTGTATGAAACAAATGAACTAAATTGTCTATTAAATTGGCAGAAAAACCACACAGAGAATAATTATTTCAAGTTACTTTTACATACAGTAATTTGTTTATATATCCCCAGTGGGATAAACTCTAAAGGCAAAAGGAAATCCAAAAACATTTTAACTCCTTCCAGCAGTCATGTTAGTGGTAGTGCTTGTGTTGGTATTCTAAAACTGTTTCACGTAATATGCTGATGAAATTCGGAACCAGAATTTTTATTATGAGAGAATAGAGATACAGCCTGACTATCAAAGAAGTTAACTAAAACACTGTAGTCCAGAATTTTAATTAGAAGTATTATGTATGAGCTCATGATATATTTTATCTTTATGGAAAAAAAATTATTTCCAAGCTCTCACATTAAAAAGGCCTAGAAACAATAACCAATCCAGTAACAATGAATGCCTATATTGTAGTATCCAAATATCATTTTACACTGAAAAAGACCAAGACTCCTTGAAGAAATGGCCAATTTCTAGTCTGAAGTAGGAACTGTACAAGACAAGCTTGAAATATCTTGTTACATTAGACAGTAAAGAAGCTGGTAAAGACTGCTGGGAAAGTACCAAAAGAATTCAAGTGCCAACTTACTGGAACTCCCACTTGCCAAAGATTTGAGCACCAATAAGAAGTATAATTACATAAATTAAAACATATTGGATATATTTAAATTCATGAGTTCATGGTAAGATATATATAAAAGGAAAGAAAGAAAGAAAGAAAGAAAGGAAAAGAGAGAAAGAAAAAGAGAGAAAGAAAGAAAAGAGAAAGAAGAAAGAGAAAGAAAGAAAGAAGAGAGAAAGAGAGAAAGAGGAAGAAAGAAAGAGAAAGAAAAAGAAAAAAAAGAGAGAAAGAAAAAGAAAGGAAGAGAAAGAGAGAGAAGGAAAAAGAAAAACAAAGAAAGAGAACAACAGAGAATGAAAGAAAAAAAGACAAAGAAAGAAAGAAAAAAAAGAAAAGAAAGAAGAAAGAAAGAAAGAAGGAAGGAAGGAAGGAAGGAAGAAAGGAAGGAAGGAAGGAAGGAAGGAAGGAAGGAAGGAAGGAAGGAAGGAAAGAAAAAAAGAAAGAAAACCTTATTTTCACCTGAAAATAATGCTAGGGAACTAACCCATTACTTTGAAAATTGGTCAACAAAGAGAAAAAATTAAGATTCACCACCCTATCCAATGCCATGTATATGCTGAAAACTCTTAGATTGTTATCTCTAAACATACAGTTCCCTGAACTCCAGACTTATATGTCACCTACCTATCCAAGATCTCCATTTGAATATCCAGTAGCCATGTCAAAATAAATTTATGTCCCAAGCTAAAATCTTGATTCTCTCTCTGTCCCACATCTGTTCCTCTCAATATCTCCCTTTTCAATAGAATGAGCAACACCATCTGTTCACACCAGAAACGTCAGTCTCCTTAACTCCTCTCTTCCTCTCACACCCCACATTTTATTTATAGCAAATCCTATTGGCTCTTCCTTTGAAATGTATCCATAATCACTCTTCTCCTCATTATTTGCTCTGTTTCCACCCTTGTCCACACCCATTCTTGGTTCCTTTGGGTTAGTTTTTTCAGCCCCTTCTTATTTCTATCCTTGCATCCCTACAGGTAATTGTCTACACTGCAACCAAGTGATACTTTTAAAGTGTGTAAGATCATGTCCCTGTAAGATCAAGGCACTACTTTGCTCAAAAATTTCCAATCAGAGTAATATGCAAAGCTTTTTCTACAATTTCAGATAAGGAGGCAAAAACAGAAGAATTAAAACTTAAAGTAATAATAATAATAATAAGGCACAACTTGATTTGGTCACTTCCAACAACAGATCATTGCCAGAATATAAGGACCTGGTCATTTCTTCCTAATTCAGGACAATTCTGAAGGGCCATTCTGTCTCTACAGAAGTCCAGAGGGTTTCCTGAGGCCTTTATTGGGCCCCATGGCAGCTGAACTTCGTCCCTGTCCATGCCTGCTTGTTCTCCACACCTTCCTCAAATGTTGATCCCAAAGGTAGTCCATCAGGAACAGCCTGCATCCTAACTTCCATCTGAGAAACTGCCTGGCATAGTAGCCACACCCCCTCCCCAAACCTCTCCAGTAAGTAGCATTATGACAGTTTAACTGCAAAAAGCCCAACACAGACCCCCACTTGTTCCAGGACAGCCAGCCATAGAAAATCCTTTGCCCTTAACATTGAACAATCCTTCCTGTTTTGAAATGTCCTTAAAATGGCTACAACCAAGGACTGACAAATGCACCTGAAGATCAATTAATTAAAAAGTCTCCCCACTTCTAAATATCCCACTCTAGACAGATGCTTGTTTTTCATTATAAAAAGAGACTATTGCAGTATTTCCTCCTTTTACTCTCTAAAAAGTACTCTCTAATACCCTGGAGCCCAGACTGAAACCCAAGTGACAGTCTATGGGTTCCCCTGCTGAAAGTTTGTGAATGAAGAGCCTATGTTCATTTCTCCTATGACTTACTTAGTTTTGCTTTAGTTTGACCCATCTCAGAGTCAACTTCCTAGGGAACCCCACCTACGATAATTTATCAACTTATTTGCTTCTTGTCTATCTCCCACCACTGTTTCCTGAGAGAAGGGGGCTCCATGGTGTCTCCCTGTTGGGTAGCAAGCTAGAACAGTGCTTCACACTGGAAGCTGCTCTACAACAGATTGCATGAATGTGTGAAATGACATTTTAAACTGAGACCTGAATGACGAGAAGATAACCAGGCAAAGATCTCATGGAAGAACATTGTGGGTACTGTAATTTAGTATTTGAGACAGCTAGATAATTTTTGTTTGTTTGTTTTGGTTTTTGTGTTTTTTTTCCAGTGTTTGCCTCACTTCCTTTCCAGGGTCACTTGATTTTTATAAATTCAGTCAGGAGAATAGGGATCAATGTGTAACTAACTAATCAATCTTAGGTTTCTATTGATGAAACTTAAGTTGATGTCCTTCCATTATTTGTACTTCATGCTTCCCAAAGTATTTACTTGTGGGAGGGCATAGTAGTTGATATGAACTTGACTTCAAGGAGTTTAGTATCTTTCAGGAATCTGTTTCACTATTACCCCAGGGGAGAGGCCAGCATCTCTCTGGCCTATAGTCGCAAAGGAGGTTCTAATAGAGACTCAGATGAGTCTCCTGGGGAGCATATTCTACGTTTGTGTGGCAAGTGCTGCCCTCTCCCCTCTGTTCAGACATTCTGTGTAAAGCCTATGTGTATTTCATTTCCTGCTTCTGTTTTTTAAAAAAACTCATTATGTCCTTTTTTGAAGTAAAATTTGCATGTGGTTAAAACACCAAATACTCTACAATGGCTTCTCTCACCTTTTCCCTGGTGCTTCTGCTGTGATGTATTACACCTGCTTTCACTCTGATTATCTTCTGACACTTTTCTCTGTATCTCTAAATAACCTGCTTATACTCTATTTTTTTATTTATCATTTTTAGATAGTGTCTGTTCACTACTGGCATGACAGTTGAGAAGTTAGCTCAGTTATACAACCTCCCTGCCCTCATCACTTCTTCCTCTCCAAATATAATTAGAACATATTTTTAGTTCCCTCATTTGTTGTATTTCTTTCCTTTGCATGTTGCAAGCTTTTTTCAAGTGTCTAGTACTCCTTTAATCATTAGTCATATATAAGAATAAGGAACTAGAAAAATGGATCAAGAGTTATGTGTGCTTGGATCGGTCTTGTTGACTGGCTGAATTTCATCCACTTTCAGGTGAATTAGGTATGGTCTTGGGACCCCTAAATGATAGAAGTCAGCATCTTTGCACCTGGGAGTCAATGCTGATCCTGCCCTCAATTGACCTGCTTCCCCCCAGACCATTTACTAAATGTATTTAGAGAGTAACCTGGCAGTTTTTAGTGTTTCCTTGAATTATTACTATTGCTGTTGTTATTGTTCGTTTTGCTTAGATACTAAATGCCTGGCTGCTGGACATTCTGCATGGACATATGAGAGAGGGATGGGGAAGCAACATTTGTTCTGAAGCAACCTGGAAGTCCCCTTTTTTCCACTTCCGCCAGTCCTCATGTCTCCCAGCCCTCCACGTGTGCACTGCACACATTCTACCGGGCCCTCCGTCATCAACCTTCCATTGGCTTTCCTCTCCCTGGAATTTACTGGACTCACTCATGCACAGATACTCTCCCACCCCTACCTCACACCACTGACGGTTTATGGTCTCTTCTTTGTTATTGGCTTTTTTCCCCTATTCCTTTATTCTCATTTTAATGGAGTCTCAGGAGGCATGGGAAATAAACAGTTCACTTTCTTGAACTGGAGGGTTACAACATATTTTAGCTATGTGTCCATTTTGAAAGTGCTTAACCCCAACCCCCACACTCCTTTAGAGTCTCACTGTTAATCTGGACAGTGTGATTCTCCCACTCCTAATCTTCCCCAGCTCAGTAAAAGGTACCAACCTTCCCCGAGGCAGCCATAGAGCTGAGTTTCTTCAAATTCCTTCTTTAGCCTCAATCCCTACATCTTTTCCATCAGCAGGCTCTGTCATTTTTACCACATAAAAGCATCTCATGGGCAAAAAGGGAAAACTATAGCCCAAACTGACTACATCTCAAGATTTTTTAAAAATCTTAATTAAAAGAAAAAACACATTAAAAGAATAGCACACCCTGACCAGGACTGGTGAATTCCAGGAATGCCAGGATGATTCAATATTATGAAATTTACTGAAACAATTCATTATATTAATAGATCAAAGAAGTAAAATCATCTAATTTTCTTCATAAATGCTAAAAGGGCATTTAATAAAATTTAACATCCATTCTTGTCTTAAAAATGTCTTTATAAAATATAAAGTAAGGATAAAACAGCATGATAAAAATATATTATGCCCAATGATGGAAAAGTTCTAGAGATAGATGGTGGTGATAGTTACATAACAATGTGAATGTACTTAATGCCACTGAACTGTACACTTAAAAATGGTTAAAATGGCAAATTTTATGTTATCTATATTTTACCACTACATATACTTTATATACATATATATTTTATACATATTATATATAACATATAATGTATATGATGTATAATATTTATACATATTATATATATAATGGTATATAGACAGATACAAATACAGATAGATATAAATATAGATATAGATATAGATATAGATATAGATATAGATATAGATATAGATATAGATATAGATAGATATAGATATATAGATATAGATATACAAAAGTCAGCATTAAGCTTAATGGGAAAACAGTGAAAGCATTCTCATTTGAGACCGGAATAAGATGAGGATGTTCACTATCATTACTACTACTTAAACTTAATATGTAGATGCTAGCTAATGTAATTAGGCAAAAGAAATAAGGTATAGGTATAAAATTGAAAATAAGGTAAAATTATCATTATTTACATTTGATACAGTTATATACCTAGGAAATCAAAAGACTCAACTGAAAGATCATTATAAAATGTAAGATAATTCAATAAAACTTATAGATACAAAATTAGTAAATAGAAATATATATACAAAATTAATATATAGACGTCATATATTCACAAACAGAAGGGGTATTGGAAGAAAATATTCCCATTACAAAAGCCACTAGAAGGATAAAATATCTGGAAATATACTTAAAATACTTGCATAATCTGTATGAAGCAAGCTTAAATGTTCCCAAGGGGCATAAAAAAACTTTTAAAAATGGAAAGGAATAGCATCTTTTTAATAGGAAGACTCAGATCATAGAGATGGTTTCCCTAAATGAACCTTTAACTTCAATGTGAACCCAATTTTAAAATGTCAACAGGATTTCTTCTAGAAATAGACAACTGTTTCTAGAGTTCATGTGAGCAAAAAAGAATAATCAAGAGTAGACAGACAAAAATTGTTTTCAAAAGAAGATAAATAAAAAGGAACTAGGTTTATAAAATACTAAAATCTATATAAAACTGTAACAATTAAAACCATGTGATAATGAAATATGAATAAACAGATCACTTCAATGGAAGGACCAGAAATGAGACAATTACCCACAGAAATTTAGTATATGATAACCATGACATGTTAAAGCAGTGTGGAAATGCTGGATTTTTCAATAAATTATAGTGTAACTACAGGTGAGCAGGTGGTCATTCTATACCCCTCACCTCTTACAAATAGATTCAAGATTTCACTGTTAAAAAAATGAAACCACAAAAATGTGAGAAAGAAGCATAGAAGCATTCTTTTACAAGTGCAGACGGCTTATCTAAACTGACTTTAAAACCCAGCACCATGAAAAAAAATGATGGATATCAGCAAGAAAAAATTAAATATTTCTGTAGGACAAACAGCACCATATACAAAGTCAAAAGACAAACAACAAACTTGAAACGATTATTTCAATTCAACTGGCATATATAAAGAGATTCTACAAATCGAAAATAAGAGGGAGGGGGGTACTAAGACAAAACAAAAACAAAAACAAAAGTAAAATACCATCAGCCTAAAAGAAACATCCGTGGAAACTGAGCAGGTAGTTCACAGAAGGAAATACAAACGGTTCCTAAATGTGGGAAAAGATGTTCAACTATGTTCACAATAAGAGAAATAAATAATTAAACTACACTGAGAAACTCTTCACTTACCATATTTACAAGCTCCAAAAATTTGATAATCCAACAATTGGCAAAGACATGGGGGACAAAACTGTCTCAAACATTGCTGGTTGCAGTTACAAATTGGTAGACATCTGGGGAGCCTGTCAAGATTACAAATGCCCCCAGCAATTCCACTTCTAGGAATTTATCCTACAGATATACTCCCACATATCCTATAAATATACTCCCATATACTCAGCACAACTGGTGCTGACATGGGCATGCAGCATTGTTTGTAACAGCAAAAGTTTGGAAACAATCTGAATGTCCATCATTAGGGAAGAGGTTAAATAAATGATGGCACATGCCTATGATGGAACTCTATACCTTCACCAGAATGAATGAGGTGTCTGTTTAAATACTAATATGCGGTGAGCTCCAAGATATATTGTTAAGAAAAAAAGCAAGGTACAAAACATTATATATAAAATATACTATTATTTGTGGAAATATATTTGCTTGCATATGAAAAAAACCTCTGATAGAATATATGAGAACTGATACAATGTATTGCTTCTGGGGAGGAGGACTAGATGTCTGGGTAGAAGGGAAACCTTTACTGTATTTCTTTTTGTACCTTTTCATTTTTAAATCATGTCTATGTATTACCTATTCAAAAAAGTTTTTAGACATATTTTAACCAAATAAAGTATGTCTTTCATCTGTGTATTACTCTGCATCCCCAATGCCACTTCTGTTTCCTTAAGGATTTCATGACTTAAATGGCTGCTTTTACAAGGAACTGTCCCTAACTATTCTAAGTACAGCTGACCCTTGAACAACATGGGTTTGAACTGCATGAGTCCACTTATATGAGGATTTTTTTCAATAAACATATTGGAAATTTTTTTGGAGATTTGCAACAATTTGAAAAAAAACACTTCCTTTTTTCTAGCTAACTTTATTATACGAATACAGTATATATATATATATAGATAGATAGATAGATAGATAGATACAATACATACAACATATGTGTTGACTATGTTATCAGTAAGGCTTCTAGTCAACAGTAGGCTATTAATAGTTAAGTTTTGGGGGGTCAAAATTATACATGGGTTTTCAACTATGCAGGGCTCAGCACCCCTAACAGGGTTCTGCGTTATTTGAGGGCCAACTGTAGTTTTCTATCTCCCCACCACATTCTTTCCCATTGCTAGAGTCAGTGATAAGCATTATGAAGGTAAAGAACAACTTCTTTTGGGTCTATGAAAATTAATAAAGGGAGAACTCACTGCCTAGCATCAGCAAGCCTGCAGGGTAAGTGCTCACACCCATTACTCCTAAATCTCAGATCCCCACAAGAACAGAGGGATGCCATACTGTTGTAGCTACTTTACTCCCCAGCAGGAAGAAGGAAGGTTTCTGCCTTCATTCTCCCAACAATAGTTCAGCCAATGGGAGACTGTAACAACTCAGCCAATGAGAAGCCACGATATGTGGAACTCCCAGTTTCCTCCAAAGGGCTTTTTGCGTAGAACAGCCCTCCCAACTCCTGCCTTTTCCTCTACAAAAGAGTGTTCCTCTATTTTTTTCTGTGGACATTCCTATGATTTTGCTACAGCTTGCTTGTCCCAGACTGCAATTCTCTGCTATTCCTGAATAAACCTAAAAGACCACCGAATTCCTTAGGGGAAGAGACAACCACACCTAGAAACAAATATCCAACCAAGAGATTTATTTAGCGGCAGCAAGTTGGCTGCCCGTGAGAGTGAGAGAGCAGCCCCGTGGGCTGGGAAGCTTTGGCTTATATATCCTATTAAGGCACTTGGCACGAGCTGATTAGTTATGGATTCATTGGGGTCAGCTGGTGGGACTTTATTGGTCTGCGTCACAGAGTTTTTTGTGTCATGAGCAGGAAGCTGAACCTAATCTCGGAAAACTGAAACTTAACGGTCGTCATCTTAGGTCAAGGAGTGTGGGGGTTGGGCGCCATTTTGACTAACATTCCTCCCTTTTTGATTTAGTATGGGAGAGGGGACATCGTCGATTTCTCTGGCTACTTCCTGCTGGAAGGTGGTGGTGATGGGGGGGCAAAAAGGAAGCGTTATGGTCAAACAAGGTGGGGGCTGTCAGTTTCATGATGGCGTACACCCAGGCCGTAAAGGTGAAGATCTCTTCCTCGGAGAACTCAAGAAATGTTCCCTGAATCCAGAGATTGAACAGTTCCTCGAACCAATCACTGGTGTGTTGACTGTCTGGAAGGAGACAGCTATCTTCCCATAGCGCTTCAAGGAATTTCAGCACTCGTCTCATCTACATCCTTCAGCAACTGGTAGTCCCTAAGGAGGAGCTGGTTGAAAGTCTGGTTAGAAATTTTGCTGATCTGATTTTGAATGAATTTAATTATGCAGGGCAGGAAGGTACAGAAAAGAAAAATCATGAGTAAAGGACTGAGGATAGGCAGGATCCAAGTGAGGAGAGAGGACTAGAAGAGTCCCGTTATGCTAGTCTTTGCAGGGGACCCTTTTAGATTTTCTGCAAGATCGGCCAGTCTATGTACATTTTCTTCCACTAGTCCTGACTCGTTGACATAATAACAGCATTCTTCTTTAAGGAAGAGGCAAGTCCCTCCCTTTTTGGTGGTTATAAGATCTAGAGCCTGCTGGTTTTGAAGGGTCACTTGGGCTAGAGAGGTAACTTGTCTCTGTAGTGAGGACAGGGATTCAGCCGTGGAATCTAAAGCTGTTTGTAGCTTGGCATTAAGGCAATCTACTGCCCATAGGGAGTGTCCTAAGGCTCCTCCTGAGAGGCCCATCCCGGCCGCAGAGGCAGAGAGGGATATCCTGACCATAATGGGAAGAAAGGCCGCTCGGCAGGTTCTGGAGTGAGGAAGCAACCATTGTACCTCAGAGCTACTGTATAGTGTTAGTTGAGGGACAATAGTGACAAGAAAACAAGGATCTGATTGATTGGGTATAATTTGGTTTAAGAGAGTGCCGTTACACCAGAGAAAGTCTCCCTGTTGCGAATAGGAGGTTGTAGAGATGGTTTGATTATAAGCGCAATTGCCTCTCCCTAGAGAGACATTAGTAAGGGAGTTTGGAAAAATGCAGGCATGTAAGGGTAGTGAGATATTGTCTGTTTCTGTTCCCATAAGAGAACATTGGTAATTGGGCTAAAAGGGGTTCCTGAGGTCAAGAACGTATAATTTGTGATGTTAAGAGAGACTGCAGCTAATAAGGGCCGAGCTAATGAGGCACAAAGGAAACAGTTTGTTGGCTTTAGGGTGGGGGTAGTGAGGTTTAAGAAGGCAAGAGTGTTTTGTATGATATGGAGCCAAGAGTAGAGTGAAGGGGATGAGGAGGGATCTGAGGGGGGAGTCGGGGTCTGGGCTTTCTAGCTGACTAACAAGTATTTGCTCAGAACATTGTATGCTGGATGATAGTTGGGAGTGTTGGGTAACAATGGAGACATACTCTCTACTTAGACTAAACTCCCTGGAGGGGTGAGATGAGTACCCATTGGAATAGAATTTTCCTGTCACTCCAGTTGCCCATTGGGAATCCCATGGGTCAGAAATTGTTAATGTGTAGGTATTTGTGTTCGAGTTAAATTTGAACATTCCTGTGCCATTGTATGCATCATGTATTTTGCATGACCAGTAGGGGCAACCCCCATAAGTTTCGACCCACCAGTTGCAACAGGATTCTTTTGTCTGGTTGAGGGTGAAACATAGGTAGGGGCCGAGTAGCTTGTTGTATCAGCTCAGAGTTGTGTAGGGAAATTGTAATGGCAGAAGCACAGCCTGTTGTGGGGCAATCAGCTGTGGCTGCCAGGGCAGTGTTTTCTGTGTTTTTTTGTGTGTATATGTCTCCCTCAACTTGAATCTCCAAACATATAATGCATTGGCAAAGGGAGTAAGGAAGCAGAGGGTAAGAGTGAATAAGGTAGGGATGCTAAGATCCATCCTCGGGAATGGTGGGGGGGATCTTTAGTCGGGAGAGGCAGAGTTTTAGGTGGTCTGTTGTGCAGGGGGTGCAGGTGAACTGTGGAGGAGTTGGGTTTGAGGCTTTTTCTCCTGAGCTGTCTCCTGGAGGTCTGGCCGGCTTCAACCTGGAGATATGAATTCATGAGGTTAATTTTCCAGGGGACTCCTCTAATTGAGTAGCAGTAGGGGTGTAGAGAATGATTTTTAGAGGTCCTTTCCATTTCAGGGTTAAGGGAGTGGAGTCTGCGGAGGGAGGAGAGAAGTATACCCAGTCACTCGGAGTCAGGGGAAAAGAGATGTGAGACCTCAGGGGATTGGGCAATAGAGCTTCTTAATGTCTCCAGAGCTGGCAGCTAATGAAAGAAAGAAGGGGGTAAGAAAAGTGTTCAGGGAGAAGGTGAGGGGAAGGAGTTATTCTGGGGGGCAGTGGAGGTCTACCATACATGACCTCAAAAGGGGGTAATAATGAAGGTTTTTTGGGAGTACTTAAAGACGGAACAGAGCTAGAGGAAGGAGTTTGATCCAATCAGTATGTAATTCAAGAGAGAGTTTGGTCAGAATGTTTTTTAGTGTTCAATTGGTACATTCAACTTTTCCTGATGATTTGGGATTATAAGGAATATGGAAATGCCATAGGATGTTGAGAGCTCCTGCAATTCTTTGTGTAATGTGGGAAACAAATTCTGGGCTGTAGTCCGATTGAAATGAGGTGGGCATTCCAAATCTTGGGATTGTATCTGAGAGAAGAATTGAAGCAATGGTGGAAGCCCTCTTGTTTGAACAGGGGAAGGCCTCAACTCATCCCGAGAATGTGTCCACAAGCACCAGAAGATAAGTGTGTTTTTGGACTCTGGGCATGTTAGTAAAGTCAAGCTGCCAGTCTGCTCCGGGGATATGTCCTCTAGCCTGATGAGTGGGAAAAGAGCTGGGTTTCAAAGGGGTGTTAGGATTAGTTCTTTGGCAGATATGACAGTCAGTGGTTAGCTGTTGGATGTATTTGAGGTCTTCAGCGGTTAGAGGAAACAAGGAGTTGAGAAACATTTTTAAATTTTGTGGGCTGGTGTGAAATAGAGAGTGTAAGTAGGAAAAGAGGTCATGTTTGGGAGGGAAATTTTCAGGAATGTTGGAAGAGCAATGGGGAGTGGCTAGAGCAATGGTTGGGTTTTCTGACATAGCTGCCTGTCTTGCGGCCAGGTCTGCTTTAGAGTTGCCTATTGTTATTGGGGATGAGTCAGATTGGTGTGAGCAGCAGTGAACAATTCCTATCTCATGAGGGAAGAGAGAGGCATGGAGGAGGTCTGTGATAAGTTTGGAATTGATAATGGAGGTGTCTTTGGTAGTTAATAGTCCCCTTTCTTTCCAGATTGCTGAGTGAGAAAGAAGGATGTGCAAAGTATACTTGGAATCAGTGTAAAGTGTCAGGGAGCAATCAGCGGCTAGTTTGAAGGCACGCTTGACTGCAAAGAGTTTGGCCTGTTGGTTGGTTGTGTTTTGTGGCAGAGATTTTGCCTCAGTAGTTTCAGTTAGGGAAACAATGGCATATCCTGCCTGCCATTCCCTGTTCATTAGAAAAGAACTGCCATCAGTGAACCAAACAGGAGTAGGATTTTCTAGGGGTCTCTCTTTTATATGGGAGGGACATGGGAGGAGGTGTTTGAGGGTTTCAGTACAGTGATGGAAGGGCAGGTCTTGCGTAACAGGGAGTAATGTAGCAGGATTTAGGGATGAGCAGGCATGAAAGGAGATAGAAGAATCATGTAGAAAGGAGATGAGGAGTGAAAGGATTCAGCAGGGGGGAAGGGTCTTTAATCCCTTATATGTTAGGAGGTTCTTTAAGTGATGGGGTGATATGATTGTGATCACGCCTCCAAAAGTGAGTTTTTTTGCCTCCTGGATTAGGACATATGCTGCTGCCAAGGCTCTTAGACAGGGAGCCCATCCTCGAACTGTAGGGTCTAGCTTTTTGGAGAGATAGGCTACAGGAGCGAAGTGGGGCCTTTCATTTGTCCTAAGACTCCTAAGGCCAGTCCTTTGTTTTCATGTATGTATACAGTAAAAGGTTGTTGTATATCCGGTAAGTGAAGGGCAGGAGCTTGGAGAAGAGCTTATTGGAGCTTTAAGAAGGGAGTCTTGGCAGAGTTGAATAGTGGTTCTCTTGAGTCTCCTTTTGTTAATCCGTAATGGGGAGCAGCTAGGAGGGAGAAGTTGGGAACCCAGGCTCGAAAGTACCCTGCTAGACCTAGGAATGAGAGTATTTCTTCCTTTGTTTTTGGGGTTGGTAATTCTCGAATTCGTTTCTTTTGGTCTAGAGTGATGGCCTTGGAGTCATGTGATAGTTGGACTCCTAAGTATGTGACTGTTGAGATAACTGAACTTTATGTGGGGAGACCTGGTATCCACTTTCAGAAAGAAAGTTAAGAAGGGTAATGGTATCAGCCTCAGAGACTTGAAGAGAGGGGCTGCACAGAAGGAGATCATCAACATATTGGAGGAGTGTGGACTGGGGGAGTGTTAGCTCCTTAAGGTCATTTGCTAGGGCTTGTCCGAATATGTGTGGGCTATCTATGAAACCCTGGAGTAGTACTGTCCAAATGAATTGTTGGGATTGGTGTATGTGTGGGTCAGTCCAGGTAAAAGCAAAGATGTCTTGAGATTCAGGGGATAAAGGGATGGTGAAGAAAGCATCTTTGAGATCAATAACTGAAAAATAGAAGGAAGAGTTGGGTATGGAGGATAGTATTGTATATGGGTTTGGTACTAATGGGTGGATAGGTTTGACCAGTATTTATGAGTCTTAAATCCTGGACTAAGCAGTAAGAGCCATTAGGCTTTTTTACAGCTAAAATGGGGGTATTATAGGGAGAATGTGTGGGCCTAATGAGTTCATTCTTATGTAAATCTGCAATGATTGGATGAAGCCCTAGGAGGCTAGTGGTGGGTAGAGGATATTGGGGTTGGCAAGGAAAGTGTAGGGGGTCTTATAGGTGAATTTTAACAGGCGTGCATTTTGCTAAAGAGGGGCAGTTGTGTCCCAGACTTGGGGCTTCACTGATGGGTGGGGTGGTGGAAGGGCTTTGATTGGTTGTTGGCTCAATAGCTTCTGCAACAATGAGGATAAGGGAAGGAGCGAGGCTAAATGAAATGGAATCTTGGAATTTTGATAATATGTCTCATCCTAACAAGGGAACAGGACATTGGGACATGACTAGGAATGTGTGAGAGAAGGGGTGACCAGAGAATGAGCAGGAAAGTATGGGGTCCTTTTTGGAAATACTGTGTGGCTCCCTACCGTGACAATAGGGGATTTACATGGAGAGGTAGGTCCCCAAAACTCCCTCAATACTGAGAGAGTGGTACCTGTGTCCAAGAGGAAGTTAATGGGACATCCATCTACCAGAATGGTTACCTTGGGCTCCTGGAAGGTGATGACATTCATCAGGAAGGGAGTCCCAAGGCCTCATCAGTCATCCGATGCCAGGCCCAAGAGGTCTAGGTTTTGGTTGGAGTTTGATTCAGCCCCCCTGTGGGGGCCGGGGCAATTTACTGCCCAGTGACCTCTGGAATGGCACTTGGGACATGGTCCTGGTGGTGGCCTGGGATTGGGGCACGCACGTGCCCAATGTCCTTCTGTCCCACACTTAAAACAGGGTCCCAGAGGCATTTTTGGTGGAGCGCATCCTCCTCATTGTCCCATCACAGTGGATGGTCTGGGGCCTCTTAGGGCCTGTGCTAGCATCTGGTACTTTTGCCATTTGGCTTTTTCGTCTCTATTGTGATAGACCTTAAAAGCTGTGGCTAAAACCTCAGTTTGGGGAGTCAGAGGGCCCCTCTCCATTTTTTTAATTTAGCCCGTATGTTGGGGTAACTCTGGGAAAAGAAATAGGTCATGAGGAGTTGTTGGCCATCAGGGGTTTCTGGATCAAGGTTGGTGTATTGCTGAAAGGTTTTAGTCAGTCTATCAAGAAAAGTGGAGGGGTTTTCATGTTTTTCTTGAATGATTTCCTGTAGTTTTTCAAAACTGACTACCTTTTGCATAGCTCATTTAAGTCCCGTGACTAGGCAGGTGGAGAATTGATCCTGGAGGACTAGTCCGCCAGGAGTGTTGTAATCCTAGTTAGGATCTTGGTCTGGAACAGCCTGTGCCCCTATTGGATGGGCAGGGGAAGTTTGATGAACTTCATCAGCATATGTATGAGCTTGTTCCCATACTTGCCTCTGCTCTTCTGGGAGCAGTGTATTGGAAAGGATCATATAGATGTCATGGTATGTTAAGCTGTATGCCTGGAGTAAATATTGAAATTCTTTGATGAATGAGGCTGAATTGGTGGCATAGGAGCATAGACACTTTTCAGTTTGAGAGAGGTCTGCCATGGAGAAGGGAACATGGACGTGGACTATTCCTTCAGTTCTGGTCACCTCCTGAAGAGGGGCTATAACCTTTGGCAAGTGAGTAGATTGGGTGTGGGAGCAAGTGGTGGGAGGACTGAAAGAAGGGGAGGTTGGGGGAGGAGCAGAGGGAGTAGGAGGAGCTGAGGGAGTAGGAGGAGTAGAGGGAGTAGGAGGAGCTGGTACAGGTGGAGTTGGTGCTGGGGTGGTACTGGGATTGGAGGAGGGGGAGTTGTGGAGCCTGTCGTCTATAGGGAGGTGGCTTGTCCACTGGGTCAAATTCCGTGGGGGAAGAAGGGATGGCTGAGGGATGTCTATATGCTAGTAGGACATGTTTCGGGTTACAATTCATGCATAAGGATGGATTAGATCAGAGGAGAGAGAAAGCCTGAACATAAGGAGCCTCTACCCATTTTCTTGATCGCTCAAAATAGTTGTAAAGATCTCGCAGGAGGGCGGGATCTAGGGACCTGTGAGAGGGCCATTTATTTTGGTTATCTAACGGATACATGGGCCAATCTTGGGTACAAAGTTTGATGAGTTTTTTTTGCCTGATGTCTGAAGTTAGGCTAAGAGTATTTAAACTGTCCAAAAGACATCTTAGTGGGGAGTTGGCCAGCAGAGAAGATGCCCCCCCATCTAGAGATAAACATGTTGATATATTGACTAGAGGGGCATCCCTGCTCAGATCAAATATCAGGTGAGATCTCGGTCTATGGTAGTTGGTCATCACCGAGTCCCAATAGCCGAGAGACCCTGAGCGTTCGGAGGGCCTTGGGTCACCTGGTGCTGGGATTTTTGGAGAGCGGGAGAAAAGGTGAGACCCAGGCCGAGTGAGAGAGAAAGGAGAGGGTCTGGTCTTACCACCAGCCGAGCCCCGAGAGTGATGAGAATCCCTCAAGGACCACCGAGACCATAAATATCTGAGTGGGGTGTCTTCCTCCCTTGCAGATAGCCCTGGGAAGTACCGGACCATCAACAGTCAGCTTCCTGTTTTGCAACCCTTGAGGTTCAGGGATTCAGGATTGGGGAACTCACGAATCTCGAAGCCAATGGTGGATGCGAGGAAGGCGATCGAGAGGATGGGTGTAGGCTGGCCACTATCTCGGGGAAGTCTCAAGCGGTCTCATCCTCTAACAGATGGGGGTCCCACTCCTGGTGGGGGAGTCCCATCCGAGTCATGGCACCAATAAAAGACCACCGAATTCCTTAAGGGAAGAGACAGCCACACCAAGAAGCGAATATCCAACCAAGAGATTTATTTAGTGGCGACGAGGTGGCTGCCCATGAGAGTGAGAGAGCAGCCACATGGGCTGGGGACCTTTGGCTTATATATCCTATTAAGACACTTGGCACAAGCTGATTGGTTATGGATTCATTGGGGTCAGCTGGTGGGACTTTATTGGACTGTGTCACAGAGATTTTTGTGTCATGAGCGGGAAGCTGAACCTAATCTCAGGAAACCAAAATTTAATGGTCGCCATCTTAGGTTGAGGAGTGTGGGGGTCGGGCGCCATTTTCACTAACAAACCCATTTTTTGCTGGTAATTTAACTGTTTTATTTTTAAGGTTAACAGGTACATTCATACATTCATTTCTTCATTCATTACTGGTTACCTGATTCCCTGCCCCATGAGGGCAGGAAATTTTTAATGAGTGATTCATCACTGTAAACCTAGCACTTAGGACAGTGTCTGGCACAATCAATGTTTGTCAAATGATTAAAAGTTTAAAAGAACGATATGGTCTCACATTGATATTCTCCTCAGCAAGGTGGATCAGGGCAGACATTATTGTCTGCATTTTTATATGAGGAAATTAAGGCTCAAAAAGGATTTGTCTGAGGCCACACAGCTAGTAAAATGGCAAAGCACAGATTTCTACTCTGTACACCAGTGGGTCTATACTGGAAAAAATCTTAGGACCACTCCATTACAGCCCACTCCCACCCCAAGATACTCTGGGTAATTTTCTGGGGTTCTTAACAGGGACCTCCTAGGTTGGTTTTAGTAAGCCTGTCAATTTTTTTTTCTTTTTTACTTGAGAATGAGAAACTCATTCTCAAGTTGTTAAAACTTTCTATTTTCTGAATATCATACAACAGTTAATTTCCAAGAAGCAGTTATATAGGTCTCAGAAATAAGGTCTAATGCTCAGGGGCGAAGTGGAAGAACAGGGATTGGGGTCCACACAGAAGGCTTCTAGAATGTAATCCTACCTCAAAATGGATGCCTGTGCAAAAGACTGCTTTGTCATGCTCTTCGGCTCAACAATGAATTAAATTTTAAATTCTCCTCTAGAATTTCTCCTCTAGGAAATACAATTATTTCTATGGGGAAAGCCTCCAAGATCTGTCATCAGCTTCTCAGAGGGACTGTGACACAGCTCCACCAAGTGAATTGCTGTGTCAAGGATTTGTCCATTACAGCTTCAGAAGGTGTTCACCTGATTAGAAAGTAGGGTTGTCAAGGAATCTGAAGCAGTAGCTTTGGAATCTTTAGGATAAGATATCACAGAAATGTGTTCATGCTGCCAGAAAAAGAGAATCTGAACATCTTACCCTCCTCACCACCTCAACACACCTCTGCTCTTATTCCCAGATGTCCCCAAGAGAGACTAGAAAACATGTCCCTTTGTTTATTTCCCTCTGGAGCCACTAAGCATAAAAAAATCTGTAAAAACTTTTGCATCTTTGTCCTACATAATAACAGCCTACCAAGAAGTTCTCCTTGGGTTCTCAGACCAGTTTGAAATCTTGTTACAAAACTCGAGTCTTATAATTTACTTCTCCAGGACAATTTCTTACCTATTTCAAAGTATGAGGAAAAATTAGCAATTGCTTAATATATTGTGAAGCAAGGTGGAAAGGATAGTCTCTACACTTGAAAGATCCACAGGACAATAGTTTATCTTCAGTATTTTCACACCCCAATCCCTTCCCTCTCTCTCTCACCCTCAGGGAGAGAACCAAGGCTGATTTCTCTTCCTGAATTACCAACAGCATCTTCTGGACATAAGCACCCTCTGGGTGAAACTCCACTGCTGATCTGGAGGGAAGGCAGTTCTGAGATAGAAACAGACCTAGCTAGAGTGCTTATTTTCCATGTAGCTTTTGGCAAGTCATATGCTCTGTCTGAGGCCCAATTTTCTCTTCCATAAAATAGGAGTTATTCTCAAATTTCAGGGTAGTGCCAAGCCCTTAAGCATTTAGTAATGGTGGTTATTATTATAACTGGGTGCTGTTTCCAGCCTAGGCCCTCTGCCAGATTCTCCTCTGTGAAGCAGCCTGGAACTATGTCTGCACAAAAAGGAAATAAACAGACCCAGGAACATGTAAATGGAATCAAACAGTATGTAATCTTTTGCGTAAGGCTTTTTTCATTCAGCATAATATTCTGAAATTCATCTATGTCTTAGGTATGTCAGTAGTGGATATATTCTGTTGTGTGAATATACCACAGTTTATTTAGCTAATCTGTTGATGGGCATCTAAGCTATTTCCAGTTTTTGCCTATTATGATACAACTGCTAAGAATATTCCAGCACATATCTTTATATGAATATGTGCTTGCATTTCTCTTGGGTAAATACCTAAGAGTGGAATTGCTAGGCCATAAGAAAGGTACATATTTAACTTTTTAAAGAACTGTCAAATCTTTTTCAAAAGTGAGTGCACCTTTTCCCTCTCCTATTAACACTGTATGAGAGTTCCAGTTGTTGCACAGCCTTATGAGCTGGAAGCAGAGGTTGTCCTAATTTGACCATCATATAGAAGGAAGGATTGACTGAGGCAAAAACTCCTCTCTCTTCCTTCTTGATATCAACTTCCTCACTAGATTTTTAAGGCATTCTCTTCTCTTCAATCTCTTGTAGGTTTTAAAGGCAAGTAACTTCTATCCAGAGAGGAACTAACCTGAATGAATTTGGATTTGTTGAAATTAAACAGAAGATGCATGAAAAACAGATTAATCAGTCACCCAGACATCATGAGAATCACTGAGACTCAAGTTACTTGATTGATTTAACTCTAATGCCCTAAATAAACATTTAAGTGCTATTAGTTCAGCTACCCCAAGACTGACAAGATCTCTAAATACTACAGCTCATCTGTTAACTAAATCCCATTTGGAGAAAGACTTTTTCAGGTTTATTACAAAGGAGGAGTAGAGATTCCCATTACCAACAAGCTTAATTTTGGAAAGACCCTCTGGGCCTCACAGAATTTTATAGAAGGAACGGGCCCTCAGATTCCCCTGGCCCAGTGGATCTCAAACTCCGATATGCACAGGAAGCAGCCAGAGTTGGCAGACTGGCTGTATTTAGAGACTGACTCTGTAGGTTGGGGCCTGGGAATTTTCATTCAAGTGTCCACCTGATTCTCATGCCATTTGTCTGAAGATTTTAGCCCACAGTTTGGGAAAAACTGCTTTAATCTAACCTTTCTTCCCCAGTGAAAAACCAATTTCTGAGAGAACAATTCAGAGTCACCACAACAAAAAGGAAAACTCATTTTCTTCATTTTATTATTCCTGAGATCTCCTAGGTCCAACTGCCTTGGGGGAGAAAAAAAATATTGTAGTACATTTGAAAATCTATTTGCAAAGCTTCTCCCATTGTACATGTTCTTATTCTCAAGTTGTTAAAATTTTCTATTTTCTGAATATCATACAACGGTTAATTTCCAAGAGGCAGTCATATAGGTGTCAGAAATAAGGTTTAATGCTCAGGAGTGAAGTGGAAGAACAGGGATTGGGGTCCACACAGAAGGCTTCTAGAATGTAATCCTACCTCAAAATGGATGCCTGTGCAAAAGACTGCTTTGTCATGCTCTTCGGCTCAACAATGAATTAAATTTTAAATTCTCCTCTAGGAAATACAATGATTTCAAACATGATATAAGGCAAAAGTGAATCTGATATTGGGGCATATTTTTCTTAACACATACTCTTATCCACTGAAAGCTTCCCTCCACAATTAGGTTTTAGCTGATCAATATGGCAGGAGATGGCTCTGCATCTGCCATCTTCATCTGCCCACAGCATGCTTAACAATGCTTCAGAGTTTTAAAATGTATGATTGCTTATAAATTCGTAAAATAGTTACTAAACAGATCAAGCCTCCTTTAGTCTCTGGATAGCATTTCTGCAGGAAGAGTTGAAACATAAGTACTTTGTTTAACAGAGTTGAGTCACTGTATTTGACTTAAATCATTTAAGAGAAATAGACATGTATATAGGATGTGCTAATTGTTTCCTTGTGAAAATTTAGAAAACATTCATTCTTTTTCTTTCTTACCATTTTTTTACTGGAAATATAGCTTATATACAATATTATATTGGTTTCAGATGGACAACTTTGTGATTCATCAATTATATACATTGCTAAATGTTCACCATGATAAGTGTAGTTACCCTCTGAGATTAATTCTTGGTTGTACCAATGGCTGATAGTCCCCAGGTGATGTATCCAGTGATGTCTGCAGTCACCATGCAGCTGCTCCACTGTGCTAACAATGAAGTTGGCTCCATTTGCTTGCTTTATTTTGCTGCAGAACATAAAATATTTTGTGTTATTATGCAGGTATCTCTCAAATGAAAGAATACGTGCATGCCAAAAAAGGGTGTTTGGATAAAGTAATTTGTATTAAATGAAACTGACTTACCCACTGACTTCCATTACAAAATCAGAAATACATACTACAGGGGTGGAAAAACTGGTCCTTGGATGTAATACATTTATACTTAATAATGTAGCAGTGCCTGTAATGAGACATATTCAAAGGGAAAACAATAACTCTCTGATAAAATATTAACAAAAATGCATTTGTACTGAATATGTCACATTATTTTAAAGCCACTGCAAGTAGGACTGTAAAACAGTGCCAAATTTTAGAAGCCTGATGTCTGTTTCACATGTTTTCCAAGAGGCAATCAACTATTAAAGTTCCACAGTTTACCAGTCTAAAATTGCAAAATACTCTAACTTTATGTTGAAAGTAATTATTTTACTGTTTGTCGCCCCATTCTGGGACGGAAAGGGAATATTAATGTTCTTCTGCCTTTGAAAATGCCATCCTCGAAGAAAATGTGCAACCTAGATGCATTCACTTTTCATTAATTAATTAATTAATCTGGATGCCTACTATATCTCAGACATTCTGCTAGTTGCTCAGGTTAAGAAAATAAAATGCAAAGTTTCTGTTTCCAGGGAGAATAACAAGAAAGCAGACAACTACCCTACAGTGTTCAGGTAGAGTTAAGCACAAGATGTTAATGTACCCCATAGGAAGTACACTTAATACGAACCTCTGAAAAATGATGTCATATTTGAACATTTAATACAAGATCTCAAACTGGCGGCCCTATGGCACAGTACAGCCTGAAAGCAAGTTTTACTTGGCCTACTTAGAGTTAAAAATTAAAGAAAGAACCAACATTTGTAAATCGGAAGACTTCACACACACACACACACACACGCACACACACAAAATCAGTTTACAGGCTTTTCCTGAAAAACCAAAAGATCTGACAATATTAGGCATACATTTCCATGCAGCAACATTTGCTAGAATTGAACAGTAGCTGCCCATTTTAGAAGAGCTTTAAAGTAGCTAGCTAATAACAATTCCCACTACTACCTCTTGTTGCACTGACATTGGGAATGAGAATTATTTACTGCATTTTTAAAAATTGAGATATAATCAACATTTATCATCCCACTTGAACTGTTTACTTATAGTAAAAAACAATTTATCTGAATCTATGCCTCTGTATCAAGGAGAAAAACAAAAGGTAGGTCAAGTTTGTCACCTGTTTCAAGAAAATAGAAGTACAGATATAAGTTTTATTTAGCCTTCACTCATTACATTACAGTCTGAAACTCTTGTTCTAAGAACCAGTAGGAATTAGTCAAATAGAGAATAAGGGAAGGAGGGAGGAAGAGTATGAGGAACAGAGTGTGCAAAATGATGGTTGTGTGGCCAGTGTATGGGATCGCAGATACTTTAACATGAATGGAGGGTGGGGGTGTCTATAATGGAAAAACAAGAGATGAGCCAGAAAGAAGTCTAAGCTAGTCCTCTTCCAACACCAAACTCTACGACTAACAGCTTTGAACAGGTGATCCACGTCAGCCCTAGTCTGCTTCCTCATTCAAGACAGTGAAAACCAAGGTAAACCCACATTATCTGCTTGATCGGGGTTCCAAATAGGATTGCCAGGTAAACTACAGGACACCCATTTAAATTTGAATTTCAGATAAACAATGAATAATTTTTCTATTTGAATTTTAGATTAAAAAATTTTTCATTGTTTATCTGAAATTCAAATTTAAATGGATACTCTATACTTTTATTTGCTTAACCTGATGACATTTAATGGATAGATCCTACCAGAGAAATTATTTCTACTTCTGTATTAAAACAGAGTTTTCAAATTATTACTATAAAATAAAGGTGTTCCCCAAGATATTCCAAAATAAACCTTAGTGTGCTGGTAGAAAAATAACTAATTCTCCTTGTATTGATCTGCTTCTCACCATATGTTGCCTTAGCCTTCTTTAGATATCTTAACCCTATTCTATCTTGCATTCAACTCTGTGACCAGGAGAAATTACCAAGGTGGACTACATGGAAAAGAAAGAAATGTTGGTGCCCTACACAGAAAAGAAAGCAGTGGACACTAGAGAACAAGATGTGAAGACTCTAAAACAAAAAACCGCCTATGAACTCGCCTCACACAGCTAGAGATATTTTCAGCTCTTGAAGATTTAGAGGTCTAAAAAGAGACAATACCTGTAGTTAGCTGATAAATTTGAAGAATTTAGTAAAACATTTTTTGTATATTATTTACTCAAAGTGTGATTTAGTTAAGCTCAAGTAATTTATTTCCTTACAATTTCTCAAAAACCCTTTTAAGTGAAGACAAGCTCTGTATTCCACTCTAGAGTGATCTTCAGGATGTGTTGTTAAGGAAAAGCAAAGAGTGATGGAAAGGGAAGAATATTTACATATATATATATATATGGTTTTGTTTTCAAAAAGAAACAATGAAGCATACACCAAAAACTAATAAAAAATGGTAACCTATGGGGGAAGAAGGGGCAATAATGAAAGCTAGATCTTTATGAATATATCTTATTTCATAGATTTGACTATTGAAATATGCAAATGATTTATACAATTTAAAGCATTAAATCAAGAAGAAAAAAAGGCACGCTCAAAATATAAAAAACAAGTGAACCCCTGCTGCATCTCAAGTTTCTGCCATAATCACACATAATTATTTCAAGTGTCTTTAGGGCAGTATTTTAGAGGTGGGACTTCTGGAATGGCAGAGTAAGGACCTCCATAAATCTTTACTTCCAAAGAAGCAATTAAAACAAAAGCAACAATTGTCAAAATGAACATTTTTTTCAGAATTCTGGAAATTAACCAAAGGCTTAAAACAATTTGAAGAGCATCCCCTCAAGATAAACTACTGATCCTCAGTAAGTATAGTGAGTTTGTGATAGTTTAACTTGTCCTAGTCCCATATACCTCACTGCAGCATCTATGGAACACTCCATCCATCAGCAGCAAAACTTATTTTCTTCTCCAGAACACGTGGAACATTGTATAAGGTAGACCATATATATATTAGGCCATAATACAAGTCTTGATACATTTAAGAGGAGCAAAATCATACAAAGCATGTTCTTGAACCACAATAGGATGAAATTTAAAATACATAGCAGAAGAAAGTTGGAAAATTCACCAATATGTGGAAATTAAACAATATTTCTAACTAACCAATGAGTCAAAGAAGAAATCAGAAAATACTGTAAGATGAATAAAAACAAAAATACAACATACCTAAGGTGTTGGATGCAGCTTAAGCAGTGAATAGAAAGAAACTTGTAGCTCTAAATGCCCACATTAGAAAAGAGGAAAGATTTCGGATCAATAACCTAACATTCCTTCAGAAGACACTTTAAAAAGAAGAGCAAACAAAAACAAAGCAAACTGAAAAATGGAAATAGGGAAGATTAGAGCAGAAATAAATGAAACAGAGAATAGAAAAACACTGGCAAAAAAAAACCCGAAAGTTGGTTCTTTGAAAAGGTAAACAAATTGGTAAACATTTAACTAGACTGACCAAGAAAAATAAGACTCAAGTTACTAAAATCAGTAATGAAAGACAGGACTTTCAAAGAAAGATCACTATCAATCTTATGGAAATAAAATGAATTAAACAGGCTACTATGAACAATTGTATGCCAACAAATCATATATATTAGAAGTATTTGACAAATTCCTAGAAAAATACAAACTACCAAATCTGACTTGAGAATAACTAGAAAATCTGAATAAATCTATAAAAATAAAGAGATTGAATTAGTAATTTACAAGTTTCTCCAAGGAACAGTCCATGACCACGTAGTTGACCTGGCCAATTCTACCAAACTTTTAAAGAAGAATTAAAACCAACCCTTCACAAATTCTTCTAGTTTTAGAAGAGGAGGGAACCAGCAATTCTACTCCTAAGTATATTCTCAAGAGAAATGAAAATATGTTTGCACAAAAACTTGTACACGAATGTTCATAACAACATTATTCATAATAATATTAGGGGGGAAAAAGTACAAACATCACCAAAATGTCTATCAACTGATGAATGAATAAACAAAATAGTATATCTATAAAATAGAATATTATTCAGCCACTAAAAGAAATGAAGTATTTTCATATTCTACAGCACAGATGAACCTTGAGAACATTTTGCTATGTTAAAGAACCCAGTCACAAAAGACAACATATTTTGTGATTCCACTTATATGAAATTCCACAATAGGCAAATGTAAACAGAAAGTAGAGGATTCTCAAGATGGCAGTGTGAGTAGGGTGGTGGAAATCTCCTCCCAAAACCATATATATTTTGAAGATACAGCAAATACAACTATTACTAAAAAAGAGACTGGAAGATACAATACAGGAGCCAGGCTACATCTGCGAGAGCCCAACATCTCACAGAAAAGGGTAGGATACAAAGCCATGACCTGGCAGGACCCAAGCACTCCCCCCACCCCAGCTCACAAGCAGGAGGAAGGGAAACAGAGTGGGGAGGGAGTGGAAGCACAGGACTGCTAATTAACCAGCCCTGGTGGTCTGCCCTGGGAGCACAGTCACACATTGCATTGTGCACTGGATATTAGAGGAGCAGAAAAGCAAGGTCCAAGATTGAGACTGCAAACAGGTTCCTACAGCCAGCAGCCCTGGGACAAAAGAAAAGTGGGCACTTTAAAAGTCTTAAAGGGAAAAGGATTTGACAGGTGGACAAAGTCATCTTGGCACACTCAGCCTAGCACACTGGGAAATTTAAGGAACTTCAGGCACCCTAATCCCCTGGGTGACAATGCAGCTACGAACCCCTCATGGCGATTACCAGCCTGTATTTTATTCCTCACTGCCGGCACTGCAAGCAAACTGACTGAGCCGCCATTGCTGTGGAACAGCTGGAAAGCAGCCTTGCCTACAGCAACCACACAGCTTAGCATAGAGGTTTCCCCCTGCATGCAGCTAACCAGACCAGAACAGTTGACTGGCACAGACAGTGGAGACAGGTGCAGAGTCCAGAAGGCATGAATGGGATCTGTTCTCAGGGCAGAACATGCACCACTCACCTGCAACCCCTACCAGTGCCCTAGGCCATCCCAAGGGCTGCTCCACCCATGGCAGCTCAGAGGATTAACCCAGAGGCTGCTCCCTCCATGTGGTTAACTGGTACAGACAGCAGAGACAGGCAACATGACTGGCAAGGAGGAAGGGACTTTGTTCTCCCAGCTGACATATGCAACACATGCCGGTGACCACTCCCATCACAATGAAAAGGCAGAAGAACCTTGTTCTGTTCAAAATACCTCAAACAGAAAAGAGAGGACTTGGTGAGACTGAAATCACCAATATTCCTGAAAAAGAATTCAAAATAAAAGTCATAATCATGCTGATGGGACTACAGAGAAATATTCAAGAGCTAAGAGATGAATTCAGGAGGGAGGTAACAGAAATGAACCAAACAATGGGAGAATTTAAGAGCAGACTGGATGAGGTGGAAAAGACTGTTAATGGAATAGAAACCAGAGAACAGGAATACAGAAAAGCTGAGGCAGAGAAAAAAAAGGATCTCTAGGAATGAAAGAATATTAAGAGAACTGTGAGACCAATCCAAATGGAACAACATTCACATTATAGGGATACCAGAAGAAGAAGAGACAGAAAAATGGATAGAAAGTGTCTTTGAAGAAATAATTCCTGAAAACTTCCCCAAACTGGAGGAAGAAAAAGTCTCTCAGACCATGGAAGCCCACAGATCTCCCAACACAATGGACTCAAGAAGGACAACACCAAGACATATAATAATTAAAGTGGCAAAGATAAAAGACAAAGACAGAGTATTAAAAGCAGCCAGAGAGAGAAAAAAGATTACATACAAAGGAAAACCCATAAGAATAACATAGGACTTCTCAGCAGAAACCTTACAGGCCAGAAGGGAATGGCATGATATATTCAATGTAATGAAAAAGAAGGGCCTCGAACCAAGAATACTATATACAGCACGATTATCATTTAAATTTGAAGGAGGGACGAAATAATTCCCAGATAAGCAAAAGTTGAGTGAATTTACCTCCCACAAACCATCTCCACAATGTATCTTAAAGGGACTGCTCTAGATGAAAGTATGCCTAAGCTAAATAGCTCTCACCAGAGAAAATAAAACTACAGCAAAGGAAGTAAACCAACCAAAAAGAAAGTAAAACCAAAGAGCAAAATAAAATCAGCTATCCACAAAATCAGTCAAGGGAAACACAAAGAGTACAGAATAAAACACCTAACATATAAAGAGTGGAGGTGGAAGAAAAAGAAGGGAGAGAAATAAAGCATCATCAGACTGTGTTTATAATGGCTTAACAAGTGAGTTAAGTTAGACAGTTTGATAGTAAAGAAACTGCCCTTGAACCTTTGGTAACCATGAATCCAAAGCCTGCAATGGCAATAAGTACATATCTATTGATAATCACCCTAAATGTAAATAGACTGAATGCACCAATTAAAAGACATAGAGTAATAGAATGGATAAAAAAGCAAGACTCACCTATATGCTGCCTAGAAAAGACTCACTTCAAACCCAAAGATATACATAGACTAAAAGTGAAGGGATGGAAAAGATATCTCATGCAAACAATAGGGAGAAAAAAGCAAGTGTTGCAGTACTTGTATCAGACAAAATAGGATTCAAAACAAAGAAAGTAACAAAAGACAAAGAAGGATATTACATAACAATAAAGGGGTCAGTCCTACAAGAGGATATAACCATTATAAATATCTATGCACCCAACACAGGAGCACCTACATTTGTGAATCAAATACTAACAGAATTAAAGGAGGAAATAGAATGCAATGCATTCATTTTTGGAGACTTCAACACACCACTCACTCCAAAGGACAGATCAACCGGACAGAAAATAAGTAAGGACACAGAGGCACTGAACAACACAATAGAACACATGGATCTAACAGACATCTACAGAACTCTACACCCAAAAGCAGCAGGATACACATTCTTTTCAAGTGCACATGGCATATTTTCTAGAATAGACCACATACTAGGCCACATAGAGAGCCTCAGTAAATTTAAAAAGATTGAAATTCTGCCAACCAACTTCTCAGATCACAAGGGTATAAAACTAGAAATAAATTGTACAAAGAAAACAAAAAGGCTAACAAGCAAAAGGAGACTTAACAACATGCTCCTAAATAATCAATGGAACAATGACCAAATTAAAACAGGGATCAAGCAATATATGGAGACAAATGAAAATAACCACACAATGCCCCAACTTCTGTGGGATGCTGCAAAGGCAGTTCTAAGAGGAAAGTATATAGCAATCCAGGCCTATTTAAAGAAGGAAGAACAATCCCAAATGAATAGTTTAAAGTCACAATTATAGAAACTGGAAAAAGAAGAACAAATGAGGCCCAAAGTCAGCAGAAAGAGGGACATAATAAAGATCAGACAAGAAATAAATAAAGTTGAGAATGAAACAATAGAAAGAATAAGTGAAAGCAGGAGCTGGTTCTGTGAGAAAACAAACAAAATAGATAAACTCCTACCCAGACTTATTAAGAAACAATGAGAATTTACACACATAAACAAAATCAGAAACGTGAAAGGAAAAATCACACAGACCCCACAGAAACAGAAAGAATTATTAGAGAATACTATGGAAATCTGTGTGCTAACAAACTGGATAACCTAAAAGAAATGGACGACTTCCTAGAAAAATACAACCTTCCAAGACTGACCAAGGAAGAAACAGAAAATCTAAACAGACCAATTACCAGGAATGAAATTGAATCAGTAATCAAAAAACTACCCAAGAACAAAACTCCCAGACCAGACGGATTCACCGCCAAATTTTATCAGACATTTAGAGAAGACATAATACCCATTCTCCTTAAAGTTTTCCAAAAAAATAGAAGAGGAGAGAATACTTCCAAACTCATTCTATGAAGTCAGCCTCACTCTAATACCAAAACCAGGCAGACACCACAAGAAAAGAAAACTACAGACTAATATCCCTGATGAGCAGAGATGCAAAAATACTCAACAAAATATTAGCAAACCAAATAAAAAATACATCAAGAGGATCATACACCATGATCAAGTGGGATTCATCTCAGGGATGCAAATATGGTACAACATTTGAAAATCCGTCAACATCACCCATCACATCAACAAAAAGGACAAACATGATATGATTATCTCCATAGATGGTGAAAAAACATTCAACAACATTCAACATCCATTCATGATAAAAATTCTCAACAAAATGTGTATAGAGGGCAAGTACCTCAAAATAATTAGACCATATATGACAAACCAACAGCCAACATCATACTTAACAGCAAGAAACAAAGCTTTTCCTCTAAGATCAGCAACAAGACAAGGATGCCCACTCTCCCCACTTTATTCAACATAGTACTGCAGGACCTAGCCATGGCAATCAGGAAACACAAAGAAATAAAAGGCATCCAGATTGGTAAATTAGAAGTCAAACTGTTACTGTTTGCAGATGACATGATATTGTACGTAAAAAACCCTAAAGAATCCACTCCAAAACTACTAGATCTAATATCTGAATTCAGCAAAGTTGCAGGACACAAAATTAATACACAGAAATCTGTCACATTCATATACACTAATGATGAACTAGCAGAAAGAGAAATCGGGAAAATAATTCCATTCACAATTGCATCAAAAAAATTAAATAACTAGGAATAAACCCAACCAAGGAAGTGAAAGACCTATATCCTGAAAACTACAAGACGCTCTTGAGAGAAATTAAAGAGGACACTAATAAATGAAACTTCATCCCATGCTCTTGGGTAGGAAGATTTAATATTGTCAAAATGGCCATCCTGAAAAATGTTGGGAAGATTGTGGCATGAGTAGGGCAGTGGAAATCTCCCCCCAAAATCATATATATTTTTGAAAATACAACAAACAAAACTACCACTAACAGAGAGACCAGAGGATACAGTACAATAGCCAGGCTACATCTACACCTGTGAGAACTCAGCATCTCACGAAGGGGGTAAGATACAAGCCTTGACCCCGGGGGACCTGAGTGCTCCCCCAACCCCAGCTTACTGGCAGGAGGAAAGGTGTCAAAGTGGGGAGGAAGTGGAAGCACAGAACTGCTAAATAACCAGCCCTAGTAATCCACACTGGGAGCGCAGACACACATTGCATGGTGTGCTGGATATTAGGGAAACAGAAAAGTAAAATCTGAGAGTGGGTCCCCGCAGCTGGCTCCCCTGGGGCAAAAGAAATGTGAGTGCTTTCTGAAAGTCCTAAAGGGACAGGGGCCTCACAGCTAGACAGAAGCATCCCGGCACACTTGGCCAAGCAGATGGGAATCCCAGGGAACTTCAGGTGCCCTAACCCCCTGGGTGGGAACACAGCTCTGTAGCCCCTCACAATGATAAACAGCCTTCTGTTCATTCCCCCTCCTGCACAGCCCCAGCAGAGCAGCCTGGGAGTGGCTGCACCCACAGCATCCACCAAGAACGTCGTCCCAGCATGCAGTTACCCGAGCTAGATCCAAAAGCCAATGCCGGTGACCAGCTGCCCAGCACAGAAAGAGGAAGCTGAGAAAAGGCACGAAGGGGCACAGTTCTCGCAGGAGAGCACACAGGGTGCACCTGCTACTCCTGCAGGGTTCTGGGCTGCCCCGCCCACCACAGCTCAGGAAATTAACCTGGAGTCTGCTCCCAGTGTGCAGGTGACAGGCACAGGCAGCGGAGAAGGGCAAGGTGACCAGCAAGCAGGAAGGGATTTTGTTCTCCCAGCTGACACACGCGCTACCTGCCTATGACTACCTCTATCACCACGAAAAGGCAGAAGAATTTGGTACAGACCAGAATCAACCAGACAATCCCTGAGAGAGGCCAGGGGAGATGGATTTAACCAATCTTCCTGAAAAAGAATTCAAAATAACCATGCTGATGGACCTGGATAGAAATATGCAAGAGCTAAAGGATCAAGTTAAGGGGGAGAATACAGAAATAAAACAATCTCTGGAAGGACTTAAGAGCAGACTGGATGCGGTGAAAGAGGTGGTTAATGGAATAAAAATCAGAGAACAGGAATACAGAGAAGCTGAGGCAGAGAGAGATAAAAGGATCTCCAGCAATGAAAGAATATTAAGAGTACTGTGTGACCAATCCACACAGAACAATATTCACATTATAGGGGTGCCAGAAGAAGAAGAGAGAGAAAGGGATAGAAAGTGTCTTTGAAGGAATAATTGCTGAAAACTTCCCCAAACAGCAGAAGGAAATAGTCTCTCAGACCATGGAAGCCCACAGATCTCCCAACACAAGGGAACCAAGGACGACAACACCAAGACATATAATAATTAAAATGACAAAGTTCAAAGACAAAGACAGAGCATTAAAGGCAGGCAAAGAGAGAAAAAAAGTCACCTACAAAGGAAAATGCATCAGGCTATCTTCAGACTTCTCAACAGAAACCTTACAGGCCAGAAGAAACTGGCATGGCATATTTAATTTCATGAAACAGAAGGACTTTAAACCAAGAATAATGTATCCAGCACGACTGTCATTTGAATATGAAGGAGGGATTAAATAATTCCCAGACAAGCAAAAGTTGAGGGAATTTGTCTCCCACATACCACCTTTACAGTGTATTCTAGAGAGACTGCTCTAGATGGAAACACTCCTAAGGCTAAATAGATGTCACCAGAGAATGTAAAAATCCCTGGTCCAGATGGATTCACTGCTGAATTTTATCAGACATAGAGAGAAGACATAATACCCATTCTCCTTAAAGTTTTCCAAAAATTAAAAGAGGAAGGAATACTTCCAAAATCACTCTATGAAGCCAGCATCAGTCTAATACCAAAACCAGGCAAACACCCCACCAAAAGAGAAAATTACAGACCAATATCCCTGATGAACATAGATGCAAAAATACTCAGCAAAATATTAGCAAACCGAATTCAAAAATACATCAAGAGGATCATACACCATGACCAAGTGGGATTCATCCCTGGGATGCAAGGATGGTACAACATTCGAAAAAAATCCATCAACATCATCCACCACATCAACAAAAGAAGGACAAAAACCACATGATCATCTCCATAGACACTGAAAAAGCATTCAACAAAATTGAACATCCATTCATGATAAAAAATTCTCAACAAAATGGGTATAGAGGGTAAGTACCTCAACATAATAAAGGCCATATATGACAAACCCACAGCCAACATCATACTGAACAGCAAGAAGCTGAAAGCCTTTCCTCTAAGATCAAGAACAAGACAGGGATGCCCACTCTCCCCACTATTATTCAACATAGTACTTGATGTCCTGGCCAAGGCAATCAGACAAAACAAAGAAATTCAAGGCAACCAGATAGGTAAAGAAGAAGTCAAACTGTCACTATTTGCAGATGACATGATATTGTACATAAAAAACCCTAAAGACTCCACTCCAAAACTACTGGAACTGATATCAGAATACAGCAAAGTTGCAGGATACAAAATTAACACACAGAAATCTGTGGCTTTCCTATACACTAATGATGAACTAGCAGAAAGAGAAATCAGGAAAACAATTCCATTCACAATTTCATCAAAAAGAATAAAATACCTAGGAATAAACCTAACCAACAAAGTGAAAGAACTATACCCTGAAAACTACAAGACACTTTTAAGAGAAATTAAAGGGGACACTAACAAATGGAAACTCATCCCATGCTCTTGGCTAGGAAGAATTCATATTGACAAAATGGCCATCCTGCCCAAAGCAATCTACAGAGTCAATGCAATCCCTATCAGAATATCAACAGCATTCTTCAATGAACAGGAACAAATATTTTTAAAAATCATATGGAGCCACCAAAGACCCCAAATAGCCAAAGCAATTCTGAGAAGGAAGAATAAAGCAGGGGAATCTCGCTTCCAAACTTCAAGCACTACTACAAAGCCACTGTAATCAAGACAATTGAATTTGGTACTGGCACAAGAACAGACCCACAGACCAGTGGAACAGGATAGAGTCCAGATATTAACCCAAAGATATATGGTCAGTTAATGTACAATAAGGGAGCCATGGATATACAATGGGGAAATGACAGCCTCTTCAACAGCTGGTGTTGGCAAAACTAGATAGCTACATGTAAGAGAAGGAAACTAGATCATTGTCTAACCCTATACACAAAAGTAAATTCTAAATGGATCAAAGACCTGCATGTAAGTCATGAAACCATAAAACTCTTAGAAAAAAACAGGCAAAAATCTCTTGGACATAAACATGAACAACTTCTTCATGAACATATCTCCCTGGGCAAGGGAAACAAAAACAAAAATGAACAAATGGGACTATATCAAGCTGAAAAGCTTCTGTACAGCAAAGGACACCATCAATAGAACAAAAAGGCATCCAACAGTATGGGAGAATATATTCATAAATGACATATCCAATAAAGGGTTGACATCCAAAATATACAAAGAGCTCACCCACCTCAACAACCAAATGCAAATAATCCAATAAAAAAAAATGATCAGAGGAGCTGAACAGACACTTCTCCAAAGAAGAAATTCAGATGGCCAACAGACACAGGAAAAGATGCTCCGCATCGCTAGTCATCAGAGAAATGCAAATTAAATCCGCAATGAGATATCACCTCACACCAGTAAGGATCACCACCATGCAAAAGACAACAACAAATGTTGGCGAGGTTGTGGAGAAAGGGGAACCTTCCTACGCTGCTTGTGGGAATGTAAATTAGTTTAACCATTGTGGAAAGCTGTGTGGAGGTTCCTCATAAAACTAAAAATAGATGTAGCATTTGACTCAGGAAATCCACTCCTAGGAATTTACCCTAAGAATGCAGGATCCTAGTTTCAAAATGAGATATGCACCCCTATGTTTATTGCAGCACTATTTACAATAGCCAAGAAATGGAAGCAACCTAAGTGTCCATCAGTAGATGAATGGATAAAGAATATGTGGTACATATACACAGTGGGATATTATTCAGCCGTAAGAAGAAAACAAATCCTACCATTTGCAACAATATACATGGAGCTAGAGGGTATTATGCTCAGTGAAATAAGCCAGGCAGAGAAAGACAAGTATCAAATGATTTCACTCATCTGTGGAGTATAAGAACAAAGAAAAAACTGAAGGAAGAAAACAGCAGCAGACTCACAGAACCCAAGAATGGACTAACAGTTACCAAAGGGAAGGAACTGTGGAGGATGGGTGGGAAGGGAGGGATACGGGAAAAGGGGCATTACGATTATCACACATAATGTGGGGAGGGACACAGGGGAGGCAGTATAGCACAGAGAAGGCAAGTAGTGAGTCTATAGCATCTTACTATGCTGACGGACAGTGACTGTAATGGGGTATGTTCTGGGGACTTAATAATGGGGGGAATCTAGTAACCACATATGAATGTATATTAATGATATCAAAATAATATACAATAAAATAACAAAATTAAAAAAGAAGAAAAAAGAAAACAGTGGATATGTGGTTTTCTGGAGCTGGTAACAGGGTGGGAGGAATGAGAAGGGTCTAATAATAGGTATGGAGTTTCTTTTTGGGCGTGATGAAAATGTTCTAAAATTAGATTGTGCTGATTTTTGTACAATTCTGTGAATACATTATAATCCTGTGAATTTTACATTTTAAATGGGTGAATTATATGTTATGTGAATTTTATCTCTGTGAACTGTTAAAGAAATAACAACAGAAAATAAAAATCCCAGTAATTTGGTTGTAATCTCTAGTTGGATATGGATTAAGGACAAAGAGAATTGCAAAGAAGTATAAAAATGAACTCGGGGGTCTTCTTGTTAATAGTAATATTAATATGGTTATTTTGAAATTATTAAATGTACATGTATGCATAAAATTGGACAAAGCAAATAAGTAATTGTGTTATGGTTATTAGGAACCAAATTTTACAGCACATGAGAGTAGATTAATATATACAACCAAGGATAAACCCTGCAATCTCAAACTTGAATTGAAAGTATCTGTATAATCTCATGATTTCTTCGTCTGTTTCAGAAAAAGATACATTTCTACCTCTGTCCACTAAAAAAGTAGAAATTATGACAACCCAGTGCCAGATTGTGATCTCTAAATAAATCTACCTTCCACTGAAAGGAGAAAGGGCTCTTTTAAAAAAAGCTGATTCTAATATTGGGTCAAGGAAATGTACAAGTTTAGCCTAGAACACTTTGCACCACAGCAAAGAAAGCAATCAAAGACCACCGAGGTCTTGTCAATTTGACACAAGAGCCAAATTGAAGGTACTTCTAGTGAAAGTGTCTCCAGTGGGACAATTTCAACATCAAATGAATAGTGTGTGTAATGGGTTGAAACATAGCAAATATATAAAAATCCATATATCATAAAGAAGCTAATAGAAAACAAACTTCATTAGTCAACTTTGCTAGGGTATCAACTTATCATTTTGGAAACTGATATACAGAATTGAGGTAGAGAGAATCATAAAGAGGGCTACCTAAAATTCCTATCTCCAGGGTATTCAAACTCTGAGCTAGGTACTACTGTGAATGGACTTTGCAGAACTAATCAAAGTCCCAAGTTAGTTAATCTTAAAATTACAAAGATTTATCCATGGGGGCCTGCCCCAATCAGGTGAGCCCTTTAAAAGCTGAGAGTTTTCTCCAGGTGGTGGTAGAAGAGGAAGTAAGAAATTCAAAGTGCAAGAAGGACTCGGTGGTCATTGCTGGTTTGAAGATGGAGGAAGCTACATGAGAAGGAATGCAGATGGCCTCTAGGAGCAGAGAGTTTCCCTAGCTGACAATCAGCAAAGAAACAGAGTCCTCAGTCCTATGATAACAAAGATCTGAATTTTGCCAAAACCTGAAGGAGTTTGGAAGCAGATTCTTCTCCAGAATTCCCAAATAAGATTCCAGCCCAACCACTGCCTTCACTTTGGCCTTGTGAGACCCTAAGCAGAGGCTGACTAGATTTCTGACTTCTAGAATTATGAGATAACAAGTGAGTGTTATTTTAAGATGCTACATTTGTGGTGATTTGTTATGTAGCAATAGAAAACTAGTACAACAGGTAACAAATCAAGAATGTATCCTGCTTTTCCTGTACAAACTGTACTTCCAGGTATCTTTGCCAGTTTGGATTCTAAAATAAGTTACTATAGTTTGGGTGGCTTATATAGCAAATATTTATTTCTCACAGTTCTGGAGGCTGGGAAGTTCAGGATCAAGGTACTGGAAGATCCAGTGTCTGATGAGGATCTTCATCTTGGTTTGCAGACAGCCATCTTCTTGCCTTGTCCTCACATGGCAGAGAACAGGGAAAGAGGAAGCAAGCACTCTCGTGTCTCTTCTTATATGGGCACTAATCCAATTCATGAAGGCTCCACCCCCATGACCTCATTACCTCCCAAAGGCCCCCACCTCCAAAAACTGTCACACTGGGGATTAGGATTTCAACTTTGAATTTAGGGGGTATACAAACATGCAGTCCATAACACAAGGTAATAACTGGTAAGAAGATATTTTTCTTTATAAAATAATTCTAGGTAATCGATGCAAAAGGAATGCTAGATGTAGGCTGTTAACATTCTGCAACTGCAAATGAAATCATGGATCTAGACAATGATCATCAATGACTGCCAAAGCTAGTTGGTGAAAGGTTGGATCCGACTGACAGGACGTAAATCTTTCAATCCATCTTAACATCACAGCAAAGTGAAGTCTCCTGATGTGGTACAATGGGAAGTAGAGAATGCTACCTATGGAGTATTCTTGCTAAAAGAACTAAATCTGAATTTAATCATAATTCCATAGGAATATGTGAAAATATGGTGGGTGCGTGGGACTGGAGGAACACTAAACAATACCACAAGGATGGAATTGGCCAAATGTAGAACACAAGAAATACCTTGAAGCAATGATCTAGAAAAAGGCTGAAGAGGTATATCAACCAAGTAAAATGTGTAGACCAAGTTTGTCTCTGATTCTGATTCAAACAAAGCAATTATTTTTTAAAAAGTTTTTGTGAGACATTTGGGGGAAGTTGAATACAGATGAGATATTAAGGAATTACAATTAATTCTCTTAGGTATGATAATGCTATTGTGGGTTTTTTTGGTATCATTAATATACAATCACATGAAACAACACTGTGTTTACTAGATTCCCCCCATTATCAAGTCCCCACCACATACCCCATTACAGTCACTGTCCATCAGTGTAGTAAGATGCTGTAGAGTCACTACTTGTCTTCTCTATGCCCGTGCCCCCCCTCTACATTATGTGTGCTAATCGTAATGCCCCTTATTCCCCTTCACCCTCCCTTCCTACCCACCCTCCCCAGTCCCTTTCCCTTTGGTAACTGTTAGTGCATTCTTGGGTTCTGTGAGTCTGCTGCTGTTTTGCTCCTTCAGTTTTTTTCTTTGTTCTTATACTCCACATATGAGTGAAATCATTTGGTACTTGTCTTTCTCTGCCTGGCTTATTTCACTGAGCATAATACTCTGTAGCTCCATTCATGTTGTTGCAAATGGTAGGATTTGTTTTCTTCTTATGGCTGAATAATATTCCTTTGTGTATATGTACCACATATTCTTTATCCATTCATCTACTGATGGACACTTAGGTTGCTTCCATTTCTTAGCTATTGTAAATAGTGCTGTGATAAACATAGGGGTGCATCTGTCTTTTTCAAACTGGGCTGCTGCATTCTTAGGGTAAATTCCTAGGAGTGGAATTCCTGGGTCAAATGGTATTTCTATTTGGTTGTTTTACAACATTACAAATACAGAAGCTTTTATGAGTAAATGATATGCTGTCTGAGATACACCTTAATATAATCCAGAGGAAAAAAAGAAATGTGGGTGGATAGGTGAATCAAGAATGGCAAAATATTGCTCATTGTTTTTCATAGTATAAAGTTGTTTTGAAACACACAAAAAAACTCCTTCATTCATCATGTATAGTAGATGCTCAAAAAATTATTGTACCAAAAAAAAGTCCTCCTATGAATTCTCCAACTGTGGCTCTCCTCTGTGCCCTCAAGTGGATGGGCAGAAAAACCTGGCCAAGGCTGGGGGGTGAGCGGTGGGGGCAGGGGGTCTCTTCATGACTTCAGTCCTCAGACCACTCATGGGAGTAGAGAAGGGAAGTAGTTCTTTAACAGGTACTCAAAGCACCAAATGTAAAAGAAAATATTTATAAACTGAGCTACAATAACATTAAGAATTTCTCTGCATCAAAAGATGTTTGAAAGGAGAATTAAGAGATAACTCCAAGATAGCATATTTCAAAAGAGACCAGTTTTCACAATTATGTATTTTTTCCCAACCACTCACAGTTATGAGGGTAGGCATAGAGTAGGTGGAGAGTTAGGTTTTCCCAGTTGCGTTTTGCCCCCCAAGTACCATAGAGGTCCATGAGCCAGAGGTTCATGTTTTCAATGCGTGAGAAAGAGTGACTGTAATGCAACAGAGTTTAATTGCTCAGGTGGCAAAGGAACTGGGGTTGTGAATGCACAGAAGGAGTCAGAAATGCTCTGGAGGCAGCAGAGAAGGGTAAGGAGGACACCTACCCCCACTTTAACCCCAGTGGTGTGAAGGCTTGGAGAGGGAAAGTGCTCACATCCCTTTCACTAAAGGACTGCAGGGGAAGCAGTGTCCTCCAGATAGAGGAGGAAAGTAAAGTAAAGATTTAGAGAAACTGATGATAAAGGAGGTACTGCTGTAGACTGATCATGAGTCCCTGAGTCCACAGTGGAAAGGTATATTAGTAAACGTTCTCCTGAGAAACTGGACCAATAGGTTATATATAGATATATAGAAGAAGACTTACTATGAGGGATTGCCTTAGACAGTTATGAGGTTGAGAAGTACCACAATCTGCCACCGGCAGGCTGGAGGCCCAGGAGAGCTGGTGATGTACTTCCACTCCAAACCTGAAGACCTGAGAACCAGGGTAGCCAATAGTGTAATTGCCAGCCCCAGTACAGAGGCCCAAGAACCAGAGGGCTGATATCTGAGGGCAGGAGAAGATGGATGTCCCAGCTCAAGCAGAGAGAGCAAATTTGCCCTTCCTCTGCCTTTTTGATATCCTTAGGCTCTCAGCTGATTGGGTGATGCCCACCCAAATTGGTGAAAGCATCTTCTTTACTCAGTCTACTGATTTAAATGCTAATCTCTTGCAGAAACACCCTCACAGACATGCCCAGAAATAATTCTTTACCAACTATCTGGGCATCTTTTAGCCCAGTGAAGTTGACACATAAAATTAACTATTACAGAATGTTTGAAGTAGGTGTGGAGCAGGAAACTGAGTCACACTAGGGCATATACAAAGGAATTAATGAATACAAATATCTGCTGGTGACTGAGGTACACAGGGATTCGACTCGCCCTGATGACTTCTAAGGGAAAGGTATGTCATGAAAAGGAGTTACACCCTCCATCTTGGGATTGGCCTGGTCTAAGGTGATGGAGTTGAATAAAGTACAAGGCAGAGATAGATGACAGAGTCCTTGCAATGCTAGAACCAGCATGGTAGTAAAACAGAGAAAAGTCAAATGTGACTCTGATCTTCCTGGCCTGAGGGACTAAAGTCACGAGTATATTATTACCTGAGGTAAAAAATTCAGCAGACACAGCACATTCAACAGAGATAATTTGTTTGGTGCAATGAAGAATAATTACTATAGCATTAAATTAACTCAAGAATATAGCGTTCTTGAACATATCTCCCCGGGCAAGGAAAACAACAGCAAAAATGAACAAGTGGGACTATATTAAGCTGAAAAGCTTCTGTACAGCAAAAGGCACCATCAATAGAACAAAAAGGATCCCTACAGTATGGGAGAATATATTTGAAAATGACACATCTGATAAAGGCTTGATGTCCAGAATATATAAAGAGCTCACACGCCTCAACAAACAAAAAATAAATAACCCAATTAAAAAATGGGCAGAGGAACTGAACAGACAGTTCTCCAAAACAGAAATACAGATGGCCAACAGACACATGAAAAGATGCTCCACATCGCTAATTATCAGAGAAATGCAAATTAAAACTACAATGAGGTATCACCTCACACCAGTAAGGATGGCTGCCATCCAAAAGACAAACAACAACAAATGTTGGCGAGGCTGTGGAGAAAGGGGAACCCTCCTACACTGCTGGTGGGAATGTAAGTTAGTTCAACCATTGTGGAAAGCAGTATGGAGGTACAGCAAAATGCTCAAAACAGACTTACCATTTGACCCAGGAATTGCACTCCTAGGAATTTACCCTAAGAATGCAGCAATCAAGTATGAGAAAGATCAGTGCACCCCTATGTTTATCGCAGCACTATTTACAATAGCCAAGAATTGGAAGCAACCTAAATGTCCATCGATAGATGAATGGTTAAAGAAGATGTGGTATTTATGCACAATGGAATACTACTCAGCCATAAGAAAAGGGCAAATCCAATCATTTGCAGCAACATGGATGGAGCTGGAGGGTATTATGCTCAGTGAAACAAGCCAAGCAGAGAAAGAGAAATATCAAATGATTTCACTTATCTGTGGAATATAAGAACAAAGGAAAAACTGAAGGAACAAAACAGCACCAGAATCACAGAACTCAAGAATGGACTAACAGGTACCAAAGGGAAAGGGACTGGGGAGGATGGGTGGGTAGGGAGGGATAAGGGTGGGAGAGAAGTAGGGGGGTATTAATATTAACATGTATGGGAGGGTAGGAGAAAAGGGAGGGCTGTACAACACAGAGAAGGCAAGTAGTGATTCTACAACATTTTGCTATGCTGATGGACAGTGACTGTAAAGGGGTTTATAGGGGAGACCTGGTATAGGGAAGAGCCTAGTAAACATAATATTCGTCATGTAAGTGTAGATTAGTGATACCAAAAACAAAACAAAACAAAACAAAACAAAAAAAAAGGGGCAGTTCCTGTGTGGTAACCTCCAATGAGTTCTACACAAGGGTATAAAGGGCATATAAAAGTGTAGGAAAAGGGTCTGTTTGCGTTTATACAGAAGATCAAAGCCTAATTGGGCTACCCTGAAAATGAACTAAGATACGATATGAAAGAGAACTTCCAACATCAGCACTCTCTGGAAGACTCATGCCAGAAGATGATCATGAAAAAACCCCAACAAAGATCCACGCACTGCTACAGCTGTAGATGCACTCATCCCACCAGCTCCTGGACTTGCCATGGGAATGAAGGAGATGTCTAAGCTGGCCTGTGCATACAGTAAAACAACAAATTTGACTGGATCTATACTGTTGGAACTCAACCAAGAATTAGGAGAAGTGCAAATTGTAACGCTCCAAAATCTTACAACTACAGATTATTTACTGTTAAAAGAACATAAGGGATGTGAACATTCCCCAGGAATGGGTTGTTTTAATTTGTCTGATTTCTCTCAGACTGTTCAAGTTCAGTTGGACAATATCCACCATATCATAGATAAGTTTTCGCAAATGCCTAAGGTGCCTAACTGGTTTTCTTGGTTTCACTGGAGATGGCTGGTAATTACAGATATGCTTTGGTTATGTAACTATACTCCTATTATGTTAATGTGTGTGCGCAATTTAAGTAGTAGCTTAAAACCTATACATGCTGAAGTTACTCTACAAGAAGATATGTCAAAGAAATCATCAATCTTCCCATGTTTTCTTCCACCTGCTACTTCTATAGCTTTTCTTCTTCCTTCCTAATTACAACCCTTAAATAGAATTCGTGCCTCATATCAAATTTACCGAGTATCATAATTCTTCCAAGTGGTAAAGATACCTCAAGACAAATGCTGGGCATAGAAGCTACAGGGCATAAATATGCAAGGAAATAAAAAGCTAACCATTTCAAACAATAACGTTTCTTTCTCACTTACCAACTTGACATTTCCCTGTATGGCCCCGGAAGATGACTGGTTAGCCAGAGACGGGTAAGATTCCTCAAGAGAGGAACAACCTAAGACAGGCACAGTCGCAGGGGGGTCATCAGGTGAGAAATTGGGGATCAACAGAGGTGAGGCTTAGAACCTCACCCCCCCGTTCTGAGAGAAATCTTCTGCATACGTGGATGTTTTATTGCCCTGGTCTAGCTTGGATTAACACATAGTCTACAGGCACACACCTGATCATCTACATTTGCTCTCTTACAACACTAAACTATGTTTTCTACCTTTATCTTGTATCTACCTACCACTTCAGCATTTTATTAAAAATAATAATAATAAAGAGAGAAATGTGGTATCCACATATAAATCAAGTATAAAAACCAAATGAGTATTCATATTTGAACTGTTTATAGTTCATAATGCATGAGCAAAACCGAAAGTTTCTGTGATGACTGCCCTTGTACTGTTCACTATGTAACTTATTCATTATGGAAGAATTTGTTCTCCATGTAAGAACTTGTTTGTTATGCCTCAGAAGATTGGAGACTGACGAAAATTAGGCTTGGGGTGGATGAATGATTGTGCATTGAGCATTGACTCCCCTATACAGAATTTTATTGTCGTTAACAACCATTTGATCAATAAATATGAGAGATGCCCTCACAAAAAAAAAAAGAAAAAAAAAAGGACAGATTTCCAATGGTAAAATAAATAAGTAACCGGGATGTAGTGTATAGCATAAGGAATATAGTCAAGATATTGTAACAGCTTGGTAGGGTGATAGCTGGAACCTAGAATTATGTATATAAATGTTTTATCACTGTGTTGTACACTTGAAACTAATGTAATGTAATACTGTGCGTCAACTACCCTTCAATAAAAAATAATTATCTAAAAAAAAAAAAAAAAGAATATAGCGATGGTTTCAAATAGTAAAAATGTTTTAAGACTCTATGGAATTGCCTTTCTCTCTGAAAAATAACTCTTAAGCTTCAGTCCTTCCTAGGACTAGAAAAGCAACTATGAAAATATTGTAGAGTTGTACTGAAACAATGAGTGAGGTTTTTTCCCAGTATGTTCTTTCATAGGTATCAGCATATGACATTCCAATTTGGCCATTACAAATAGCCTAAGGCAAATGCAAATAAAAGCCATAATGCAATACTTCTACCCACATGCCAGAAGGAAAAAAATGAAAAAAGGCAAATATTATCAAGTGCTAGTAAGGATATGGAACATCTGGATCTCCCATACACTGCTGGTGAAAGTGAATTGGTACAACCACTTCCAGTAACCACTTGGCACTACAGTTGGCCCTTGAACAACCCAGGTTTGAACTTGTGCAGGTCCACTTACACATGGATGTTTTTCAATAAATACAGTACAGTACCATAAATGTATTTTCTCTTCTTTATGGTTTTCTTAATAACACTTTTTCTAGTTTACTTTATTGTAAGAATATAGTATTCATTACATATAATATACAAAATATGTGTTAATTGACTGTATATGTTATTGGTAAAGCTTCCAGTCAACAGTAAGCTATTAGAAGTTAAATTTGGGGAGGAGTCAAAAATATACATGGATTTTCAACTGTTCAGGGGGTCGATGTCCCTAACTCCTACATTTTTTAAGGGTCTGCTGTATTTACTAAAAATGAACATACCTGTAACAGCAATTCCACTCCTAAGCATAATGCCCACACATGTGTTCAGAGCAGCATTTTATAAAAACCTCCAACTGGAAATAGCCCAAATATCCATCAGCGATAGAATGGATAAATAAATCCATTTAATTAATTCACACAATAGACTACTATAGAGCAATAAGAATGATGAACTTACAACTTCCAGTGATAACATGATGGAATCTCACAAGTGTAAAATTTAGCCAAAGAAGCCAGACCGCAAAAAAATAATATGTGCTATATGACTCCATTTATATAGTGCTGGGGTCATCAAACTACACCTCACAAGCTGGCTGCCTGTTGTTTTTTTTGGGGTTTTTTTTGGTATCATTAATCTACAATTACATGAGTAGCTGCCTGTTTTTGTACTTAAAAGTTTTATTGGAACACCGTCATACTCATTTGTTTGTGTATTGTCATCAGCCTCTTTAGTGCTACAACTGCAGAACAGAGTAGTTGTAACAGAGAGCGTCTGGCCTGCAAGCCTAAAATATTTATAATCTGCTCTTTACTAAAAAGTAGGTCAACCCTTGATACAAAGTTCAAAAACAGACAAAATTAATCTATGGTGTTAGAAGTCAGAGTAGTATCTAGGACCGGAAAACTGTAAATATTAGTATGAGTTTGTCCTTTTCTTAAAACCACAAAAGAAAATTTCACCTAGACCACAGATGTGGCAACTATTACAAATAAGAATTTCTGGGTTTTATTTTATTCACTCCTGCTATGTACATCACCGTGACCTCCTCAAGACAGGTTTCTGTGGGCACACTTATAAGGATTGAAAGAGAGGCAAAACGTTAATCCAGAAAATATTATCTCTGTAAATGTAAGGCTAATTCAACTGAGGGCTGTTTTCACACTCACACAACCCCCCACCCCCCACACAACAGGGGACATCTGGCAATGTCTAAGATATTGCTTGTCATGAGTTGGGGTACAGGGTGCTACTGGAAGCCAGTGGGTAGGGACTAGGAACTCTGCTGCACACTGTTCAATGCACAGGACAGCCCCCATAATAAATAATCACCCAGCCCACAATAGCACACTGACTGAGAAACCCTGTTTTGACGAATGTCAAAATGAATTTAGTGCCTAATAGTAATAATAAGACTAAAGCAGTGCTGTCCAATAGAACTTTCTGCAATGGCGGAAACTTTATCTGGCCTGTCAATAATCATTAGTTATATATGGGTTTGGAGCCCTTGAAATATGGCTAGTACAACTGATGAACTGAATGTTTAGTGTATTTCATTTTAATAAATTTAAATCAAGTAAAATTAGTGACTGCCATATTGCACAGTGCAGGACTAGAGCATAGACTCAGAGATGGATTCCGGGTGTGAATCCTTGAAACCAGTTACCAGCTGTGGTAAGTGATTTAACTTCTCTGTGTCTTCATTTTCTCATCTGTAAAATGGGGCTTACAGTAGAACCAGGTCAAAGGATTGTTGTGAATATTAAGTGAGTCAGTATGTGTAAAGCACTTATACCAGAGCCTGGCATATAACAGGTGCTACATAAGTATGAACTATATGTCACTGTTACTGGTGTCATGATTATGATTATTATTACAATAAACCATGCAAAGCTTCCCTTTTCCTAATCCTTCAGTTACTCTGCAATTCATGCAGGAGACACACAAAACCCTTCAAGACTTTATCCCTTCCAACCACTCCACTATTATTTACCCCTATTTCCTGACTCTAGAAGAAATTATTTACAGGCACAAAGAAACTTTGTTTTGGGGAACCTTATGACTATTTTTGCGTTTTTAATTGTTCTTTACTTGTGAAATAGTTCAAACATAAAAATGTATAAAGAATAATATATTAAATAGCTATATACCCACCTTCCATTTGGCCTTATTTACTTCAGATTGTTGTTTAATTTGTGAGCATTTTTATACTTGTTTGTTATGAAAACTTCTGAACATACAGAGAAGTAGATAGAATAATGTAATGAATCTCTACCACCCAACTTCAATAATTACTAACATTTTGCCAATTTTGCTGTTCTAGAACTCCAAAGAACATTAAAGTTGACAGGTGCAGTTAAAACTAAGACTTTAATCATGAACTAATTTTGAAGTTTTTAGAATATCTTTTCTCTATTGAACTGATTATATACATATATATTTCTCTTTTAATCAGTTATTGTGATGCACTACATTAATTGATTTGCTGATATTGTGTTCTTTGCATTCCCATGGTGAATCCTACTTGGTCATGATTTATTATTATTTGCATATATTGTTGAACTTGAGTTGCAGTATTTTATTTAGGATTTTTATATCACTGTTCGTAAATGAAACTTATTTAAAATTTTATTTTCCCATGTAATCCTTGTCCTGTTTCAGTATTAATATTATGCTATTCTCACACAATGAGCTGGATATTAAAGATACATATTCTCTATTTCTTAGGCACAAGGTTTTACATTAAATATTCTATCAAGATTGTTAATTGTGTTTTACAAAATTTCTAAGTTCTATATTCAACTTTTATATTCTACATATTTATTTTTACATTCTTTTCTTGGTTTGCCCAATTTATCAATATAAATCATAAGAGAACTTTGTTAAATTCTTACAATATAATTATTCATTGTAAATTTCTCTTTGTAATTCTGTCAGTTTGAAATTCTGCTGTTAGTTGAATAAAAGCTCAAGAAATGGTTCCAGCTCTCTATTTTAAAACTTTCTGCATCACTTTGTTTAGCTGTATATAGCTGGATTTTGTTTTATTTACTCAATCCAATCATCTCTGTCATTTGTTGTGCTTATCTGCAAATATTTCTGCTGAATGCTGATCTATCTGAACTAAATTTACTTTCTTAGCATTTGTTTTCTGTTTACTCTCCTTTTTCTCTTCTGTTTCTGCCTCTGCTTGTTTGGGAATTATAGATTGCACTTACATGACCTGAGTGGTTACCCTTAATGTTTACATCCATACTTAACTGTAAATTTGACTAACACAATCTACAGTTTTTCAGTATTCTGATCCTTTCCTGAGCATAACAGAGATTTGAATACTCTTTAACTCCCTATTAAATAACCTTTCTCCATAATCTTTATATTGTAATCTCAAGTTTCATGTTTATTTTTTAAATTTTCTTGTCTTTCATGAGTTTCAATTTTTTCAGGAATTTCCATTTAAATTTTTCAGAAGTTACATTTTAAACTTTCATTTTTTAAAAACACTAAATTGTTTTCTTTTTAATATACTGGTCAACAGGTAATTAAATTTGCTGAGAGAGTAGATCCATTTCTGTTCTTACTGCTATTTTTTATACCCTACACCCTCCCTCTTGGCTCCTTTGTTCTCCCTGAAGTACATCCTTTAGTAATTCTGATGGTGGACGTCTGTGGGTGACAAATTCTTCTAGAATGGAGGTATGAAAAGGTCCTTATTTTGTCCGCATTTTAAAATGATATTTTAAAAGGAAATAAATGCTTAAATTGTAGTTATGTCCCCTCAATACCTTGAAGGTATTACTCTATTGTCTACTGATGTCATGCGGAATCTGCTGAGCCTTTTGTACCTTTGAAAGTAACTTTTTACTCTGCAGCAATCTTTTAAATTTTCTCTTTATCACTGATGTTTTGCAATTTCACTTCAATGTATCTAGCTGTAGATTCTTTTATCGTGTTTGGCAGTTAGCACTTTTGATCTAAGAACTCACGTCAAGTTCGGAAAATTATGAGCTTTCACATGTTGAAATACTGCTTCCATTTCCCCAACCCTCTTAATTTAGAATGCCTGTTTTTATCCTCCATGCCTTTTAACCACTTTCGTATTTATTTTTAATCTTTTTTCTCTTTCTGCTGTTTCAGGGGAGTTCATAAGGATTATCTTTCAGTTCACAAAATTGTCCCTTTAACTGTCTGGTGTAAATTGTACCCCACCTATTATGTTTTTAAATTTTCAATTATATTTTTTATTTAAAAATGCGTAATTGTTTTTTGTGTCTGCCTGTGCTTGTTTCTTTTTTTGCTTATTTTTATTCAGAATTCCACATACTTGTGAGTAAAAAAGATTTTCATTCTTCTTTTTGAACATCCCAATATAGTTACTTTAGAATCTTTGACTGACTGTTCCATAAGTTATTATTGCCTGCAATGAACTGATTATCAGATTGTTGATTTATAGTTTATCTTTCCTGGGGTTTGATTTCTGTATGTATTTTGGCATTTTGGTTAATAGGGTTTTTTGAATGGTGGGTCAATGGGTTTCCAACTTGCATTTTCTTTTTCCCACCCTCCCTAGCATTGTTGACCTGGCCTTTATCCCACTCCCATGGAATCAAATACAGAATCAGGTTTCCTGATAATGTTTCTAGGGACTTATCAAATGAGGTTCAATGGTGACTTGGTTCAGTCCCTGGTGCCAAGGCTGTATTTGTGTCCTCCCACCTTCCTAGATCTATAGCTTGTTTAAAGTTACATCCTCTACAAATTATTGGCAATAGCTGTTTTTTCACTCTCAGCCTCTTTACTAGAGGAGGAGGTACCATTCCAGCCATTGGCTTTCAGCACAGGGCCTGACGACTGTCTTCCTTCTTCCATGGCTTCTGTTCAGCTCCCTTTACCCTGCAGAACCATCATCAGCTTCTAGACCCACAGCCTCCCAAACAGGAGGCTTTATGTGCCCATCATTTTCTATCTCTATTCAGAGTCTGTCCAAGCAGTTGTTTATCTTGCTTTTAAATCTAGCTGTATGTTTTTCCTTTTTCACTTTTGTATCATGGTTATCAATGTTACAAATTTGGATTGAAGAGGGTATGCTGTGTGCTGTCTTACCAGGAAGCCAATTCCATAGCCTTTCACAAGTTGTTCTTTTGTGTATAACAACCTCCCAGCTCTGGTCTGCCTCCAAATCATCCAATCTGCTCTGAAGCCACCTCCTTGTAACCTCTTTCTAGATGATAGATACTTTTCTGCTTTGCCTTTAACTGTACTGTAATTATTTGTCTTGATATCTATCCTCTTAAGGGCCTGAACCATGTTTCCTAATTTTCTTTGTACCCTCCAGAATCTAGCAGATTGTCTAGCACATAGTAGGTACTCAATACAAGTTTGTTTTTTTTAAACTGAATGGACTGGAGCAAAGGCCCCAAACAAATCAAAAGAACTTTATTTTAAACTCTTACACCCAGGCTCTTAAAGCCATTGTATTGCTTTATTGCTGTCTGAGTATTAACTTAAATGAGGATGGAAATGCAGAAGACAGATTCAAGAAATATTTCACAGAGAGAGTCAATGGGAGTTGGGTATAAGATATGGCAGAAGAAAAAGAAGACACTAGAATTAATTACAAGGTTTCTAACTCAGGTGAATGAGTACCGATGACAATACTATCCAACACAATGACTACTGAGGAGAAAGCAGATGTGTAGGAAACACGAGTTTAGTCAAAGATACGTCAAGTTTGATAAATTTTTCGTAGTTCACATCGATGCCTAAGATAGGCATAGAAGTGTCATACTTATAACACATCTGAGAAAAATCTCTCATCACAAAATTTCATCTGGAATGTAAATGGTGTAATATTTTGATAAAGTTATTGGAAATTATCCACAACAATTTAGGAAATGTAATAAATAAAAACATCTTGTGTAAAATTGTCATTCTCCCAGAGTTTGCATAATTTCTCTTGATGAGGCATATAACTGTTGAAGCATTTGCTTAATTGATAATTTGTGCATAATTTTCTAAACTTTGGAACATAATTATCATCACTTGTGTCTGAGTTAACACTGAAATGAAACACTTTGGTGAAATGTTTTAGACACTTACAAAGTTTTAAAGAAGCAAAGGAAGAAAGGGAAAATTTTTGATTAATATAAGAACAGCAGGCTTCTGTCAAGCTCCATACAACTTAGCATGTCTCAAGTAAAATAAATTTGGACATAATCAGGGCATTAATCTAAAGAAGAATTGAAAGAGATCTTAATGAGTTAAACTAATATCAGAAGATTAGTTTTAATTTCAATTTTCCATTACCTGTTTGAATGTGGACAAGTCATTTAAAATCCCCTCACCTGAGTCTCCTTATCTTTCAAAAGGAATTATCATTCAGGACCCTTCCAGTTCTGCCAGTCTGTTATTCAAGTATCTGGCCCATATAAACCCTTTTGTTTTGCAATTTCTCATCCATTAATACCCACCCTGCTAGCCTCATAGGTCTATTGGGAGGAGTAAATGAAATAATACATATAAAAAAGTTTTGAAAAATTAAAAATGCTTTGGAAATGTCAATTACAGCAATGATAATAGGATTTTTAAATTATCCTGATGAAATTTTTTTTTGAAATTGAATAAGACTCAGCTGGTGACTAGCAAAACCTTACTTCACAAATGGTCAAAATGAGGCACAAAGTAGGCATAATAACAGAATGTTAGCTCTACAAGGGACCTCAGACATCACTCAGATTAAGAAACTGGGTTTCAGAGAAGGGATAGCAAAACATCACAAAGAAACAAATAACAGCTTGCACTCTGATTACTATTGTTGCATAACATATCACCCCAAACTTGAGACTATCAACAACATTCATTTTATCTCACATGGTTTCTGCGAATCAAGATCTTAGGAAGGGCTCATCTGGGAGGCTCTAGTGTGAGGTCTGTTGCTGGGCTGCAGTCAGATGGTGGCTGGTGTTAGAACAGCTGGGCTGACCAGGTTTAGTTTCTTCATGTAGTTCCAGCATTTTCCACGAAGTCTCTCCGTGTTGGCTGTTACGGCAGACTCAGGGCTGTTTGCCTGCTTACAGAGCAGCTACCACTTTCCAGATCAAGTATTACAGCTGCGCTGCCTCTCAGGACAGAGCCTTAGAAGTCTCACGGTGTCACTGCTGCTGTACTCTATCTGTCAAAACATCACAAAAGCTCACCAGTTTCAAGGGGACAGGACATGGACCCACCTGTTGATGGGAAGCATGTCAAGATCATGTTCTAAGAGGAGCTGGGAAGGTGGATATTGCAGAACCTTCTTTGGAAAATACAATCTGCCATGCCTCATTATATAAGTTCTAATAGTTCTGCAATGCCTAGCACTTCACATAAATTTGGTTATCAAATTAAGCTGAACATTAAAATATTTATCAGTTCTATTTTCTTACAGAAAGAAAAAATTATCAAGTTATTTAGATAAGTATTTTGATTATAGCCCCCAAAGGGAGACCTAATCCCATGCATTTGATTTTCTCTTTCCAACTTCCCCATCCTCCATGATGGAAAGACAATTTTTTATGCCTAAAAATGAAAAATAAAGAAATAGTGATAAAAACACATTATCCAGAGCTGCTCTGTCCAATACAGTAGCCGCTAACCAGCTGTGGCTACTGAACACTTGAAATAGAGGAATGAAAAACTGATTTTTTTAATGTTAATTTAACTTAGCCTAATTTAAATTTTAAAATTGATGCTCAATACAGTTATTGGAAAATTTTAAGAATGTTGGGAACAACTTGGGTATGTGGATTCATTTTTGTAATTGTAAATTTTATGAAATCTAAACACAGATCAAGTAGCTCCAAGGAAAATTAAACATCTGACTTGAAACATGCTGTGCTGTGAACATTGAATTTCAAAGACTTAATACATTAAGATATCTCAATGATTTCTTTCTTTTTTTTTTTTGATTTCCAAGCACTTTTTTAAAATTTTGTTATCATTAATCTACAATTACATGAAGAACATTACGTTTACTAGGCTCTCCCCTACCCCAAGTCCCCCCACAAACCCCATTATAGTCACTGTCCATCAGCATACTAAGATGTTGTAGAATCACTACTTCACTGTGTTGCACAGCCCTCCCCTTTCCCCTACCCCCCACATTATACATGCTAATTATAATATCCCGTTTCTTCTTCCCCACCCTTATCCTTACCTACCCTCCCATTCTCCCCAGTCTCTTTCCCTTTGGTAACTGTTAGTCCAATCTTGGGTTCTGTGATTCTGCTGCTGTTTTGTTCCTTCAGTTTTTCCTTTGTTCTTATACTCCACAGATGAGTGAAATCATTTGATACTTGTCTTTCTCCACCTGGCTTATTTCACTGAGAATAATACCCTCTAGCCCCATCCATGTTGTTACAAATTGTAGGATTTGTTATCTTCTTATGGATGAATAATATTCCATTGTGTATATGTACCACATCTTCTTTATCCATTCATTTGCTGATGGACATTTAGGTTGCTTCCATTTCTTGGCTATTGTAAATAGTGCTGCGATAAACATAGGGGTGCATCTGTCTTTTTCACACTTGGCTACTGCATTCTTAGGGTAAATTCCTAGAAGTGGAATTCCTGGGTCAGATGGTAAGTCTATTTTGAGCTTTTTGAGGAACCTCCATACTGCTTTCCACAATGGTTGAACTAATTTACATTCCCACCAGCAGCGTAGGAGGGTTCCCCTTTCTCCACAACCTTGCCAACACTTGTTGTTGTTTGTCTTTTGGATGGTAGCCATCCTACCTGGTGTGAGGTGATATCTCATTGTGGTTTTAATTTGCATTTCTCTGATAACTAGCAATGTGGAGCATCTTTTCATGTGTCTGTTGGCCATCTGAATTTCTTCTTTGGAGAACTGTTCAGCTCCTCTGACCATTTTTTAATTGGATTATTTGCTTTTTGTTTGTTGAGGTGCATGAGCTCTTTATATATTTTGGATGACAAGCCTTTATCGGATCTGTCATTTATGAATATATTCTACAATACTGTAGGGTACCTGTTTGCTCTATTGATGGTGTCCTTTGCTGTACAGAAGCTTTTCAGCTTGATATAGCCCCACTTGCTCATTTTTGCTTTTGTTTTCCTTGCCCAGGGAGATATGTTCATGAAGAAGTCGCTAATGTTTATGTCCAAGAGATTTTTGCCTATGTTTTTTTCTAAGAGTTTTATGGTTTCATGACTTGCATTCAGGTCTTTGATCCATTTTGAATTTACTTTTGTGTATGGGGATAGACAGTGATCGAGTTTCATTCTCTTACATGTAGCTGTATAGTTTTGCCAGCACCATCTGTTGAAGAGACTGTCATTTCCCCATTGTATGTCCATGGCACCTTTATCGAATATTAATTGACCATATATGTTTGGGTTAATGTCTGGAGTCTCTCATCTGTTCCACTGGTCTGTGGCTCTGTTCTTGTGCCAGTAAAAAATTGTCTTGATTACAATGGCTTTGTAGTAGAGCTTGAAGTTGGGGAGTGAGATCCCCTTCACTTTATTCTTCTTTCTCAGGATTGCTTTGGCTATTCGGGGTCTTTGGTGTTTCCATATGAATTTTTGAACTATTTGTTCCAGTTTGTTGAAGAATGTTGTTGGTAATTTGATAGGGATTGCAACAAATCTGTATATTGCTTTGGGCAGGATGGCCATTTTGACTATATGAATTCTTCCTAGCCAAGAGCATGGGATGAGTTTCCATTTGTTAGTGTCCTCCTTAATTTCTCTTAAGACTCTCTTGTAGTTTTCAGGTTATAGGTCTTTCACTTCTTTGGTTAGGTTTATTCCTAGGTATTTTATTCTTTTTGATGCAACTGTGAATGGAATTATTTTCCTGATTTCTCTTTCTATTGGTTCATTGTTAGTGTATAGGAAAGCCACAGATTTCTGTGTGTTAATTTTGTATCCTGCATCTTTGCTGTATTCCGATATCAGTTCCAGTAGTTTTGGAGTGGAGTCTTTAGGGATTTTTATTTACCATATCATGTTTTCTGCAAATAGTGACAGTCTACCTTCTTCTTTACCAATCTGGATTCCTTGTATTTCTTTGTTTTGTCTAATTGCTGTGGCTAGGACCTCCAGTACTATGTTGAATAACAGTGGGGAGAATGGGCATCCCTGTCTTGTTCCCAATCTCAGAGGAAAAGCTTTCAGCCTCTCGCTGTTCAGTATGATGTTGGCTGTGGGCTTCTCTTATATGGCCTTTACTATGTTGAGGTACTTGCCCTCTATTCCCATTTTGCTGAGAGTTTTTATCATGAATGGATGTTGAATTTTGTCGAATGCTTTTTCAGTATCTATGGAGATGATCATGTGGTTTTTGCCTTTCTTTTTGTTGATGTGGTGGATGATGTTGATGGATTTTTGAATGTTGTACCATCCTTCCATCCCTGTGATGAATCCCACTTAGTCATGGTGTATGATCCTTTTGATGTATTTTTGAATTCGGTTTGCTAATATTTTGTTGAGTATTTTTGCAACTCCATTCATCAGGGATATTGGTCTGTAGTTTTCTTTTTTGGTGGGGTCTTTGCCTGGTTTTGGTATTAGGGTGATGTTGGCTTCATAGAATGAGTTTGGGAGTATTCCCTCCTCTTCTATTTTTTGGAAAACTTTAAGGACAATGGATATCATGTCTTCTCTGTATGTCTGATAAAATTCCGAGGTAAATCCATTTGGCCTGCGGGTTTTGTTCCTGGGTAGTTTTTTGATTACCACTTCAATTTCTTTGCTGGTAATTGGTTTGTTTAGATTTTGTATTTCTTCCTTGATCAGTCTTGGAAGGTTGTATTTTTCCAGGAAGTTGTCCATTTCTCCTAGGTTTTCCAGCTTGTTAGCATATAGGTTTTCATAGTATTCTCTAATAATTCTTTCTATTTCTATGGGGTCCATCGTGATTTTTCCTTTCTCGTTTCTGATTCTGTTGATGTGTGTTGACTCTCTTTTTCTCTTAATAAGTCTGGCTAGGGGCTTATCTATTTTATTTTCTCAAAGAACCAGCTCTTGGTTTCATTTATTTTTTTCTACTGTTTTATTCTTCTCCGTTTTATTTATTTCTTCTCTGATCTTTATTATGTCCCTCCTTCTGCTGACTTTAGGCCTCATTTATTCTTATTTTACCAATTTTGATAATTGTGACATTAGACTATTCATTTGGGATTGTTCTTCCTTCTTTAAATATGCCTGGATTGCTATATACTTTCCTCTTAAGACTGCTTTTGCTGCGTCTCACAGAAGTTGGGGCTTTGTGTTGTTGTTGTCATTTGTTTCCATATATTGCTGGATCTCCATTTTAATTTGGTCATTGATCCATTCATTGTTTAGGAGCATGTTGTTAAGCCTCCATGCGTTTGTGAGCCTTTTTGCTTTCTTTGTAAAATTTATTCCTAGTTTTATATCTTTCTGGTCTGAGAAATTGGTTGGTAGGATTTCAATTTTTTTGAGTTTACTGAGGCTCTTTTTGTGGCCTAGTATGTGGTCTATTCTGGAGAATGTTCCATGTGCACTTGAGAAGGATGTGTATCCTGTTGCTTTTGGATGTAGAGTTCTATAGACGTCTATTAGGTCCATCTGTTATAGTGTGTTGTACTGTGCCTCTGTGTCCTTACTTATTTTCTGTCTGGTGGATCTGTCCTTTGGAGTGAGTGGTGTGTTGAAGTCTCCTAAAATGAATGCATTGCATTCTATTTCCTCCTTTAGTTCTGTTAGTATTTGTTACACATATGCTGGTGCCCCTGTGTTGGGTGCATATATATTTATAATGGTTATATCCTCTTGTTGGACTGAGCCCTTTTATCATTTTGTAATGTCCTTCTTTATCTCTTGTTATTTTCTTTGTTTAGAAGTCTATTTTGTCTGATATTAGTACTGCAACACCTGCTTTTTTCTCCCTGTTGTTTGCATGAAATATCTTTTTCCATACCTTGACTTTTAATCTGTGCATGTCTTTGGGCTTGAGGTGAGTCTCTTGTAAGCAGCATATAGATGGGTCTTGCTTTTTCATCCATTCTATTACTCTGTGTCTTTTGATTGGTGCATTCAGTCCATTTACATTTAGGGTGATTATTGAAAGATATGTACTTATTGCCATTGAAGGCTTTAGATTCGTGGTTACCAAAGGTTCAAGATTAGCTTCTTTAATATCTCACTGTCTAACTTAACTTGTTTGTTGAGCTATTCTAAACACTGTCTGGTGATTCTTTATTTCTCTCCCTTCTAATTCCTCCTCCTCCATTCTTTATATGTTGGGTGTTTTTTTCTATGCTCTTTTGTGTTTCCTTTAACTGCTTTTGTGGGGAGTTGATTTTGTTTTTTGCCTTTAGTTAGTATTTGGTTGGTCTGCTTTCTTTGCTTTGATTTTATTTTCTGTGGTGACATCTGTTTAGCCTTAGGAGTGCTCCTATCTAGAGCAGTATAGGTGGTTTGTGGGAGGCAAATTCCCTCAACTTTTGCTTGTCTAGGAATTATTTAATCCCTCCTTCATATTTAAACAATAATCGTGCTGGATACAGTATTCTTGGTTCAAGGCCCTTGTGTATCATTGCGTTAAATATATCATGCCATTCTCTTCTGGCCTGTAAGGTTTCTGTTGAGAAGTCTGATGATTGCCTGATGGGTTTTCCTTTGTAGCTGACCTTTTTCCTCTCTCTAGTTGCCTTTAAAACTCTCTCCTTGTCCTTGTTCTTTGCCATTTTAATTATTATGTGTCTTGGTGTTGTCCTCCCTTGGTCCCTTCTGTTGGGAGTTCTGTATACTTCTGTGGTCTGAACGATTATTTCCTCCCCCAGTTTGTGGAAGTTTTCAGCAATTATTTCTTCAGATACACTTTCTATCCCTTTTTCTCTCTGTCTTCTGGTACCCCTATAATGCAAATATTGTTCTGTTTGGATTGGCCACACAGTTCTCTTAATATTGATTCATTCCTAGAGATAATTTTATCTGCTTCTGTGTCAGCTTCTACGCAGTCCTGTTCTCCGGTTTCTATTGCATCAATGGCCTCATGTATCTTATCCATTCTGCTTATAAATCCTTCCAGAGATTGTTTCATTCCTGTAATCTCCTTCCAGACGTCATCCCCTTAGTTCTTGCATATTTCTCTGCAGCTCCATGAGTATGGTTATGACCTTTATTTTGAATTCTTTTTCAGGGAGATTTTTTAGGTCTATCTCCCCAGATTCCTTGTCAGGGGAGGATGTCTGGGTTAGTCTGGTCTGTATCAAATTCTTTTGCTTTTTCATGGCGATAGAGGTATTTGTGGGGAGCTGGCAGTTGTGTTGGCTGGCAGTACGTCCCTTCTTACTGGTTTGTGGCCTTCCTCTCCTGGGAGAAGAGCAACCCCTAGTGGCTTGTGCTGGGCAGCTGCACACAGACAGGGTTTCTAATTTTTGCCCAGCCACTGTGAAAGAAGCTCTGCCCTACTGCCTCAGGCTGCTTCTCCACTATGGCGGAGCTGCATCAGAGGGGAAACGGGCGGGAGGCTGTTTATCTCCGTGAGGGGCCTCCGAGCTGTGCTACCGCCCAGGGGGTTAGGGCGCCTGGAGTTCCCCGGGATTCCCAGCTGCTGGGCTACATGTCCCAGGACATTTCCGTCCAGCTGTGGGGTCCCTGTCCCTTTAAGACTTTCAGAAAGCACTTGCTTTTCTTGGTCCCAGGGGCACCGGCTGCGGGGACCTGCTCACAGGTCTTACTGTCCTCTTTCCCTAGTTTCCAGCACCCCAAGCATGCACTGTGTGTCTGCGCTCCGGTGCAGATGGCTAGGGCTTGGTGTTTTGCAGTCCTGGGCTCCCTCTGCCTACCCGTTCTGACTCCTCTCCTCCCACCGGGAGCTGGGGTGAGGGGCGCTCAGGTCCCGCCGGTCCGCGGCTTGTATCTTACCCCCTTAGCGAGGTGCTGGGTTCTCGCCGGTGTGGATGTAGCCTGGCTGTTGTCCTGTATCTTCTGGTCTCTCTTTTAGGGATAGTTGTATTTGCCATATTTTCAAAAACATATATGGTTTTGGGAGGAGATTTCCACTGCTCTAGTCATGCCACCATCTTGGCTCCTGGTTGCTCAGCATTCTTACAAACACACTGACGTATTATTTCATCTCTTCTGGAAGATGAATGCCTTATCACTTTGTGTACCACAGTGATTTCAGGTGGTCTCAAGGTCTATGTTTTACCTTAGAATATCTCAAATATTCCCTCTAATTTCAGTGAAAATCCATATTTGTGTGTGCATGTGTAAATGTCCAGTAAAAGATCTGAAAGGAAGCTCATTATGTTATTATCATCAGTTACCTCTGAGTAAAGGAATAGGGTTGATGGGTGAGTGAAGGGGAATTTCACATTTTACTCTATAAACTTCTATATTATTAGATGTAAAGTAAAATAAGTATGCACTTATACAAATGAAATGTAGCACACATAATATTTTATACTATGGTCACAATTTCAAGAAATTTAAATCAACCAAACAACTTGCCTGAGGTTTTTAGTAGGGTCTGCTCTCTGCTACTTGTGACCTCAGGCAAGTCTTCCTCTCAAAAGCCTTTATTCTGCTGATGGACATCTCCACAGAATTATCTGTATTACTTCAGATGAATGCTGCAATTGACAGAAAATACTGACTCAAAATGCTTACACAATAAAAAGAGTTTATTGTACCATGTAACAAGAGGTCTAGAGGTAGGCAGGTTCTGCGGCTAGCTGATAAAGAATCCTGACAACATCATCAAAGATCCAAGTTCTTTTCACCTCTCCACTCTGCCATCTTCAGGATGTTGGCTTTGCCCTCAGGTTACCTCCCCACATGGCTGCAAGATGGCTGCTGAGATCTGGGTATTATACCCAGAAATGATACATTCTGAGGAAGAAAAGGGGGTCTCTAGTACTATTGTCTCTCAGGTGCCAGGAAACCTTTCCCAGGAACCCCCAGTAGACTTCCCTAGCATATCATTTGCCAGACTTTGGTAAATTGCCCATTCCTAAACCAGTCATTGACAAGAGGACTGAAATTTGCACAACTGGTTTAGAGTGATTGGAATCCACTTACCTTGTCACTATAGAAACTGGGAATGGCAGCAGTTTGCCCTGAAGTATAGGGCTGTGAGGAAAGGGGTGAGTACCTGAACATCAGGACTCCTGTTGAGAAGAAGGTGGGAATGGATGCAGGATAGGAGCCCCACACTGTCTGCAACAAAGTCCTGGGGCCTCTCAATCTCATTGCGTGCCAAACTGTACTCCTCAGTCATCTTTCAGGCAGAATATGATCTTCCTTGTGTATTGCCTATTTCAGAGAATGGTATCTTTAGCTACTCAGTTGTCCAAGTCAGAAGGCAGTAGTCATGATGTTCTTCCCTTCCCCTCCTTTCCTAGTCTGTTACAAAATCTTGTCAATTATGCCTTCAAAATCGCTCTTGATTTTGTCTCTTCTTCATCCTGCAGCTGCTGCTTTTTTGTCCTATTCCATATTATTGCTCAACAAAACTAGTTCATTAGTCTTTTTTAAAAACACAGTTTTTCTAATTATAAAATTATTATTTATCTATTACATAAACTTTTGGGAAATCCAGAAAATAAAAATTATCTGTAATAAAACTGCTCAGAGATAATGTGTATATCCTTCTTTGCTTTTCTCTATTCATGAATCTACATACATATATAAATAGATATTACTTCATTTTATAAATTGAGATCAAGCTGCTTTATAGTATTTTTTATTAATGAAATACTGTGAAATTTCTCCATGTCCATAAATATTCTTCTAGGTTATCAGTTTAAGAGCTGATTTATATTTTACCTTGTGGAGGTTTCATAATCTAGTTAAATAGGCCTTTATTGCTAGATTAGATTTTCTCCAGTTTTTTATATTGTAAATAATACTTACAAGGAACATATTAGTAGGTAAATCTCTGCACACATTTGTGAGGATTTCCTTAGAATAAATAAATAAATTACCAGCAGGAAAACTGCTAGTTCAAAGCACATATACATTTTTCCCCATCCATTTTTATTATGAAATATTTCAAGCAATCCTAAAGTCTGCGTATATGATAATAAATACCTATGTACTCAAGATCCAGTTTGTCAGACTTAAACATTTTGCCATATTTGCTTCAGATCTATTTTCTTAACAGAATAATATATTAAGGCATACTGAAATGCCTCGTCTAGCCCTCCCAGATCCCATTCTTTCCCTGGAGGAATCACTACCCTCTATTTGGTGTTTTTGAGTCTCAAGTAGGTTTTTAACTTTTACTATATGTGTATCCACGCATATGCATATGTATGGATAGGTATATACATGAACAATATATGGCACTGTTCTATTTTTTTTAAAACTTCACACTGCACATTTCCTCCTGTAATGTGCTCAGTTTGTATAGCACTATACTTTAAAGGCTTATCCATGTTTACACATGTTGCTCTGGTTCATTTGCTTTCATAGCTGTTTGTATGTATTCATTATATGAATATGCCACAGAATTTTCATTTTCTTCTTGGTGTTCCATTTTTTCACTATCAGAAGTAACATTGTCTTAAATATTCTTGTAAATATCTTTTTGCATATATGAACATGAGTCCACTTGGGGTGGAACTGCTGCAGCAGAGGGTGTGCGAAATCCTTAGCTTTACTGGGTATTACCAAATTGGTTTCCAAACTGGTTGTTCCGCCTTACTCCACCACCAGCACTGTAAGTTTTCACTGCTCTATGTCCTCACCACCCCGTGGTTTGGCCAGTGTCTCTATCCCCCATCTCCAATCCTGGCAATGCAGGAGAGTACCCATGTTTCTGAATTCTGTCACCATTGAGTATTATCAGTTTTTCATCTTTGCTAATTTTATAGGCCAGAGAAAAAAGCTATTCGTTGATGACATTTAAATACACTTTGATTCTTTTTTCTAATTATAAAAATAACACAAATAATTTTAGAGAATCTGAAAAATATAGACAAGCAAAAAAGAAAAGAATAATCCCTTTTAAACCATCGTTCAAATATAATAGTTAATATTTGACATTTATTGAATTCTTACTGTATACCTAGGGCTGCTTTAGATACCTAGTATTTCCACAAATGGAACTCATAAATAGGTATTTAATATAGATGATATCTATATACATACATACGATGAATATATATATATGTGTGTGTATATATTTCACCTTTATGAAAAAGTATCTACTTGTTTATGAATTTTTTCCTACCTAACAAATAAGTCACATTTTCTCATATTATCTGTATTCTGGACTGGAGGGTGCTATTTAAAGACTTCTACATTCATATCTACCTGTCTCCTCACTAGCCAGAAACCAAGGACTAGACTGAGCCCAGCAATGAGTCCTAGAGAGCTGGCTTACTGCTGGCTGTATGCATTGGTGCAACTAACTCAGCCCCATGTGGAAATGGAATTAACATACAACAATTCTCAGCAGGCAGTACTCAGAGAGGCCCACTCCCACCTCTGCCATAGGGCTTTCTGCTAGGGGCCGCTCATCTTACCTCACCATCAGACAACATAACATGCAACTCCTATTAGCTACTACTCCTGTGCCCACATCCCATACTCTGTTAGGTTTTCTCACCACCCCACCCTTCAATGTAAGCATACTACCTACATCCTCAGCCTCCTGCCTTCACTGTCTGCCCTCAAACACACCAAACTCTCTAGATCCATAAGAAGCTTGATATTCCATTCTCTTATGTGGCTGGGTCCATATGTCCAACTTGAGCACATGTGGATTTGATCCAGCTTCCATGTCAGAAAACAGTCTGCAATAGGTATGTCATTGCTCACCTAGACTATTGTGAATACTCTCACTCCCTCAAGGGTTGCCTTTCTCTTCCCCACACTGCCCCTTCCACTAATCCATCTACAGAGCTGTAAGTGAGCTTCCCCAAAATCACTTCTGATTATGCCACCAGCCTGTATAAAATGCTCCAGTGTGCCACCATGGCCTACAGTAACAAGCCCAAGGGCTGCCACAGCCCTCTGTGATCTCTGCTGCTGGCTTCTCCAGCCACTCCACCTGCCGCTCCTCCTGTGTCATTCTGTATGTTCTAGTAATTCTGAGTTGTTCTCTGCCCTTCTGACACCATTTCACAACTTTGTGCCTTTGCATATACTTCCCTTCTTGTCTAGAATGTTCCTCCCTCCTTGTCTGCCTAAAATTCATATTCATCCTTCAAAGTCTTATTTCAAAAATATTGCCACAAACTCAAAGTACCACCTGTTGGTTTGGGAACTAGCCTCCAAACACACAGGGTAAAGAGAGACCAAAGAAAGATGTAGACCCCCTTGGTTGGCAGGTGGTAGTTTTAATAAGCAAAGGAACTTACTTACAATGCTTGTCTGGGGTGGCTTTAGATGAGTAGATCTCCACATCTGCATGCCAGAATCTTCAATGTTTATGTAGAGGCCTTAACCAGGTTCAGTCACATATACCATCCAGATGGTCTCAACGCCACATTACTATCTCAAGGCCATGTCCTTGGGGCAGCTTCAAGTGCACAGAAAGCAAGAAGAATGTACATTCCAAGGACATGGAAACGGAGTTGAGGAGCTTCCCATTTCCTGGGTCCAGCTTGAGGTCAACCAGCAGTCACATGTCTTAATGACCTTCAGTACCACTCTACGTATTCCTTATTAATTACAAACAGGAAAAGCTACCTTTACAATGGCAAAACCTAGCTAGTGCCACCATAACCAGGTGGTCAAAATTATCCTCATCATTAATGAGATAAACAGATATCATATGCTCCCATGTGATGTACTGAAAATGACACATTCTGGTTGTATTCTTGCCAAAAATATTTCACCTGAATCTAATCCAGAAGGAATGATCAAATATACACAGACTGTAAGATGTTCTGCAAAACTGGCCTGAACTTTTCAAAAATGTCAATGTCAGGAAAGACCAACACAAAATAAAAGGCTTGGAAACTTTTTAATTAAATGATGCTAAAGAAGCACGACATCTAAATGCAATGTGTGATCCTTGATTCTATCCTACATCAAAAGGAAAAAAAAACAAGTACAAATAACATCATTTGGAGGCCTGGTAATTTTGCATGTGGACTTTATATTAGATAATAATGTTGGATCAGTGCTAAATTTCCTTAGTATGGTCATTGCATTGTGGTTTTGTAGGAGAATGTACTTGTAGAAGATATATGTTGGAGTGCTAAAGTGTTACTATATCTGCAGTTAACAATCAACGATTCTGCAAAAAGAAACAGCGAACAAATAAATCTGTTTTTTAAGTCTGAATATTTATTCAGATATTCAAACTTTGTATATCTGAATAGAAAAAGGAAGGCGGTAGTAGAGTGTTAACCATACCGGAATTTGTGGTGAAATGCAAATGAGCATTCATTGTTCTATTGCAGCTCTTCTGGATATTGGAAAATTTTCAAAACAAAACCTTGGGCACAATAAACAATAAATAATAAAAACAAATGAACAAAAAGCTTTGTTCCAGGGCAAGTTTTCTGTGAAGCCTTTCATGACATCCCCCTACTGCCCCATGTCCTCAAACACACACATAAAACAGTGAGTCATCTTCTCTTCTGGACTCTATTATCTCTCTCTTTGACCGAACTATAAGCTATTTGATATATGGGCCTGTGTGTGTTATGTTGGATCTACACAATGCTAGAACTGTACCTGACGCAGACTGGATGCTCAGCTATGCTTTTTTAAAATTAATCAAGCTGAGTCTCAAGGTCTGCATAGGATTCAGTAAGCAGACAGGAGTAAGAAAGGTTTCTCAAGAACTGAAGATTTGTATAGGTAAAAATGCCCAGTGCACAATAGATTCTTAATAAAATTTAGTGAATAAATAAAATTTGAAAGGCAGGCTTAGATCAGGTTGGAGAGGGCTTTGACTACTGAATTGAGAAATCTGAACATTAACTAGTTCTTGACATCCAGGGTCTTTTCCCAGTGGCAGGAAGAGAGTGTGTTCTGGGGCAAGTCCCTAATATATTTTATTATCTAAATAATAAGGAAAAGTAGAGACAAAGGGGTGTCTGAAAGTGACCTGTGTTCAAACTCAGGAGGAGGAAGCATCAAGTCCTCATCCACCCAGGAAAAGCCCCATAGTGGAGTTTTAAGACATCCAACATCCCTCAGACAAAAAAGGGCATCACAGAATATTGGTCGAAAGAATAAATAAATGAATCTATTTAATATGAGTCATGCTTGTCTTTGAGAATAGTGTAGGAAATTATTTTACTTTTACTGATTTTAAAGTTTAAGAAGCATATACTTATGAAGTAACTAGACCCCCAAATACTCTTTTAGGGGGTTCCACATTTGCTCCATAAATGACAAGGCTCCTCATGATACCTTATCTCAAATGATAGACTAAACCCTTTTAAATAATTTTAGCCCAGACGAGCTATCTCCAATAGATAGTTTTCATATTTACTCAGTAATTGTGTTCTCCTTTCTTCCAGATAGATTTGTGGAGACTGACAATTTAAGTAATGCAAAATAATCTGATTATGACAACTGAGAAAAAGAAAAGTGTATTGTCTTGAGGTTATCATGTCCTTGACCATTCATAGCAGTCTGGCTTCTATTTCATTCTTGCTCATAATCACAGCACACTTGCATACAATCCAAAATGACGAGGTATGAAGATGACATAAAGAGTCTTTTAGCTGCTCTGTGGAACAATTTAATTTTAGTATAGTTCTTTTAAATCTTTAGTCAAATTGTACAAAAACCCTAGCTGAGAGGAAAAGCAAAACTCAGATTGCATTTTCCATAGTCTATTTTTAGCCTAATTATGATGTAGCATTGACTTGTTCCAGAATTTTAAACATTACTGGGAAGAGACCATTAGTGGTGGTCAAATGACTTGTAGTTAACAAAAGCTTGAGAGCATTCTTTTTGAAGAAAATAAGCAAGATAACTTGAGCTGTTGTTTCAGGTGATAAAGTAGAATCAAGTGATAAATCATTTAGGCCGTATACACAGGTGGACTGTGACACAGCTAAATTAGTCACACTGTCCACCACAGGCCAACTTTACTATAGAAAAAGGGCTGCACGTCAGTTAGCAATGTTCCCTTATAACTAGTTCTGATGTGTTTGTAAGCAGAAGCATAATTCTATGGCTACAGTTAACAAAGCATCAAGCCAGCCCAGACCAACCCATATCTCCCTGCAATTTTATAGAGATTAGGGTATCACATGAGCCAAATGCTGTTCCCTAGCTCAAAGTATGATACTGCTATTTTCCACTACTTTGCGGGAGAAGTGTAAACCCTGTTCTTCAACGCCAGTAAAATAGAAGCATTCAGATACTGTTTTCAGTGTGGTCCAATAATTGAAACAAAACAGATACCTTGTAATAGAACAAAATGTGAAGACCGATAAGAATTAGGGCTTGGGAAAAACAATGACCGTGAAGAGAGGTAAGAGTTCTGGGGTTTCTCTAAAGGCTTAGCTTAGCGACCAAAACCTCCCTGTGGCAAGCTGCTGTTGTCATGGAAACCAGTGGGCGGGGCAGAAGGGGATTGTGACGTCCAGGGTGTGGAGTGGGATGGTGACCAGTGACTGGCCTACTCTCCTTCAGACCCTCACCTAAGATTTCGCGGCACTGCTGCTTCTTGAAATCACTCTCCGGAGCGGTGCCCTGAACTGGCCTGGAGAGACTGCTGCCCGCTGCCTTGATGACAACACCAGCGGGTCCCCTTCCAGCTCAGGCTGTTCCACAGCCAACGGTCCATGGCCTCTCCCAAATAACCAGGAGCCTGTACATCAGTAATGGTGTGGTTGCCAATAGCCAACTCATGTTATCCCTCAACCGTATCATTACCATCATAAACGTCTCATTGGAGGTGGCCAACACATTCTACGAAGATATTCAATATGTACGGGTACCGGTGGCTCACACTCCTAGCTCAAACCTCTGTGACATTTTTGACCCAATCGCTGATCACATCCATAGTGTGGAAATGAAGCAGGGCCACACACTGCTGCACTGTGCCATGGGTGTCAGCCGCTCCGTTACTCTCTGCCTTGCTTACCTCATGAAGTACCATTCCATGTCTCTGCTGGATACCCACAACTGGACCAAGTCGTGCCGCCCGATCATTCACCCAACAACGGCTTCTGGGCACAGCTTATTAATTACGAATACAAATTGTTCGAAAAGAACACCGTGCAAATGATCAGCTCCCCTAGGGGTGTGATTCGTGATATCTACGATAAAGAGGTCTGTTTGATGATGCCGATGTGAACCGTCCTGGCCAGCCCTTGACATACATCTGCTGTCAATGCTACACCAACATTGAATTTGAACATGAACTTTTGTTGGTAAAGGAAACCACAATGACTCTCAGAAGGCCAAGCAAAAGGGAGGGTTCTTGCTTTTAGCTTAGTAAGCCTTATTTTTAAGGAATAAAAATCATTAAATGAAGACGGTGACAATGTTTCTTCTCTTACCACCAGCAGGTCATGGTTGCTGGGGCCTGGCCAGGGAGGAGGGTGGGGAAGGTGCTGCGCAGTGCAGATGGTCTTGTATCCTGGTCCCTGCTCTAGGCTGACTAACCCAGGAGTCAGTCCCTCAGAATCCCACCTGGTTCTTCCCAGCCCAAAGCCAGAGCCTTAGACATCATGGCACTGCCAGTGCTTCTCATAGTAACCTACTGGGTAAGTGGCCTTCATGGGATGCTCTGGGAGCCCTGTGGGAACCTCAGGCCACCCCTGTCCCCACTTGGAACCATAGTGGAACAACTTTGGTTTTCTAGCTTGGTTTTACAAGTAAAATTGTTTTCAAAAGACCCATTCCACTATATGAAGTTTTAAAATATATTTTCGAGTGCTGTACTATATGGCAAGGTCTCAAGGTGCCCTCAGTGACCTCCAGCAGCCTGTGTGAAAAGGGACATTAATCCCCTTCTCCAGATGATGTGCTGAAAGAGAATAGGCCTGACACCAGGCCTCTTGGGTGCTTCTCCTGGGCCTTAACTTAGATGCCTGGAGCTGCTGGCCAGTTCACAGCCTTGTCACCTCTGACACCTCCCTCACTGTGACCTGGGGCCACTCAGAGCCTCTGTTCTCTCACTTGTAAAAGCAGTGACAGCCTGTCTCTCACAGAGTTGTTGTTAGGATGAGCTTCCTTTGCATGGGATCTAGCACACTATTGGTTTCATGCTCAGTTAGAATGAAGAGCAGCTCTTGTTATTAATGACACTCTTTGGCCTTGCTGGTGGGAGTGGTCAGTGCATTCATTTCCCCCACCAGTAAACACCCTTTGTTATCTACAAGATGCTCTTCCAAAAACTGGTCTTGTCTGTAAAAACAAATGATTTAAGTTTCTTTCAGACCCTACCTCAGAGGAGGCCTAGATTTAGAGCATTTTTAGAGTTCCATTTGTCATTTAATCCATGTGCAAGCAAGAAGGGAGAAGCACAACTGCAGTTTAGTTCCTGAAAGGCTTTGTTTAGAATGGCTGACCATTAGACCGGTGTCCCAAGGATCCAACGGGATCCATGGGGGAAATTTCCTAAGGAACAAATGAGTGGGTCCCAGAAGGGCCTGGAATCTAGCCTTGTTTGAACTCCCCAAGCATGTGACTCTGGCTTGGGAGTAACTCTTTTAAACCAGAGGATTTTAGACAAAAAAATATATGAGACCAAAGTACGACTACTCTAGTTGACACAGACCACAGGGGTACAGAACACAGGGGAGTCCAAATGCCCTTTCTCTCCAAACCCACCCCAACCCCCACTTCCACAAAAGGAGTGCCCAGGGTGGAAATTTGGAGACGGGTTGTGATGGGGGATGTATGCTATGAAAACCACTGCTTCAGACAGATCTCTTGCTTTTACATATGAAGAACAGGCTCACAGAACACAGGGCTGGTGTGGCAGAGTTCTCACAAAGCAGCCTTCCGGGTAGAAACCCAGATGGAAAATTTCTTTTAAAGCCTTAAAAAAAAATTTTATTTGGGTATATATAATGTGTGTGTGTGTGTGTGTGTGTGTGTGTGTTCAGTTTTTTAAATACCTAAATTAACAAACATAAAATGAACTCTCTTTGGACATACAGTTCTATGAGTATTAACACATACACAAATTCAGGTAACCACTGCCACAATCAGGACACAGAGCAGTTCTGTGACTGCAAAAATTTTCCTCATGCTTCCCCTCTTTAGTCAAACTGTGGCCCCACTCCCACTCTGGCAAACACTGATCTGTTCTCTGTCCCCATGGACTTGCCATTGACAGAATGTCACATAAGTGGAATCATACAGGATGTAACCTCTGGACACTGGTTTCTTTCACTCCGCATAACATCTTTGAGATTCACCCATGTTGTGTGCTATTGTATGGATATACCACTGTTTGTGTTACATTCACCTGCTGAAGGATTTTGGGTTTGTATTAGTTTCCTAGGGATTGCCGTAACAAAATACCAAAAACAGGGTGACTTTAAACAACAGAAATTTATTTTCTCACAGTTCTGGAGGCTGGAAGTCCTAAATTAAGGTCTTGGCAGGGCCCTGATCCCTCTGAAACCTGTAGGGGAGAATCTTTCCTTACTTCTTCCTGGCTGCTGGTGGTTGCTGGCAATCCTTGGCATTCCTTGGCTTTTAGATGTGTCACTGTGGTCACATGACTGTCTTCCCTCATTTGTCTTCATATCTGTGTTCCCTCTGCGCACGTCTGTGTTCAAATTTCCCTCTTCTTATAAAGACACCAGTCCTATTAGGGGCCCACTCTACTCCAGTATAATCTCATCTCAGCTAATTACATCTGCAATGACCCTATTTCCAAATAAGGTCACATTCTGAGGTTCTGGGGCTCAGAATTTCGACATATTTTTGGGGGGTATACAATTCAGCCCATACAAGGTTGTTTCCAGTTTTTGGCTAGTATGTATAAAGCACCCCAACATACACAGAGAGAAGAAGAAAAGAATCGTTATCACCTGGAAAAAAAGAATTGTAGCTGTTTAAAATCAGAATATGAATTACAGTGACAAATAATAATAACCACCATTAATTAGGAAGCTATTATATACCAAGCACGTACCAGGCACTTCACAAACAGCTTCTCTAGTTCTTACAACAACCCCTCAAGGTAATTATTACCCACATTGTACTAATAAGAAAACAGAGTTTTCAAGATGTTAAGGAATTTGCTGAAGACCAAGAATGAAAAGGTGATATTCAGACTGAAATCTCTTTTCCTGCATTTCTTTTGTGACAAAGATAAGTAGACTGATAGAAGTAAAATTTCAAGTCATATCCTTGATTCCAAAAGACTGTAACCTAAAAATCATCTGGGGAGTTTTTACTATACAGTTACCTGGGTCTCACCACCACAGATTAGATTCAATAGGTAATAGGTAAGATTCCAGAGGCTGCATATTTTTTTCTTTTTTTTTGCATCTATTTATTTTTTATTTTTTATTTTAGTTTTTGGTATCATTAATCTACAATTACATGAAGAACATTATGTTTACTAGGTTCCCCCTTCACCAAGTACCCCCCACATACCCCTTCACAGTCACTGTCCATCAGTGTAGTAAGATGCTGTAAAATCACTACTTGTCCTCTCTGTGTTGCACAGCCCTCCCCATGCCCTCCTCACACTATATATGCTAATGGTAAGGCCCCATTTCTTTATCCTCACCCTTGTCCCTCCCTTCCAACCCATCCTCCCCAGTCCCTTTCTCTTTGGTAACTATTAGTCCATTCTTGGGTTCTGTGATTCTGCTGCTGTTTTGTTCCTTCAGTTTTCCTTTCTTCTTATACTCCACATATGAGTGAAATCATTTGGTACTTGTCTTTCTCCGCCTGGCTTATTTCACTGAGCATAATACCCTCTAGCTCCATCCATGTTGTTGCAAATGATAGGATCTGTTTTTTTCTTATGGCTGAGTAATATTCCATTGTGTATATGTACCACCTCTTCTTTATCCATTTATCTACTGATGGACATTTAGGTTGCTTCCATATCTTGGCTATTGTAAATAGTGCAATGATAAACATAGGGGTGCATCTGTCTTTTTCAAACTGGAGTGCTGCATTCTTAGGGTAAATTCCTAGAAGTGGAATTCCTGGGTCAAATGGTATTTCTATTTTGAGCATTTTGAGGAACCTCCATACTGCTTTCCACAATGGTTGAACTAATTTACATTCCCACCAGGCGTGTAGGAGGGGTCCCCTTTCTCCACAACCTTGCCAATATTTGTTGTTGTTTGTCCTTTTGATCATGGCGATCCTTACTGGTGTGAGGTGATATCTCATTGTGGTTTTAATTTGCATTTCTCTGATGACAAACGATGTGGAGCATCTTTTCATGTGTCTGTTGGCCATCTGAATTTCTTCTTTGGAGAACTGTCTATTCAGCTCCTCTGCCCATTATTTAATTGGATTATTTGCTTTTTGTTTGTTGAGGTGTGTGAGCTCTTTATATATTTTGGATGTCGACCCTTTATCAGATCTGTCATTTATGAATATATTCCCCCATACCGTAGGATAGCTTTTTCTTCTATTGATGGTGTCCTTTGCTGTATAGAAGCTTTTTAGCTTGATATAGTCCCACTTGTTCATTTTTGCTTTTGTTTCCCTTGCCTGGGGAGATATGTTCATGAAGAAGTCACTCATGTTTATGTGCATGAGATTTTTGCCTATGTTTTTTTCTAAGAGTTTCATGGTTTCATGACTTACATTCATTCAGGTCTTTGATCCATTTTGAATTTACTTTTGTGTACGGGGTTAGAGAGTGATCCAGTTTCATTCTCTTACATGTAGCTGTACAGTTTTGCTAGCACCATCTGTTGAAGAGACTGTCATTTCCCCATTGTATGTCCATGGTTCCTTTATCATATATTAATTGGCCATATATGTTTGGGTTAATGTTTGGAGTCTCTATTCTGTTCCACTGATCTGTGGCTCTGTTCTTGTGCCAGTACCAAATTGTCTTGATTACTGTGGCTTTGTAGTAGAGCTTGAAGTTGAGGAGGGAGATCCCTGCCACTTTATTCTTCCTTCTCAGGATTGCTTTGGCTATTCCGGGTCTTTGGTGGTTGCATATGAATTTTTGAACTATTTGTTCCAGTTCATTGAAGAATGCTGTTGGTAATTTGATAGGGATTGCATTGAATTTGTATATTGCTTTGGGCAGGATAGCCATTTTGATGATATTAATTCTTCCTAGCCAGGAGCATGAGATGAGTTTCCATCTGTTAGTGTCCTCCTTAATTTCTCTTAAGACTGTCTTGTAGTTTTCAGGGTATAGGTCTTTCACTTCTTTGGTTAGGTTTATTCCTAGGTATTTTATTCTTTTTGATGCAATTGTGAATGGAATTATTTTCCTGATTTCTCTTTCTTTTGGTTCATTGTTAGTGTATAGGAAAGCCACAGATTTCTGTGTGTTAATTTTGTATCCTGCAACTTTGCTGAATTCCGATATTAGTTCTAGTAGTTTCAGAGTGGATTCTTTAGGGTTTTTTATGTACAATATCATGTCATCTGCAAATAGTGACAGTTTGACTTCTTCACCAATCTGGATTCCTTGTATTTCTTTGTTTTGTCTAATTGCCGTGGCTAGGACCTCCAGTACTATGTTGAATAACAGTGGGGAGAGTGGGCATCCCTGTCTTGTTCCCGATCTGAGAGGAAAAGCTTTCAGCCTCTTGCTGTTCAGTATGATGTTAGCTGTGGGTTTATCATATATGGCCTTTATTATGTTGAGATACTTGCCCTCCATGCCCATTTTGTTGAGAGTTTTTATCATGAATACATGTTGAATTTTGTCGAATGCTTTTTCAGCATCTATGGAGATGATCATGTGGTTTTTGTCCTTCTTTTTGTTGATGTGGTGGATGATGTTGATGGATTTTCAAATGTTGTACCATTCTTGCATCCCTGGAATGACTCCCACTTGGTCATGGTGTATGATCCTTTTGATGTATTTTTGAATTCGGTTTGCTAATATTTTGTTGAGTATTTTTGCATCTCCATTCATCAGGGATATTGGTCTGTAGTTTTCTTTTTTGGTGGGGTCTTTGCCTGGTTTTGGTATTAGGGTGATGTTGGCTTCATAGAATGAGTTTGGGAGTATTCCCTCCTCTTCTATTTTTTGGAAAACTTTAAGGACAATGGGCATCATGTCTTCTCTGTATGTCTTATAAAATTCCGAGGTAAATCCATTTGGCCTGGGGGTTTTGTTCTTGGGTAGTTTTTTGATCACCACTTCAATTTTGTTGCTGGTTATTGGTCTGTTTAGATTTTCTGTTTCTTTCTGGGTCAGTCTTGGAAGGTTGTATTTTTCCAGGAAGTTGTCCATTTCTCCTAGGTTTTACAGCTTGTTAGCATATAGGTTTTCATAGTATTCTCTAATAATTCTTTGTATTTCTGTGGGATCTGTCATGATGTTTCCTTTCTCATTTCTGATTCTGTTGATGTGTGTTGAATCTCTTTTTCTCTTAATAAGTCTGGCTAGAGGCTTATCTATTTTGTTTATTTTCTCAAAGAACCAGCTCTTGGTTTCATTGATTTTTCCTACTATTTTATTCTTCTTAATTTTATTTATCTCTTATCTGATCTTTATTATGTCCCTCCTTCTGCTGACTTTGGGCCTCATTTGTTCTTCTTCCAATATCAATAATTGTGACTTTAGACTATTCACTTGGGATTGTTCATCCTTCTTTAAATAGGCCTGGGTTGCTATATACTTTCCTCTTAAGACTGCTTTCGCTGCATCCCACAGAAGTTGGGGCTTTGTACTGTTGTTGTCACTTGTGTCCATATATTGCTTGATCTCTATTTTAATTTGGTCATTGATCCATTGATTATTAGGAGCATGTTGCTAAGCCTCCATGTCTTTGTGAGCCTTTTTGCTTTCTTTGTACAATTAATTTCTAGTTTTATACCTTTGTGATCCAAGAAGTTGGTTGGTAGAATTTCAATCTTTTTGAATTTACTGAGGCTCTTTTTGTGGCCTAGTATGTGGCCTATTCTGGAAAATGTTCCATGTGCACTTAAGAAGGATGTGTATCCTGCTGCTTTTGGGTGTAGAATTCTGTAGATATCTATTAGATCCACCTGTTCTATTGTGTTGTTCAGTGCTTCTATGTCCTTACTTATTTTCTGTCTGGTGGATCTGTCCTTTGGAGTGAGTGGTGTGTTGACGTCTCCTAGAATGAATTCATTGCATTCTATTTCCTCCTTTAATTCTTTTAGTATTTGTTTCACATATGTCAGTGCTCCTGTGTTGGGTGGATATATGTTTATAATGATTATATGCTCTTGTTGGACTGACCCCTTTATCATTATGTAATGTCCCTCTTTATCTGTTGCTACTTTCTTTGTTTTGAAGTCTATTTTTTCTGATACTAGTACTACAACACCTGCTTTTTTCCACCTATTGTTTGCATGAAATATCTTTTCCATCCCTTGACTTTTAGTCTGTGTATGTCTTTGGGTTTGAGGTGAGTCTCTTGTAAGCAGCATATAGATGGATCTTGCTTTTTTATCCATTCTATTATGCTGTGTCTTTTGTTTGGTTCATTTGGTCCACTTACATTTAGGGTGATTATTGAAAGATATGTACTTAATGCCATTGCAGTCTTTAGATTTGTGGTTACCGAAGGTTGAAGTGTAGCTTCTTTACTATCTAACCATCTAACATAGCTCACTTATTAAGCTATTATAAACACAGTGTGATGATTCTTTATTTCTCTCCCTTCTTATTCTTCCTCCTCCATTCTTTATATGTTAGGTGTTTTAATCTGTACTCTTTTGTGTTTCCTTTGAGCACTTTTGTGCATAGTTGATTTCATTTTTTGCCTTTAGTTAGTATTTTGTTGGTCTGCTTTTTTTGCTGTGATTTTATTTTGTCTGGTGACATCTATTTAGCCTTAGGAGTGCTTCCATCTAGAGCAGTCCCTCTAAAATACCTTGTAGAGGTGGTTTGTGGGAGGCAAATTCCCTCAACTTTTGCTTGTCTGGGAATTGTTTAATCCCTCCTTCATATTTAAATGATAATCGTGCTGGATACAGTATCCTTGGTTCAAGGCCCTTCTGTTTCATTGCATTAAATATATCATGCCATTCTCTTCTGGCCTGTAAGGTTTCTGTTGAGAAGTCTGATGATAGCCTGATTGGTTTTCCTTTGTAGGTGACCTTTTTTCTCTCTCTGGCTGCCTTTAATACTCTGTCCTTGTCCTTGATCTTTGCCATTTTAATTATTATGTGTCTTGGTGTTGTCCTCTTTGGGTACCTTCTGTTGGGAGTTCTGTGTGCTTCCGTAGTCTGAGCAACTATTTCCTCCCCCAGTTTGGGAAAGTTCTCAGCAATTATTTCTTCAAAGACACTTTCTATCCCTTTTTCTCTCTCTTCTTCTTCTGGTACCACTATAATGCGGATATTGTTCCTTTTGGATTGGTCACACAGTTTTCTTAATATTGATTCATTCCTGGAGATCCTTTTATCTCTCTCTGCATCAGCTTCTGTGCATTCCTGTTCTCTGTTTTCTATTCCATCAATGGCCTCTTGCATCTTATCCAAGCTGCTTATAAATCCTTCCAGAGATTGTTTCACTTCTGTAATCTCCCTCCAGACATCATCCCTTAGCTCTTGTATATTTCTCTGCAGCTCCCTCAGCATGTTTATGATTTTTATTTTGAATTCTTTTTCAGGAAGACTGGTTAGGTCTATCTCCTTCTCAGGGGTTGTGATTTTGCTCTGTATCAAATTCTTCTGCCTTTTCATGGCAAAAGAGATAGTTTGCGGAGCTGGCACAAGTGATGGCTGGGAGAACATCCCTTCTTGTTGGTTTGTGGCCTTCCTCTCCTGGGAAAACAGTGACCTCTAGCGGCTTGTGCTGGGCAGCTGCACGCAGATGGGGCCTCTGATTCTTGCCTGGCTGCTATGGAGTTTAGCTCTGCAGTTGCTGTGGGCGTGGCCTGCCTCGGGCCGCTGCTCTGATATGGCAGAACTGCGTTGGAGGGCAAACAGCTGGGAGGCTGTTTATCTCCAGGAGGGGCCTCTGAGCTGCCCTGCTGCCCAGGGGCTTAGGGTCCCCAGAGTTCCCTGGGATTCCCAGGTGCTGGTCTAAGTTTCCCAGGACACTTCCGTCCAGCTGTGGGATCCCTGTCCCTTTAAGACTTTCAAAAAGCACTCGCTTTTCTTTGTCCCTGGGGCGCCAGCAACGGGGACCTGCTCACAGGTCTTACTGTCCTGTTTCCCTAGTTTCCAGCACCCCATGCACTGTGCTCTGGTGTGGATGGCTAGGGCTGGCTATTTAGCAGTCCTGGGCTCCCTCTCCCTCCCTGCTCCGGCTCCTCTCCTCCCGCTGGTAGCTGGGGTGAGGGGCGTTCGGTTCCCGCCGGATGGGGACTTGTATCTTACCCCTTTCGCGAGGCGCTGGGTTCTCGCGGGTGTGGATGTAGTCTGGCTGTTGTCCTGTGTCTTCTGGTCTCTCTTTTAGGAAGAGTTGTATTTGTTGTATTTTCAAAAATATACGTGGTTTTGGGGGGAGATTTCTGCTGCTCTACTCACATCACCACCTTGGGGGCTGCATTTTTAACAAGCATCTCAGAAGACCCTGATACAGGCTGAGAAACGTCAAGTGAACAGCTGTTAATACTAGGTATTTCTTATCTTTCATTTTTGTCCTTTTTTGAAGTGTCCATTCATGTCCTTAGTTTTCTATCAGAGTGTAAATCTTATTTTTGTCTTTTCAGTTGTAAGAACTGAAATATAAATTAAGGATAATCAACTTTTCCTGTCAAATGTGTTGCATATATTCTCCCCAGTTTATCATGTGCCAGTTGCTTATGGTGCTTGTTTGCGATTCAAGTTTAAAGTTGTGTGCAGTTAAATCTATGAGTCTTTGAATGGTTTTTGCCTCTGAGTAACACAAGTTTTCTCCATTGTGTAATCATAATAATATTAACTATTATTTTCTCCAAATTTTATTCCTTTTACTTTTAAACCTTTTCTCCCAATTTTTAAAATTTGAATATTTTCAAACATCCAGAAAGTTGAAAGACTAGTTCATTGAGCACCCTTATTTGCTCCACTTAGGTTACTTAATTGTTAGCCTTTTGTTATACTTTATTTGCTTTCTCTTTCTCAACATAATCCTGACCAATTTGAAAGTAACTTAACACTTCAAATGTATCAACTAAGAATAAGGATATTCTCCTAGTCAATATATCATTATCAAACCTAAGCCAGTTAATTACTAATAACTCCCTAATATTAAGTCCATATTTCAATTTTCCCACTTATGCCCCAAATGTCTTTTGTAGCCATTTTTCTTTCTCAGATAAGATCTAATCAAGGTTACACATTGTATTTCATTACTGTGTTTCTTTTAAACTAGAACAATGCCTCCATTCTTTTTCTCCCTGATGTTGTCTTTTTTGATGAGTTCAGAACAACTCTGTGGTATAATGTCCAGCACTCTGGATTTGTTCTCATGCTATTGTTTAACTTGTTCTTTTATCATCTGCATTTTCTTTAAACTGGAAGTTAGGTCTAGAGGTTTTTAGATTTGGTTAAGTATTTTTTGCTAGATACCTAAGAAGTGGTATGTGGCATCACATCTAGGAGGCACAAGTGTCTCTTTGTCCGATTAGCAGTGATGCTAAGTTTGATCACTTAGCTGAGGTGGTGAGCACCAGATGCCTGCCTTTACAACCAGTAAATAATGTGTGGAGTGATACTTTCTCACCATGTGCATATCCTGTTTCTTTCATCCAATGGTATTAGCATCCATTAATGATCCTTGCCTCAGTCAGTTATTACATTGGGAGACATGTAACTTTTAAATCTATCCCAAATTAATTTTGGTATATGGTATAAGTCGGAGGTATTTAATTTTTTAAAATAATTTTAGGATGTTGCAAAGCCACTATAAATGTTAGTGTCAGTTTTTGTTCCTTCTGGGTTGTTATATTGTCTCTTTTCCTGTGCCAGAATCACATCCCTTAAAATTGGTGAAGCTTCATAATAGGCTGTAATATTTGGTAGAGTAAGGACATCACTCACACTCCTTTTCTGCCCCCCATAGTAATGTTTCTTTTGCAGAGGCTTCTTTGTTGTTAGATTTTTTCTTTTTTTCCTCTGAATGAACCATTTTAATAGTTATGGCAGGCTTTAAAAAAAATCCCATTAGGATTTTGATTGGAATTGCTATTTTCTTGTGTATTAGTCAAGGTTGAATCAGGAAAAGAGAAACCACAAGAGTTATTTTATCAGAGAAAATCTAATATAAAGAACTCTTTAACCAGGTATTGGTGGCAAAAACAGGCCACACATTGTATATACATATATATATATATATGAACACTTAGATAAAAGATCATCAACCTAGAATGTCTGAAACTTGATCAGTTAAATATTAACCATATTTCTAGAGTCTTTAAATCTTAATTCCAAAGGCTCAGAATGTTAGAAAATTGTGATTTAGTGTACTAACACACACAGGCACACTCATTCAATTTTTAAAAAGTTTTAGCCTGTGAAAACACCTAGCATTTTGTTATATAAAACATCTGTTATGTTACAGGTGAGACCTTTGTGACATCACATGATTATCTATTCTGATCTACACTGTTCAGGTACGGAGGCAAACACATCCAATAAGAAGACTGCATATATCTGTGGGTACTTGAGACCCCATCTCCAGCTACCTCTGTCAGTGTCTCCTTCCCATACACTTTCATTGTTCCCCTATTAATGAAATATAGGCATGCCGGGAGGTGACCTCTTGGTCACCTTTTGGGAACTGCCTAATAAGGGGAGACAAGGCAGTGAAAACATGAATTTTATGATAACCTTTTGGGGCTTGGGCCAGACTCCCTGCCAGGTCCCCTCCATCTGAAGAAATGAATCAAGGTCTGAGTCACATAGCTGTGTTCAGAAAGTGTATTTAACAAGACTTGTTGAAATAAGGTTCAATAGAGTTAGAATACGGACTCACGATTGGCCTTTCTTCAATAGCCTCTATGGTGAGGGAATAAAAAACAAGCATGGAATTTGACCATGTTAGAAGGCCTCTGTGATAAGTTTAATTGAACTCTGGAAGCTCCAAGTTTAGGCAGGACTAGGGCCCATGCTGGGGACAGTGAGAGTTTGCATTCATTTCTAGTTTTATTGCTTGGTGCTCAAAGGATGTGGCCTGCATAATTTTTGTTTCACAGAATTGAGATTTTCTCATTTGTCATCTCTTAAAATGTGAAACATGCATTATCTACTGATAAGATTCTAAGTTTATATGTTATCACATTTTATTACTCAAACATTTTTAATGTTTGAATAGGTAATAGCATTCCAGTGGTATATCAGTGCAGAGAGAGTGAAAAGTCTCCTCACCTCCTTCCTCTAGCCGACCAGTTCTCCTCCCCAAAGGTAGTCAATATTATTAATTTCTCCTGTATCCTTCTAAGATATACTTTGCCCATCTACAAGGAGTTACATATGTATTTTTTTTGTATTCTTCAACAAGTAGTAGATGCTTTACACTGTTCTTTTTTTAATAACATATATTACAGATGATACTAAGTTAGTATAAGAGACCTTTTCTTTTTACAACCATATACTATTTTATCATATGGAAGTATCATAATTAATTTAATCTGCCCCTTATTGATGGACATTTAAGTTGTTGCCAGGATTTTGCTATTGCATTTTAATATTGCAAGAAATAAACTTGTAGTTAACTTTATGTACATAAATTATTTTATTCAACTGCAAATATACCCACAGGGTATTTGAGAATTGGAATAATGGATCTGTATACTGGAAAATCCACTTTTCCACCTGTGTGTCTCCTTTACTACTCACACAGTTACCACATTCACATAGAATACTTCACTTCTGACACTTCTGATCACCAGATGTGTGAAGGATTTTCCCACACCAAGCAATTCTCTATGACATGAGCTGGGGGTACAATTTAACTCAATTGTGACACTATCTACCTGGGGACAGTGTCAGAACCTGCAGATTAAGGGCTCAGTCCCACAGGACTCCCCCGGACCAGACACACACTCTTCAGATGCTAATCCAATGTACTAAGTAGGTCCCCAGGTTTCCACAGAAGTTAATGGCTACAAATTGGAGCTTCCCACGCCCCCTCCATTGGTTTGATTAATTTGTTGGAGCACCTCACAGAGCTCAGGGAAACACTTAACCTTTACCAGTTCATTAAAGGACATGAGAAAGGATACAGGTGAGCAGCCAGATGAACAGATACAAGGGCCAGGTCTGGGAGAGTCCTGAGCATGGGAGCTCCTGTCCCCATGGAGTTGGGGTGTGTCGCCTTCCCGGTGTGGATGGGATCGCTAACCTGGACGCTCCCTGAACCCTGGGCTATTGGGGTTTATGGAGGATTCCTCATGTAGGCCTCATCAGTTATTAACTTCACTTCCAGTGCCTCGCTCCTCTCTGGAGAATGGGGGTGGGCTGAAAATCCCAAGCTTCTCTGGTGACCAGGCCCCATCCAAACCCTCCTAGAGTCACCTCATTAGAACAAAAGACGCTCTCGGTGCTCTTATCACTGAGGAATTTACAAAGGTTTCAGGAGCGTATATTAGAACAAGAGATGTGCCTGGTGCTCTTATCACTTAGGAAATGACAAGGGTTGTGGCTGCTCTGTGCCCAGAACAGGGAGGGACATAAACCAATATATATATTTTTTTCTATTATTTAACAGGATCTAATTTCATAATTTGAAATTTTGATAAATATTGCCAGGTTAATTCCTATGGATGTTACCTACCAGCAATGTATGAAAGTGCCTGTTTCCCCCACAGAACCAGCAGCACGGTGTAATATCACATTTTCCTATCTTTGCCATTCTGACCAGTGAAAATTGGTATCTAAGTTTACTTTAAATTTGCATGTCTGTTATTACAACTAAGTTCTAGAGTCTTGGCATTCTTTTAAGGACCACTTGTATTTTTCTTTCTATGAACTGGTTGCTCATATCAATTTTTTATTAGATTGTTAGTCTTTTTTTTTTCTTACTGATTTGTAAGAACTCTATTAGAGAAATGAGGGATTTGTCTGAGATAAGAATTTCAAATATTTTCCCCAATTTTTCATTTGTCTTTTGACTTTGCTTAGAATGGATTCGCCAGGCAATGATTATTGTTATTTAGTCAAATTTATTAGGTTTTTGTAATGGCTTTTGGGTTCTGAGGGGCTTTCCATGCACTAAGATTATACTAAAGACATCTCTCATAGCTCTTCAAGTACTCTTATGGTTTCAGTTTAGACATTTAAATATTTGATCCATCTGCAATATATCCTGGTACAAAATATGGATCCAACATTACTTTTGTTTGGATTGTAACCACAATTCTCACCCATTTATAGAATTGATCAAAAATATAAAATATATATTCACATATACTTTATATATAATCCATAATATATTATATATATTCTTATTATCATTCACATTTCTCATATTCATATTTATTTTTTGGCCTGCTTGATATGCCCAATGGCTAAGAGGTATTTAGATTTATGTTGCTATTGTTTCTATGTTAATTTCCCTCTGTGTTTCTGTGATGGTTAATTTTTTGTGTCAACTTGGCTATGCTATGGTGCACATTTGTTTGGTCAAACACTAGTTTAGATAGATATTCCTATGAAGGTCTTTGTGGATGTGAATAACATTTACAATCAGTTGACTTAAAGCAAATTACCTTCCATTATGTGGGTGGGCCTCATCCAGTCAGTTGAAGGCCTTAAGAGCAAAGACTGAGATTTCCTGGGAGAAGAAGCACTTTAGCCTCAAGACTGCAACACAGAAATTGCCTGAGGTTTCAGGCTGGGGCCTACCCTCCAGATCTCAGACTCAAAAATGCAGTATCAACTCTTATCTGAGATTCTAGTCTGTTGGCCCACCTCACAGATCTACAGATCTCAGGCTTGCCAGCCTCCAAAATGATGTGAGCCAATCCTTTAAAACACATCTCAAAAAAAAATAGACACACACACACACACACACACACACACACACACACACACACAATATGCTATTGGTTTTGTTTCTGTGGAGAACCCTAATACAATTTCTCATTTTGATAGTATAATAGTCTGGCATTGACTGTCAAGGCAATGAGATTTTTTTCTTTTTTTGGTATAATTAATGTACAATTACATGAGCAACAATATGGTTACTAGACTCCCCCCATTATCAAGCACCCCCCATATACCCCATTACAGTCACTGTCCATCAGCGCAGTAAGATGCTATAGAATCACTACTTGTATTCTCTGTGTTGTACAGCCCTCCCCGTGCCAACCCCCCATACATTATGCTTGCTAATTGTAATACCCTTTTTCTTTTTTTTCTCTTATCCCACCCTTCCCACTCATCCTCCCCAGTTCCTTTCCCTTTGGTAACTGTTAGTCCATTCTTGGGTTCTGTGAGTCTGCTGCTGTTTTGTTCCTTCAGTTTTTGCTTTGTTCTTATACTCCACAGATGAGTGTAATCATTTGGTACTTCTCTTTCTCCACCTGGCTTATTTCATTGAGCATAATATCCTCTAGCTCCATCCACGTTATTGCAAATGGTAGGATTTGTTTTCTTCTTACAGCTGAATAATATTCCATTGTGTATATGTACCACATCTTCTTTATCCATTCATTTACTGATGGACAATTAGGTTGCTTCCACTTCTTGGCTATTGCTGCAATAAACATAGGGGTTCATCTGTCTTTTTCAAACTGGAGTGCTGCATTCTGTTTTGGTTTTTTTTTTTGGTATCATTAATCTACAATTACAGAAAGAACATTATGTTTACTAGGTTCCCCCCTTCACCAAGTTCCCCCCACATACCCCTTCACAGTCAATGTCCATCTGCATAGTAAGATGCTGTAAAATCACTCCTTGTCTTCTCTGTTTTGCGCAGCCCTCCCCGTGCCTCCCACACACTATACATGCTAATGTAATGCCCTCTTTCTTTTTACCTGCCCTTGTCCCTCCCTTCCCACCCATCCTCCCCAGTCCCTTTCCCTTTGGTAACTATTGGTCCATTCTTGGGTTCTGTGATTCTGCTGCTGTTTTGTTCCTTCAGTTTTCCTTTCTTTTTATACTCCACATATGAGTGAAATCATTTGGTACTTGTCCTTCTCCACCTGGCTTATTTCACTGAGCATAATACCCTCTAGCTCCATCCATGTTGTTGCGAATGGTAGGATCTGTTTTTTTCTTGTGGCTGCGTAATATTCCATTGTGTATATGTACCACATCTTCTTTATCCATTCATCTACTGATGGACATTTAGGTTGCTTCCATATCTTGGCTATTGTAAACAGTGCGGCGATAAACATAGGGGTGCATCTGTCTTTTTCAAACTGGAGTGCTGCATTCTTAGGGTAAATTCCTAGAAGTGGAATTCCTGGGTCAAATGGTATTTCTATTTTGAGCATTCTGAGGAACCTCCATACTGCTTTTCACAATGGTTGAACTAGTTTACATTCCCACCAGTAGGGAAGGAGGGTTCCCCTTTCTCCACAACCTCACCAACATTTGTTGTTGTTTGTCTTTTGGATGGTGGTGATCCTTACCGGTGTGAGATGATATCTCATTGTGGTTTTAATTTGCATTTCTCTGATGACTAGCGATGTGGAGCACCTTTTCATGGGTCTGTTGGCCATCTGAATTTCTTCTTTGGAAAAGTGTCTGTTCAGATCCTGTGCCCATATTTTAATTGGATTATTTGCTTTTTGTTTGTTGAGGTGCATGAGCTCTTCATATATTTTGGATGTCAACCCTTTATTGGATCTGTCATTTATTAATATATTCTCCCATACTGTAGGATGTCTTTTTGTTGTATCGATGGTGTCCTTTGCTGTACAGAAGCTTTTCAGCTTGATATAGTTCCACTTGTTCATTTTTGCCTTTGTTTCCCTTGCCTGGGGAGATATATTCATGAAGAAGTTGCTCATGTTTATGTCTAAGAGATTTTTGCCTGTTTTTTTCTAAGATTTCTATGGTTTCATGACTTACATTCAGGTCTTTGATCCATTTCGAATTTAATTTTGTATATGGGGTTAGACAATGATCCAGATTCAGTCTCTTGCATGTAGCTGTCCAGTTTTACCAACACCAGCTGTTGAAGAGGCTCTCATTTCCCCATTGTATATGGATGGCTCCTTTATCATATATATATGTTTGGGTTAATATCTAGACTCTCTATTCTATTCCACTGGTCCATGGGTCTGTTCTTGTGCTAGTACCAAATTGTCTTGATTACTGTGGCTTTGTAGTAGAGCTTGAAGTTGGGAAGTGAGACACCCCCTGCTTTATTCTTCCTTCTTAGGATTGCTTTGGCTATTCAGGGTCTTTTGTGGTTCCATATGAATTTTAGAACCATTTGTGCCAGTTTGTTGAAGAATGCTGTTGGTATTTTGATAGGGATTGTATTGAATATGTAGATTGCTTTAGGCAGATGGCCATTTTGACAATATTAATTCTTACTAGCCAAGAGCATGGTATGAGTTTCATTTGTTAGTGTCCTGGTTAATTTCTCTCATGAGTGTCTTATAGTTTTCAGGGTATAGGTCTTTCACTTCCTTGGTTAGGTTTATTCCTAGGTATTTTATTCTTTTTGATGCATTTGTGAATGGAATTGTCTCCCTGATATCTCTTCTGCTAGTTCATCGTTAGTGTATAGGAAAGCAACAGATTTCTGTGGATTAATTTTGTATCCTGCAACTTTGCTGAATTCCAATATTAGTTCTAGTAGTTTGGGAGTGGAGTCTTTAGGGTTTTTTATGTACAATATTATGTCATCTGCAAATAGTGACAGTTTGACTTCTTCTTTACCAATATGGATGCTTCATATTTCTTTGTTTTGTCTGATTGCCATGGCTAGGACCTCCAGTACTATGTTGAATAACAGTGGGGAGAGTGGGCATCCCTGTATTCTTACTGATCTTAGAGGAAAAGCTTTTAGCTTCTCACTGTTAAGTATGATGTTGGCTGTGAGTTTGTCATGTATGGCCTTTGTTATGTTGAGGTACTTGCCCTCTCTACCCATTTTGTTGAGAGTTTTTATCATGAATGGATGTTGAATTTTGTCAAATGCTTTTTCATCATCTATGGAGATGATCATGTGGTTTTTGTCTTTCTTTTTGTTGATGTGGTGGATGATGTTGATGGATTTTTGAATGTTGTACCATCCTTGCATCCTTCAGATGAATCCCACTTGATCATGGTGTATGATCTTCTTGATGTATTTTTGAATTTGGTTTGCTACTATTTTGTTGAGTATTTTTGCATGTATATTCATCAGTGATACTGGTCTGTAATTTTCTTTTTTGGTGGGTTCTTTGCCTGGTTTTGGTATTCGAGTGATGCTGGCTTCCTAGAATGAGTTTGAAAGTATTCCCTCCTCTCCTATTTTTTGGAAAACTTTAAGGAGAATGGGTATTATGTCTTCTCTATGTCTGATAAAATTCATCAGTGAATAAATCTGGCCCTGGGGTTTTGTTCTTGAGTAGTTTTTTGATTACCAATTCAATTTCGTTGCTGGTAATTGCTTTCTTTAGATTTTCTGTTTCTTCCTTGGTCAGTCTTGGAAGGTTGTATTTTTCTAGGAAGTTGTCCATTTCTTCTAGGTTTTCCAGCTTGACAGCATATAGATTTTCATAGTATTCTCTAATAATTCTTTGTATTTCTGTGGTATCCACCCTGATTTTTCCTTTCTCATTTCTGATTCTGTTTATGTGTGTAGATTCCCTTTTTCTCTTAATAAGTCTGACTAGAGGCTTATCTATTTTGTTTATTTTCTTAAAGAACCAGCTCTTGGTTTCATTGATTTTTTTCTATTGTTGTATTCTTCTCAATTTTATTTATTTTTTCTCTGATCTTTATTATGTCCCTCCTTCCTTTGACTTCTGGCCTCATTTGTTCTTCTTTTTCGGTTTCAATAATTGTGACATTAGACTATTCATTTGGGATTTTTCTTCCTTGTTTAAATAGGCCTGGGTTGTTATATACTTTCCTCTTAGAAGTGCCTTCACTGTGTCCCACAGAAGTTGGGGCTTTGTGCTGTTGTTGTCATTTGTGTCCATATATTTCTTGATCTTTTAATTTGGTCATTGATTCATTGATTATTTAGGAGCATGTTGTTAAGCCTCCATGTGTTTGTGAGCCTTTTTGTTTTCTTTGTACAACTTATTTCTAGTTTTATACCTTCGTGTTCTGAGAAGTTGGTTGGTAGAATTTCAATCTTTTTGAATATACTGAGGCTCTTTTTGTGGCCTAATATGTAGCCTATTCTGGAGAATGTTCCATGTGCACTTGAGAAGAATGTGTATCCTGCTGCTTTTGGGTGTAGAGTTCTTTACATGTCTGTTAGGTCCATCTGTTCTAGTGTGTTGTTCAGTGCCTCTGTGTCTTTACTTATTTTCTGTCTGGTGGATCTGTCCTTTGGAGTGAGTGGTGTGTTGAAGTCTCCTAGAATGAATGCATTGCATTCTATTTCCTCCTTTAGTTCTGTTAGTATTTGTTTAACATATGTCGGTGCTCCTGTATTGGGTGCATATATATTTATAATGGTTATATCCTCTTGTTGGACTGACCCCTTCATCATTATGTAATGTCCTTCTTTATCTCTTGTTACTTTCTTTGTTTTGAAGTCTATTTTGTCTGATAGAAGTACTGCAACACCTGCTTTTTTCTGCCTATTATTTGCATGAGATATCTTTTTCCATCCCTTTACTTTTAGTTTGTGTATGTCTTTGGGTTTGAGGTGAGTCTCTTTTATGCAGGATATAGATGGGCCTTGCTTTTTCATCCATTCTATTACTCTGTGTCTTTTGATTGGTGCATTCAGTCCATTTACATTTAGGGTGATTATCGATATATATGTACTTATTGCCATTGCTGGCTTTAGATTCGTGGTTACCAAGGGCTCAAGCATAGCTTCTTTACTATCTTACTGTTTAACTTAACTCGCTTATTAAGCCATTATAAACACAGTGTGATGATTCTTTATTTCTCTCCCTTCCTATTCCTCCTCCTCCACTCTTTATATGTTAGGTGTTTTATTCTGTATTCTTTTGTGTTTCCTTTGACTGCTGTTGTGAATAGTGGATTTTATTTTTTGCCTTTCGGTAGTATTTGTTTGGTCTGCTTTCTTTGGTATGATTTTATTTTCTCTGGTGATGTCTATTTAGCCTTAGGTGTGCTCCCATGTAGAGCAGTCCCTTTCAAATATTCTGTATAGGTGGTTTGTGGAAGGCAAATTCCCTCAACTTTTACTTCTCTGGGAGTTGTTTAATCCCTCCTTCATATTTAATGGTAATCATGCTGGATAAAGTATTCTTGGTTCTAGTCCCTTCCTTTTCATTACATTAAATATGTCATGCCATTCTCTTCTGGCCTGTAAGGTTTCTGTTGAGAAGTCTGATGATAGCCTGATGGGTTTTCCTTTGTAGGTGATCTTTTTTCTCTCTCTGGCTGCCTTTAGTACTCTGTCCTTGTCTTTGATCTTTGCCATTTTAATTATTATATGTCTTGGTGTTGTCCTCCTTGGGTCCCTTGTGTTGGGAGATCTGTGGGCTTCCATGGTCTGAGAGACTATTTCCTCCCCTAGTTTGGGGAAGTTTTCAGCAATTATTTCTTCAAAGACTCTTTCTATCCCTTTTTCTCTCTCTTCTTCTTCTGGTACCTCTATAATGCAGATATTGTTCTTTTTGGATTGGTCTCACAGTTCTCTTAATATTCTTTCATTCCTGGAGATCCTTTTATCTCTCTCTGCCTCATCTTCTCTGTGTTCCTGTTGTCTGATTTCTATTCCATTAATGGCCTCTTGCACCTCATCCAGTCTGCTCTTAAGTCCTTCCAGAGTTTGTTTCATTTCTGTAATCTCCCTCTTGCCTTCATCCCTTAACTCTTGCATATTTCTCTGCAGGTCCATCAGCATGGTTATGACCTTCATTTTGAATTATTTTTCAGGAAGATTGGCCCTCTATCTGGGATTGTCTGGGTGATTCTTGACTGGACTAGGTTGTTCTGCCTTTTCATGGCAATAAAGGTAGTTGTAGGCAGGTGGCATGTGTGTCAACTGGGAGAACAAAGTCCCTTTCTGCTTGCTGGTTGCCTTGCCCATCTCTCCTGTCTTTGTAGGTTACCTGCACACTGAGAGCAGCCTGAAGGTTAATCCCCTGAGCTGCCATGGGTGGGTCAGCCCTTGGGGTAGCCCAGAGCTCTGCGGGGAGTGGCAGGTGCACCGGGTGTGTTCTCCTGTGAGAACGGCGCTCCTTTGCACCTTGCCATGGCTTCCTTTATCTGTGCTGGGCAGCTGCACACTAGCGGCAGCCTCTGCATCTGGCCCGGGTAGCTGCATGCTGGGAGAAGACTCTGGGTTGTTGCTGTAGGCGCGGCCACTCTCCGGCTGCTCCACAGCTGTAGCAGGCCAGCTCCGGTGGTGGGAATGAATGGTAGGCTGCTTATTGCCGTGAGGATCTTCAGAGCTGAGTTGCCAACCAGGGGGTTAGGGTGCCTGAACTTCCTCAGGATTCCCAGCCTGCTGGACTGAGTGTGCCAGGATGATTCTGTCCAGCTGTTAAGCCCCTGTCCCTTTAAGAGTTTTAGAAGCACTCGCTTTCTTTTGTTCCATGGGAACTGGCTGTGGGGACCCGCTTGCAGATTTAACTTTTCTGTTTCTCTAATATCAAGCACACCATGGAATGTGTGTCTGCTCCTGGGAGAATTTTATTTGTATCTTTTTACTAATATAAAATTAACTCTTAAAAAAAATTAACTCTTTTGCCTGATTAATGCTTTTTGTCATGATGTTCTAATATTGCCAACTCTTTCCCTTCTCCCTCCTATTTTTGGTCTGCATTTTTCTAATATGTCCTTGACTTTTTTTACTTAATAACATATTATGTCAGTTTTTTTAATGGTATGTGTCCTGTAACTAGATTATACTAAAATTTATTTTACAAAACAAAGTCTTTTTATAAGGGATTTACATTTTAAAATTCTTAAATCTTTGCTTTTATGACATTTTGCTCTGTGACATTCTGTCCATTTTGTTTTTAGTTTCATTTTTATCTTCTCCACTGTTTTATTTTATTAGTTGAAAGCAGCTAACTGGAGGAAGGGAAAACTTGGACTTTTTACTACATCTTTCTATTTCATGAATTGATACAGTAAATATGTTAGTGAGTACGTACCTGGTAAAACTTTTAGGTTTTTCAAAAGCTTACTTTAACTAACTTTATATAATTGTTGCATCCAAAGAGAAATGGCGTATTTTGAATCATGCTTTTGAGATAGAGAATTTAGTATACTTTCCCTTTGCTTTATTCCCCATTCCAACCCATGAAAATGTTAATGGGTTTTAGATTTATATACTTTTATCACTATTTTAAAAATGCAGAATCTAATCTGGGGAAAAAAAGCCCTGAGATTTTGATTTAGTTTTATAATTAGAGCTGGTGCAATTATGTAGATGTACTTCCCTTTTGACTTGATAATGCTCCCTTCCATGACTTCCCCATTCTTGAGCCCCCCCTTTTTTTTTTTACTTCATCTTGGTTAGTTGAAAAATATTGTAAAGCAATTTTTTCAATAAGGTGATATATTTTACAATCTCATTATTAGCAGAGAGTGTTTTTCTGACAGCTCTATACCTAAAAGGCAACTGAGATATATATTATATTTTGGGGTCATAAATTATTCTAAAACTCCAGATATGAGAAGTCAGACAGACTGATGTTTGTTTTATCTGGGCAATCTGATTTCATTTCTTGCTTGAACAATTATAGATACTTTTAATATTGTAGCTTAAAACTTTTGCCATGATGTGTCCAGCTGTGTGTCCCTTTTCAATGGCTTTTCCTAGAACGTAGGACTCTTTAATCAACATACACTGTTTTTCAACAGAGGGAAATTTTTTTATTTTTATTAGGTCTTTTCCATTTGCCTTTGTTCCTGTTTTAGGAACACAAATTATCCGTATGTTGGTTCTCTATTTCTCTATAGCTATTACCTTCTCTCTCATTGTTTCCATCTCTGATTTCTACATTCCATTTTATTTCTTAGCATCAGCTTTGTTCTTGACGCCGAATTCAATATCTTGGCAGATAAATGCTCCTCTTTACTGTCTGCAATGTATACTTTCATTTTGTTTCTGCTTTTTTAGAGTAGCTGTTCAGATTCCTTCCCTGTCTTTTCACCTCACCTCATTGCATTTTCATCTCAGTCCCACCTGTTCATTGCTTGTTTTTTTTTCACAGAAGTTTTAAGGATGTTAACAGGTTTCTAAAATTTTCTTGTGGACCCTGGTAAAGAAGAGTTCTCATTTCCTCTGATTCCTCTGATTTCTCTAGATGCTGTGCTCTTTCCCTGGCTCTGTGTTAAATATTCTCCTTACCCTCAAATAAGATAACTTTCCTGTGGGCTCCATATCTGTCTACAGGCAAATGATCTGGTTACCCTTGGGTCTACCATCTGTCTATGGAAGTAGTGGCAGAATCTCAATGTCAAGTGTATAGCTGGAGGGTACATTAATGTCCACACAGTCTGACTTCATTCTTAAGGTTTTTGACAGGATCGGCTATATAATTTGTAGGAAAATTATATGAAAAATGAGAATGTGGGCCCCTTGTTCAAAAATTAAGAATTTCAAGATGGTGCCAGGAGAGCATTAAACCAAACATGGGGCCCTTCTTATCATGGGGCCATTGTGTGATTGCACAGGTTGTACTCTCATGAATCTGGCCATGGTTATGGGGACTGCACCTCCTTCAATGCAATGTAAGTCTCCTTCCCTTTCCTCCCACTTCTTCCTGTTTCCTACCCACTTGTTTTATCGATCTGCCCAGATAATAGGAAATGGAGGGCTAGGGGATATGAAGTGGAGGTGAAGGTTGGAATCAGCCTTCTGGTGAAGAGCCTCTCCATTGTTCTACTACTGTCAATTGTGTCACATCTTAGGGTAGAGAAACTGCCATTGGTTTAGGCACCAAGCCTGTGAGTTGGGAGACAGATGGTGGGTCATCAGGGGACAGGGTGTGAGCCTTAAATAAGTGGTTTCTTACCTTTTTTGAAGCCAAGGTAAACCATGACTGGGAATTTATTAATCCAGCCATTTAGGACCATCTGTCTCAGAATTAACACCACTCACCCAGATCCATATCTTAAGTTACCTATCAGATTTAGTCTTGGATATTATGAAATTTTGTCTTTTTCTCTGTATTTGAGGGGATTTTTGTTAGAAGTTAGGCCAGGATACATTTGGGGCCAAATAGCAACACACCATTTTATATTGGAAACCCCCACAGAATTTACTAAGCCACAGCTCGGCAAATTTTTCTATATAGGGCCAGACAGTAAATATTTTAGATTTTGCAGGCCAAGAGGCAAAATCAAAGATAATATGTAGGTACCTACATAAAAAGAGAGAAAACAGATTTCCACAAATATTTCATCATGAAATTAAAAATCTAATAGTAATAATTGAGTACAATTTTTGGTAATACAGGTTTACTAATGAGAAAATGGGATTCTTTGTTTTTGGAATACATTTTGCTTAGTTAGGGTTCAAAATTAGTATTCCGTATCATCAGATTAGTTTGCAAATGTTCATCTGTTAATGCAGATCTGTAATGGGATTTTATGTATTTTATTTTTGAAAATGTCTTTCCATACAGATAGGCACTGCCAAACACCAACATCAATCTATGTGCATAAGATTTTAATTGAGCATATTCACTGCATGGAAGGCATTTATAGAATTCTATTAGAGTATTCTCTTGATGTTTGCCTATTAGTATGTCATTACACTGAAGATTAATCACTTCCAATTGATGGTTAGGTAGACACCCTTCAATTGCACATTCAGATGAATTTTGAAATATGGAAATTTCCTTTGCACTTGCATTGAGGTCTGAAAAATGTCGCATGGAACTGTAGTTTGAGCTTGGAAAAATGAACCTGATGCAAATTTGTTAGGTGTAGATAATTTGCTTCTTATTTATAACTTTTGATAGCACAAAAGTGTATAAAGTAGCTTGACATTACTTGTTATTCAAGCAATGTTAGTTGTCATCAAAATGACTTTACTGTTGTATATATTTCATTCACAAGTGTTGTTTTACCTTGTAATTGGTGGAATTCATTAAGACAAATTATTAAGTCTCCAACAAAAGCTAATTTCCAAAGCCATTCATAGCCTGATAATGGTGGCTGAAAGCTGTTCTTATTAAAAATTTTTCAATTTTGGTCCTGAGCTCAAAAGATCACAATAGAACTTTGACAGTTCTAAGACATTGATCTGCTATGTGGTAAGACAAGTTCAGGATATTCAGTTTCTACTTCTGATAAAAATTCACAGAACTGTTGATGGTTAAGTCCATAAGAGTGAATAAAATTATGATTGATATTACTAATTCAATAACACTGTAAGTTCAAATATTACCATAAAGTAATTACTGATGAATAATACAATGAATAGTCAGGGTTTAAACACCGTACACTTCCACAAGTTTTGTAATTTGTTCAAATAAGTGTTTTTCTGCTTTACAGATATTTTTACTACCATCAATTTTAACACATCTTAGCAGGTTCCACTTCATGTTGTATTGAATCAGTGCTTTTTCAGCTTCTTTGAGAATATTTTCCCCTGCAGTTGATCCAGGCAGACTCTTCACAGAGCCTAATTCTTTAGTCACTTCACAGAGCCTAATTCTTTAGTCACTTCAAACAAGGCACTGACTCCTCAAATAAACAAAAACTGAGTAGTATCAGTATCTCAAATAAACAAAAACTGAGTAGTATCAGTATCTCTGTTAACTCATGAAGAGCCAAGGAAAACCACTCAGGTAATTGCCTTGTTTTAAAATCAACTATTGATATTGCTCCCAGTGTGTTCAACTCCTCAAGCAACTGCTCTAGCTGAAAGTCTAATATTTTCTTTGGACATATTACTTTGGCTATTGCAATCAAAAGCAATTTAATCAAACAAATTTTCTTGTTTGGCTAAGAAATGAGCCACTTAGAAAATTACTTTGGTTGCAGTCTCATTTTCATGAATAAATTCTGCTGTGATGAAATATTATCTTAAATTCTCTAACTGTTCTGATTGTTGCTTTCCTATTAGTTGGGAATATTGTGATGAGTGTAATCTGATAATATTGACATAAATTGTATTGTTTTAGCAAAGCTATAGTGTTATTGCATAATAAATGCTTTGCTATCAAATTTGATAATAAAATAATCCACACTCCATTGTGCCTTAAAAACATGACATTTGAAGTCCATTTTTTTTGTTTTGACATGATAGGCATGTACTGGTAATTAAATAAAAAAACATCAGTGTTACATGCATGGCACTGGAAACTCTGCCAAGTTACAACAGCATCACTGTGATTTGTGTAGGTCACTAAGCAGCATTGTGAAGCAATGAGAACACTATACACATTCTCTATTGCAACTATTCAACTCTGTTGCTTTATGAAAGTAGCCACAGATAATACATAAATGAATATGACCATGTTCCAATAAAACTTTATGGATACCAAAATTTGAATTAATGCAATTTTGATGTGTGATGAAATAGCTGTACAAATAAGGTGGCTGGCTGGATTTGGCCTGCAGGTTATAGTTTTCTGACCCCTGGTCTAGGAAAAGGGCTAGACCAGCTGGCTAGCCAATATTCACTGTGCTTAATGCCAGATACTGAGCCCAGGTGAAAGGGAATCTCCTGTTTAAAGCAGCAGCACTAACACTGATAGCAATTCCACAGTCATTATTTCTGTGCCTAAAATCACTATAATGGCTGGTATAATTCTTTATTATGTCTTTCTAGAGTCTTCATGTTACTGCCGGATTTTCCAATTTTAACTCCCAATTCTTTCCTTACTCTTTTGGTCATAGCTATACTCAACTTTTTGAATTTACTAGAATTCTCATATTCTTAGGCTTCTGTGCTTTTGCAGTTATGTTGTTGCCTCTGCCTGGAACACATGCACCCCCATACCCACCCATCAGCAACTACCAATCCATCTAGGAGCTTTGTCTGGGCCTTCTAGGCTGATGAAGATGCCTCTTCTGAGCATTCATGGAAATGTGGGCAAAGCTTATAGCACTCAGCACTCATAGTGTAGAATTTATTTATACAACTCTCCAAATTAGAGTTCAGGACAGGGATCATGTCGCTTTGGGAAATTTTTAGTCATTACTTCTTTGCATATTTTGGGAGTCCCCACCTATTTCTCCTCTCCTGGGTCTCTGATGACACAAGTGTTAGGTCTTTTGTTTAAGTTTCACAGCTCCGTGAGGCTCTGTTTATTATTTTTTTCAGTCTATTTTCTCTCTATTGTCCATATTGGGTAATTCCTATTGTTTTGTCTTGAAGTTCACTGATTCTTTCCTTGTCCCTTCCATTCTGATGTTGAGCTCAAACACTGAGTTTTTAATTTTGGTTATTTTATTTTTCAGTTCTAAAATTTCCATTTGGTTCTCCTTTGTATTTTCTATTTCTTTGCTGAAACTCTACTTCTCTGCTGAGACTTTCTAGTTTTTCAATTGTTTCAAATGGGTTTGCAATTGATCATTGAAAAATTTTTATGATGGCTGCTTTAAAATCCTTGTCAGACAATTTAAACATTGGATTCACCTTACTGATCACATTTGTTGTCTTTTCTAGAGTTGTGATTACCTTGGTTCTTGGATGAGTGATTTTTTAATTGAAAGCTGGACATTTTGTGTATTATGTTACAGGACTCTAGATCCTATCTAGATCTTGTTTTAGCAGGCCTCTACTGACATCACTCTGGGAAGGGAAAACACTGCCTTATTATTGTCAGTACGGGTGGAAGTCCAGGTTCCCCACTCAACCTTGGTTGACACTAGTGGAAGGAGAGAGTCTCCTTGTTACTGCTGGGTGTAGATGGGAGTTTTGGCTCCCTACTAGGCCTTCACTGATACCATCCTGGCTGGGGGTGTACGAGTGTCTCATTATTGGTTCTCACAGTTTTCACTAACACCATGGGAGTGGTGGCCTTGTTACCACTGGACAGTGGTGAAAGTCTTGACTCTCCAGTAGGCTTCTTCTGACACCAACTCAGCAGGGAGGGGGAGTGATGCCTCATTACTGCTGGGTTAGGGTGGAAGTCTAATCTCCACCTGTGGTGGTGGTGATAGGGGGTTTTGAGGTGCCTCACTACAGCCTGGTGGGTGTGGGAGTCTCAGTTCTTTCCAGAAGAGGTCCCAAAACTATTCTGATAACTTAAGTTTTTATAATAACTTAAACTCTATCTTAACTTTTCTCCCTATCACCTCGCAACCCTTACCCTGTATTTATTGTCATCATTGTGTTTGGACATCAGCAGGATAATCTTAATGACACTGGTTAGAGCTGGGTGACATACTGCAGAATGGCTTCTGTGCTAGCCTAATTTACAGACAGCCTATTCCATTTTATCTAGGTATGTATTTCAATAAATTATGCACTTTTAACACCAGACCCCAGAAGAGAAGAAAAAGACCCTGCCTGCTAGATCCTCATGTCTGGGGACTCTTATGATTTGGGCCTTCTTTTCCTGGCTGGGTAGTGCTGGAGGTAGGTAGGACATTGATGGTTCCTGCAAAACACTACTTGCTTTCTTGGACCACCATTTTCAGTTAATTGGTTTACTTTTGGGGCATTTGCAGATTGGGCCTCAGTAGACTAGTGGCTATATTTTCTCCTTTTCACAGATGAGGGAACTGAAGCTCAAACCTAGATCTGTATGATGCCACAATTCATGCTTCTTTGGCTCAACTGCTCTGCCTTTCATATGGGTTTTCAGATTCACATTTCATAGAAATTATAAAATAATTTCTCATTTCCCATTTCTCTTTCCAGTGAGGTCCTAAACCTTGGAGGCTTATACCTATTATACATTTCTTTAACAGATGATAAACTATTAGAGATCTAAAAAATTACACAGTGATATAAGGACTCATGTCACTGTATAAAAATTGTCTCATGCTTAATGATGGAGGATGGTTATCTGTAGTTGGACTAGACTTAGAATTCTGGCTCAGAGGGCAAGTAACTTTCCCAAGGTCACAGAGCCAGCACAGAGTAAGGATTTGTGTCTAGGTCTGCCTGACTCAGACTCCATCCATTGCATCCATTCAGTGCAATTCTGCTTCTATAACCTAGTAATGATTATGTGGTGGGAAAGGAGGTTTTGGAGGGCTGGGGTGGGTAGCCTTATAATTCTTGGAAAGGGCCTGAGTCAAGAACTGCCAATTCCAGGAAGACGGCCAAATAATGGTCGAATTTGTGTGTGTGTGTGTGTGTGTGTGTGGTGGTGGGGAAACAGTGGTGTCAAAATTTCCCAGGCTTTGAAGGTCATCGTTTGTGACAAAGTTAACAATGCATGTGTTAATATAGCTGTAGAAAATATTCAGTCCTCTGTATTCACTCATTCAAATAAAACGGAATACCATAAAGAACAGAAGATGTCTCATAGAAAGTGATTAAACATGAAATGTAATTTATATAAAAGTAGTTTGTTAGGCTTGTTACTAGTCCCACGGGAACAATTTAAAACTGCGTTTGTGTGCAAAATCAGTTGGGATTTCCATGGCTTCTCCCTGAATACTGCTAGGATTACTAGACCAGCAGTGAATTGTCTTCCTTATATTTTGAAATCTGAGTTAAATATATCTTGTCTATAGGTTATATTATAAAAAACATATGAATCCATGTTTATAAAGGAAATCTTGTCTTCAAACCTTGTCAATTAGTATTTTCCTATCCCTGAAGATTGGAGGTATGCCCTGTAACAGATCTATTATGCAATGTATCTTTTAAAATTTGTTTTCTTTTAAAGAGTAATGGACCGAAAACATGCTTTCTTTTTCTCCCAATTATACTACGGATTGAAAGCCAGACTAGTGACTTTTATTTACTTCTGAGACAGTCAGAACAAGAAAAGTGTTATTGTTGTCTAAGACATGTTGTGGGGGGTAGAAAAGACTTTTGGGCTGCAAACTGTGATGAAGACCGTACTTAGGTCTTCTTTCAGGCCTGTCCACAAGCAGCCCCAACTCTTCCATTATAGGCCCCACTGAGATCCCAGCAACAGAAACAAATATTCTGTCAATTCCGCTTAACAATTTTTTGTCATTGTTTGTTCTTGCAATGCTACAACGAACTACTAATAAAACCCAAGTAGCACGAAAATTTGGCCCCAAAGTGCCGCCAACAGACCTTTGGCGGTGGGGAGCCGTGGTCAGCGAGCCATACCCCGTAGGCGACTCTTCATTCCCTCTGGCCGGGGTTCCGGAGGCCTTTCCCCCTTCACTTTCGGCGCGAGGGAGCGGGTCGGGGACGGGAGCGCAGGCCTGGCTTAGGGCGGCGCCTGAGCCGCGGGGAATAGGGACCGCAACAGCTCCCTGAGCGCGCTCTTCGCGGAGGCCATTATTTTCAGCGGTGCAAAGGTGTGCGCACCTTCCTCGGAAGGCGGAGGTAAGGGGCCGTGTGCCGCCTTCGGGCGACGCGACCCTTACCAGGCCCTATGGGGCCCGGGACCCCGGGAGAGCGGGACTGCGGGAGCCGCGGTCTGGGCTGACTCCCAAGCTCCCGGGCTTGAAAAAGCCATCCATGGCGTCCTTTCTCACTGCTCGCGCCCTCCGCTAGCAGTGCTGGACCTCGCCCTTCCCCACCTCCCCCTCCCCCTCCCCCTCCCCCTCCCCCTCGCTAGACCGCCGCGGCTCCCGAGGTGACACGGCCCGGACCCTCCATTCTCTGCCATAGTATATTTAACTGGCACAACCTAACCGCTGTTCCCTCTCAGTGCAACCCTTCCCGGCGGACAGACGGGCCCTGCAGCCAACCACCGGGCAGAATTGGCGTGCGTCCCGCTCCCCGAAGGTGGCGGCCTCGGTGGGCGGGGCTCGGGCAGCTAGCAAGTTAAGTGGAGCCACGGCTGACGTGAGTCAACAAAGGTCACGTGAGGTGAGCCGGCCGCGCGGATTGGCGGCGGTGGTTGGGCGGGGAGTGGGGGGGGGGTCACAGCAGCGGCGTGGGGTTCGCTGTGTGACACAATTACAACAACTTTGTGCTGGTGCCGGGGAAGTTTGTGTCTCCAGCGAATTCCCCTCGTGCCCCACAGCCCCGCGCGCTCCGGCCCTTCCCGCCGTCCCCTCCCGAGGCCGCCCCCCGCTTGCCCCCGTGATGTGACCCTACAGCGGGCCGCCACCGCTACCGACCCGGGGGCTCCGCGGCCCCTTTCGCCGCCGCCGCGTTGGGATTTTTCGTCGCTGCCGCCCGCGGCGGAGGAGGAGGCGGCGTTAAAGTTGGTGTGCTGGTCCCGTGCGGAGATTGGGGGCGTCGTTGCGGGCCCCGACCCGGGGGGGTGTCGGCGTTGGAGTTGTGAATTCGCTGCGTTTCCATGAAATCCTGCGGAGTGTCGCTCGCTACTGCCGCCGCCGCCGCCGCCGCTTTCGGTGATGAGGAAAAGAAAATGGCGGCGGGAAAAGCGAGCGGCGAGAGCGAGGAGGCGTCCCCCAGCCTGACAGCCGAGGAGAGGGAGGCGCTCGGCAGACTGGACAGGTACGCCCGCCGTTCCTCGCCGGGTCGGCTCCGGACGGGCTGGCGCCGCTTTCCGGGGAGGCCCGAGCGCTGCTCGCCTCTGGCGGCGGCGGCGGGGCGGGCACCCCGGCTTGGCGCTCTCCGTGCTGTATCCGCCGCCGGGGCCTCAGGCTCGGGCAGGTATGGGTCGGTGGCGCTCCCGGAGCTTTAACGAGCCTCCCGTGTCTCTCTCCACAGCCGCTTCTTCGGGTTCGTGAGATTTCATGAAGATGGCGCCAGGACGAAGGCCCTACTGGGCAAGGTAAGGTTGCCGCGGCCCGGAGCGCGGACACGGTCTCCCTGGCCGGGCCCCTGCTCGCCCGTGGCCCCGCGACCCTGCCCGCGCTCATTATGACCACGAACCAAGGCTGAGGGGCTTCCGGAAAACTATTTCCTGCCTGGGCTTTCCTCCCACCCCCGGCTGCCTCGATCGCTCCCTTCGAAATCGCCCTCTCCTCTCGTAGTTGGAGGAACAGAGACGGCAGTGCTTTTGGAGCCGAGCTCAACTGGGTGGGCAAAATTGCCTGTTCTTTTACGGCGTTTTGGGGATAGACCAGTGGTCTCCGTGGTGCCTGTTTAGATTCGAAGGATTGTAAATGTGTGCAGATTTCCCCAAATTTACCACTCACTTGCTCCCCATGATTTTATTATTTCCCTTCAGGCAGGCTGTTCGTAATGCCTACTGTTAACCAGGCGTTTTGGGCTTTCTTGTTTCCCTGCTCCCAGAAGGGGGAAGTTGCACGTAGCTTAGGGCAGTGACGAGTTTGCATCGGGCTGTTGACATGCATCTCGATGGGTGTGTGTTTTACCTGAAGTTAGGTGACTTGTTTACTTTTTGGGTCTTTCTCCTGTAGGAATCCTGCAGTTATTCGTGCATGTGTTTTCCTTTTGGAGCCTCGTTTCCTGTGTGTCTTATAGGGGAGGCCTGGGGGGATTCGGGGTGTAGTCTCTTGTTTATTTGTGTGGAAAGTTGTTGGTACTGTCATTTAGTTAAGTAATGGCTGCTCCTATCGGCCCAAGATGGCGGGACAGGGTGGGAGGAGAAAGTGAAGGGGGGGGTTTGAGGGAGGGAGGAGAGGTAAACATGGAAATAAATAGTAATGATGAATAGACCTCTCCTTCGGAGTGTGTACCTCGGTGGTGTTTGATAAAAAAATATCCAGGATTATTTGCATGCGGAATTCTTGTACCATTCTCAGGCTTGGCAGCAGCATGCCTACATAAGCTTGGTAAATGCTTATCAACCTGTAGCACATTTACTTACCCATCCATAAGCTATTGAACAAAGGCTGTGGAGTCTCTGCATCAGTTTGTGTCTTTTGACCAAAGTCTGATTGAAATGATATTTGTGTGCTTTCTAACTGGGACCGTAAAACTTGCTGTGCGATAGGTGTTGGATCCGTTAAACATTTCCGTTTCTAGCTGAAATAAGTAGGTTTGCATTTGACACCTAGTTTTATTGTTGTAATTGAGAAGGAAGTTTGCCTAGCATTTTACTCTTAAGTTGCTTTTTTAGAAAACAATTTAGTTCTGAATTTTTGTCTGTAGTTTGGGTTAGGAGAGTCACTAATTCCTTTTTAACTGTAATTACACTTGTTTTTGTTTCAGAGTAACTATATAGGGTTTTGATCACAAATAATGACCGGAAAGCTAAACAGAAATAATCTTTTTCAGTAAGCCCAGTCCCTTTGACTGATAAAGAAAACTTGAATTAAACTTTGACTATGTATTAATTGGCTTTATTAAAATTATCGCTGGAAAAATGAATAGTGACTAGCTCTGGAATGATTTAAGCATCAATGATTAAACCTTGAAATTTTTTCTCCTAGTACAAAGTATTTAAAAATACTTCGCAATTGTCAAAGCTGTTATTCCAAAAGATTAAACAAAGTATTTAAGTTTAAGGAGTATTTATTTTGGAGTGATGGCTGGTCTAATGGGGGTTAGTAAAATTGTTTCAGAGAAAATAAATTTGGAAAAGTTTGACTGAATCTAGTGCTTTTGGTTACCATAAAGAAGAAATAAATGAAATGTTTTATGTGGATAATGTGTAAAATGCTAATTGGTAATTTCATGTCTCAGAATGATTGTATTTAGGTGGATTCACAGTGGATGGTGCTTAACATTGGTTTTCAGATTGTAATATTAGGCTCTGCAGTTATTAATGCACTACTGAGTTTAAATTTTAAAGAACTGAACATTTAAAAAAATTTTTTGTGAGAGTGTACGTTACTTCTTTGATGTTTGAATACAGTAACACCTCATAAATGATGAAGTTACGAAGCTTCGTTAGGTTTTGGGGAAGAATTAAGGCTTCATAAAATACTGGCTAATTTGGTAAATTACCAAGTATTCTGTTGCGCTAAAGAAAAAAATTCTGCATTACTTCAGACTCAGTACTTGTGAGGTTCTACCTATTTAGGTCAAACTCATTAGTATTAACATTAAAACATTTGAGAGTGTGTGCTTGCAATCTCATGCAATTCCTGGTTCTATCCTGAACATACCAGTGAAATGTGTAATGTAAAGCTTGGCATTATATAACCTCCCACCATGTGTTTGAATTGGTTCTGAATGGAATGAATGAGGTAGAATCCTGCCATAGGAAGTATTGAGTTATTTAGTTTCATCCATCTTCTGAACAGTCCTGGGAAACGGATTTTTTTTTTGTGGAATGTTGAGCTGTGTTGTTTTCAGAATTCTTGTTCTTAGAAAGTCTTAAAAACAAGAGTTGGCTTTTTTTTGTGTGGTAGGTTCAGGCTACTTAACCTTTGGGCAGATAATGGAATTGAATAACTCCCAGGATTCTCTTTTTAGCTATGATTTGTGTCATCCTCCCCCAACACAAATTCAGTTTTCACCTTGAATAATTTTTTCTTTCTAACATAAATTTAGATATTATTACTTGTTTTCAGAAATTCTTATTCCTCTATATATTACTGGATTGTCCTACAAGTTTTTAAATTCAAATTTGTATGTTTTAAAGAAGGTAACTTTTGACTTAAAAGCTTTTGAAAGTTTAAAACATTTAATAAATGTCTTTTACTTGCCCCTAAACTTATGTTATTTTTCCAGGTGTGAGGATACTTTATCCAAACTGCTGATTTCACTTAGTCTCTGAATGTTTTTGTAAGATTCATTTCTATTAGAGTTAGTCAAACAGTTTTTGTATGATTGCCATTCAATATACAATGCTTGAGATCTGGATTAAAAAAACAAATGAGTAATACAGTATATTATTTTCATAGTAATGTCTTTAAAAGATTGTAAACAGCAAGTGTTTGCCTAATCAGAGTTCTTGAAATATAGTGTGATCTTGACCACTGCTCTTTAATGCTTAACCATTACTCTTCTGGTAACATAGTAATTCAAGATTCTCATTTTTTAAAAAAATTATAGTGGAGATACTGAAAAGTAATTAAATGAAACATTTTAACAGAAATTAACTGTGGTGACTTTTTTAGTACATTCTTGAAAATCATTTGGGGTAATCATTGTAGTTGGATTAGGATTTGAGTTAAAGTATAATATATAGTAATATATAGCACAAATACAATAAGTATAAACATAGTAATATAGCACTAAAGAGATGGGCAATCATCTGTGTTAGGGAAGTACTGCTTAATACAAAGCTGTTCATTTTGAAGTAGGTATATAATTTCAAAGTTTGTCCTAAATACTCCCATTTCGTTGGAACTTTTTTTGGTAATTCTGTTAATAGATTATGTTAAATACCTAGAAGAAATTATGAATTGTTTATCACTTAATGTATGTGCTATTTTCCCTAGGAGATAATTAGTATTAAAGTAGGTGGTATTAAAAAAATTTTTTTTTGGTAATGGAAGTAGTTTAAGATCCATTAAAGCATGTAGTTTCCTAAATTTTGGTTTGCTTGCATGTAGATGGTAGGGGAAAATTATTAGGTTAGTTCTAGAGGTGGCTTTTCTATACTATAATATTTGGATGTTGATGATGTTTAAAATTACTCTAAATTATGTGTGTTGGTTGTTTGCTGGCACCTATAGGGATATGTCCATTTCCAATTCTAAAGAGGGTCAGTGTTTGGGTTACAAAAGTAGCCACTGAATGATGTCATGCTTTGTGTTTGAAAATTAGGTCTTTAATTTGACGTGTTTTAAAAAGTATTTTCTACTTTGGGACGTTGTAAACAATTATAGTCATTGTTTACCTGCACAGTCTCATGAAGTTACTACTTATTTCCTAAAATTTTGGTGTATTCCTGATAGCAAAGCTCTATAGTAAAGAGATTACAGAAAATGTTTACATATGTGGGCACAAATTAGAATTGCAGGCACTTTTGTACTTTTAAATTTCTGGCTTTCTTTGTCAGTGGATAGTTCTTTCTTTAGAATCAATTACAAATTGAAATGACTAGAGGAACATTTGACTGCCACCTCTGGATATTTTAGGTTAAGAACAACTGCATGAGAGATGAGTTTTTGACTAAGGTGGTAAATGGAGTGAAGGACCATGCACTTTAAACCAAAGTGAAGGTTCAGTGCTTGGCTATAGCTACAGAATAAAAAAATATTTTTCTGACTTGATTATGTAACATTTAGTTTTTATTTATGTAGTGGATTTGAAAGGGTTTTTGTTAAGTTTATTTTTACTTTGAAACTCATTGTGATGCTTTGAGCTCTTTGAAATTGATGTTAATGACTGGTAACATTCTGCATTATTGATAATACTTTTGAAATGTGGTATCCAGAGAGCTAATTTATGTTGCAAAAGCACTACCAGATTGTCTAAGAATTGAAATGGTGGTTAAGTTATTTAGGTTCCACATGTATTTCTTTGTAGACTAGTTAATTAATGGAGTTTATTTAATGAATGCATAATTGACAGTCTTATGTACTCATACTGAAGCTTTACATATATTGTATCAGTTTTTCCATACTGGTTTGTGATATGTTGACAATAAATTAGAGCAGCAAATATTTCAGTGTACACTAAGTGGAAGTCTGTTCAGGGAATATGAAGACAGCATAGATATCTCTTGCTTGTGTTGAAAACTTAACTGCTCTAAGAAGGGTGAGATATAAGGATGACTAATAGGGACATCAGTGGCAGAAGAAAAGTGTGAAGTATCCTGAAAGTTTATGATAAAAGTCAATTTAACAAGTTAGTATGGCTTACCCCTGCTTTCTCTGTTTTTGTTTTGTTGGCCACCCCTGAAAGCATTGATTATGAAGCGTGTACAAAAGCAGTCACAGGAACCTGTTTGTGAAACTTGATGAATCCCAGCTCTCTGTCCTTGTAGGCACGCTAACTAGGAACTTGCTGGAAAAGTGCAGTGGAGGTATATGTAGCAATATATTAGCAGCAGTGGGCATGAACCCCAGAATCACCTACCTGGTCAGTGGTGGAACACAGGGTTGAATGGGACTCCTGGACTACATGCACACTTTGGAGAGTATTGGGATCCTGGGTTTGCTGATTCAGGCGAAGGTGATTTTGTATTTAGAATTAAAAAAAAATGTCTAGTCAAGCCATATTAACTTGAACATGCATTTCACTGATGAAAACTTAACCTCTAACAGCCTTATGCCACCTTCCAAGGCTTCTTCATTCCAGGGCTGACTGAAGTAAAGGCAGGGGAAGCACTATCTTGCAGAGTGTCATCCTCTCACTTGTCATCTCCTGGCTCTCATTTTTAGATTTAACTATTCCTGGGCTGTGTATTCCTGATTTGGGAATTTCAAAAGTTAATAGCCTCTGGAGTTTAGATTATTAGAATTAACTTCAAAAGTTAACTGATAGTTGCTAGGTTAAAATTAATTAAAGCACTTGAGACCTACCATATCCTGATTACAAAAAAAACATTTAATGAGAATTTCTATTATGTAACTTACTCTGTGTCAGACACTTCAAACTAAATTATTTCATTAAATATTTGTAATACATCTGTGAGTTAAATGGGGGGGTTCACATTTTTGACATATTGCAGAATGGCTTCTGTGCCAGACTAATTTACAGACAGCCTGTTCCATTTTATCCAGGTATGTATTTCAATAAATTATGTACTTTGAACACCAGACCCCAGAAGAGAAGAAAAAGACCCTGCCTGCTAGATCCTCATGTCTGGGGGCTCTTATGATTTGGGCCTTCTTTTTCTGGCTGGGTAGTGCTGGAGGTAGGCAGGAAATTGATGGTTCCTGCACAACACTACTTGCTTTCTTGGACCACCATTTTCAGTTAATTGGTTTACTTTTGGGGCAGTAGCAGATTGCAGTGTTCTGCCCTAGATTGGGCCTCAGTAGAATGGCTCTTAATAATAGGATGGGGATTGTTTCTTGATTGTGTTTCTTGGAGATGTTTCTTGATTTCATTGTTAAGCAAGGAATCTTCTAATTTTGTTTAGGGAAACATTTAAAATCAGATTTTAACTCTTAGCAGATGTTCAAAGGATGATCTGTTGTGTATTCTGTCCCTTTCTGATACTATTTTTGTAGTTAATATTTACCTTTGTTAGGTGTTCTTAACTTGGGATCTTTGAATGAGTGTTCATGGGTCAATTTAAGAAATTCTCTGACAAAGTTTTTTGACAGGATACTGCAAAAGTAGTTAAATGGTGGTCATCTTGGAGTACAAAACAGCTCTAGGATGAGGAGGAGGGAGGGAGATTTTAAACTTTACACCTTATAGCTGTACTGTTGTAGATTTTTTTGTTTATTTTTAAACTATAGACGTGTATTACCTTAAAAATTGTACAATAAGCACACTGATAGTACACCAGAATTATGTTTTGGTTGACTGAAGATGGATTTTAACTACCATGTGTTCAGTTAGAGATACCTGTGAAGATTTATTGTCAAGTTGGGTACTTCTGAATTTGATGGGCCTTAGAGTGGGGATAGGGGTGAAGTAGAGATGTATACTTTCTTAGGTCCTATTTTTTTGCCTTTTAGGTGGCTTTGTAGTCTCTGTACTCATTCTTCATTTTGATTTTTAGTATCTGTTTCATAGATGACTACTTTTGGGCCTGAGTTGGCCCAGGCTGACGTTTGGGACCTAATTAAGAACTGTAACCTGGAAGGGTGGAAGTAATCCCTTATTTAGTCAGTTTGAGGTGTCTGAGTCAATTTTTGTGGACTGTTTGCCACTTTCTTCTACAAGTTTTTATTTATTTTCTCTTGCGTCTTTTAGTCTATCTTTTCCCTACTTTCCTACATTACCAAAACTGTTGTCATTCTGTTGTGAATATATTGTATTCTTTTTGTAGTTTTGTTTGTGGTGATATTTTGTCTGTGTCAGAATAAATAAAAGATGCTGCTACTGAGTTTATTCTCAGGAAGAAGGTTGGGCTTTGTTATAGTTAAGAGTATTATGTAAGGTCATCTAATTCATTTTAATTTAGAACAGTAGAAGAAACCTTTAAGATAAAGGGTTGTTTTCAGACCATCGATCTATATTACATTATGTTCATTAGATCTTCTTTTTAAAAAACAGTTTATTAGGGAAAATCTCCAAGTAACTATCACTGATTATAACTCAGCTTCAACAATTTTCAACTCATAATGTCGTTTCATCTATATTTTGTCCCTCATCCCCATTATTTTTAAGGAGATCTCAGACATAAGTTTAATCCATAGATAACTTCAGTTTGTCTCTGCAGCATAGCCATAATGCCCTTTTACACATAAAAATTAACTTTTTAAAGTCAAATATCCATGGGCCATGATTTTTTTGCCACATGGAAGTTAAGAATTAGTTGCTTGAGAAATGAGTAGAAAACATATTTAGCTGAATATATGAGTTTGCATTTTAATATGATAGGATTCTTAATAGAATATTATATAATACATAACAAAAGAGATAATTTTTCCTAAAAACTGTATGAACCATAGCTCTATCAGTGTGTTTAGTTTACCTGTTTAGGGAAAATTTGTTTTAAGATAAAGTAGTTTAAGTGTTTTAGATTTTTGAATTTCAGATATCAGAATGAGAACTAGAAAAGCCTGATTGATTTGTGAAACATTTGTTGAACTGCTGTAAGTGGGGGACTATGCCATGTCCTGGGGTAACAGGTAAGACCTGGCCTCTGCCCCTGCAGTCTGTGGAGAGAGATGGACACTGTGATCATATGTTGTAGTAAGTACAATAATCCAGGTATATGCAAAGTGCTATGAGCTCTCTTGATGGAGCAATTAAAACATTTGAAACTTTGATTATAGATAGTTTAAACTATCCACACAATTTCCAACATTCGGAGTGGATTTTGACTGGAAAAGTGGGTGAGGGAAAGTGCACAAACATTGTTTTGGTTATTAAACGTGAGTAGAAGTTTATCAAGTTTAGCAAACAGTTTAGCAAGAGGAAAAATAGGGCGGAGAGTTGGAAGTTAATAGTGTTTGAGAAATTGTGAATAGTTTTGTGTGGGTAGAGTCAGTGGGGTTGGGGGGTAGGTTACTGAGCATGTGTATAGGCCAAAGGGTGTTTTGGGGGAGTTATTAAACTCAGTTTTCTATCAGAGGAATTGGCTGCAGTGAGAAGGATAAAGTGAAGGGGAAAGGAACCTAAGTGTGAAGTGTACTGATAGATATATAGCAATGCATGGATTTGAGAGTAGAATTCTGCTTTTGCCACTTACTAGATCACTAGTGTGATTGTTGGGCAAATTATCTCATCTTTAAGAGGCTCAGTTTTCTTATCTGTAAAATGGAAGTAATAATAGATTTCTGGTACGTTATTATTGCATATTGTGTTAGAAAAAAAGGTATATAAAGTGCCTGGCATTATGCCTGGCATGGAAGGTGCTCAGTACAAAATACATGTTGTTATTTTCTTTGAATAGACAGTTTAGTTTAAACTAAGGCTGTAGTTTAGGAGTGAGGGGGGAGATGGAGGCAGATTTGAGATTTCTTGAAAAAGCCTTTCCTTGACTTTCCTAACATCCCGGTACTTTGGCTTGCTCTTGGTGTCTGACCACATGTCTGTCTCCTTTCCAAGGAGATTATGTTCTAGATCTTCTTAACTTACTCTGCTCCCAGCTTGCATGTATACTTGACTGCCTCTTTATTACTTGGGTATCTTGAAAGAACCTTAAACTGAATTTATCATTCTTTGGGTTTGATGTTCCTTATCTTAGTAAGTGGCACTTACCCATTATCCTTGTCAGAAACCTTGGAGTTCTTGACTCTTTTTCTTAACCTATCAAGCCCTAATAGTCACCACCATGTCTTGTCATGTCTGCATCTTAATTTCAGATGTTTGTTTCTCTCCATTTTCAGTGCCACCATACTAATTGCAGTGATGATCCTATCTTTGACTTTTGAATAGGTGTACTTACACATAGTACAAAACTGACAAGTTACATAAAGGATTTTACAGTGAAAAGAAAATCTCCCGCATCATCACCCAGTTATTTAGTTCCTTTTCTCAGGCAGCCACTCATAAAAGGTCTGTTGGGTAACTTCATATTTGAACACATACACAAGCATATTCCATTGTAGTTTTTCTCTCCCACACAAATGAGATCATATTATACACAAATTTTAAAAATAATTTGTTAATTTTATTGCTTGTCATATGAAAATAGTAGTTTTTATATTAATTGTCTTGGGTTTGAGAGTTCTTCGACAGTTAAGTAGCAAGATGTTGATGGGTTATTTTGATTTTGAAGTTCCATTATTTTATACGTGATATTTAAGGAAGACATTCTTCAACATGCAAAAGTCTTAATTGAAACTGTGTTCGCATGTGTTTTCCTAGGATAGTAGTTGCTTAATTTTATATGCTGTGAATTGTCCATTGGAATAATTGGCAAATTTTGCCTTCTTATTTTGGTTCTGTTGGTGTGACTATTTATTAGGCTTCATGAATACTAATTTAATTCATTCATTGAATGTTTATAGAAGTAGTAATAGTTTATACTAAGTAACTTGAATTTGTAGGAGTAATTCACCTTATTGATTTATTCTTGTTTTTTATTATAGAAAAGGAAAACTAGGTAAACTCATTCTCGATTAGTTGAAAATGGTACAGAGCTCAGTGTGTTAGTAACTTCATAGCAGAATATCTTTATTTTCATTATAGATTGACTAGTGGTAGAGCTAGAACTATGGGACTTTACTTTTCTGTTGCCAACAGTGCTTTAAGGGTTAATGTAACTGCATATATGTTGTATATGATTTTCGGGGGTATATACATACCGTTGAAAGCCCAACTGTGGACTCCATTATTTTCAGTCAGTTTGCTTATTCCTGGGTAGAGGTGTTAATGATGGGAGTAGGTTGGGAAGAAAGAAAAGGTTTAGAACCACTGGGTTGGTTAGGCTTCGATAGCATGGATTTTGCTGCATGGTTTTGTGCTCTGTGACCATTTCACACACTCTCTCAAATTCTCTGTTGATTATAAGAGTGTTAGGGGAAAAGAATGGACTGATCCCTGGAGAAATAGCTATAAGCACTTGCCCCCATTAATACAGTTAGTAGGCTTTAGCCTTGTTTCCTCAGCCTGGGTGCTCAAAATGTGGGTTTGGATACACTGCAAAGAACAATGGATTAGAAAACAGAAGACCTGAGTTTGCTGCCTACTTTAAGACAAGTTGCTTCATTCTTATGGTCCCCAGTTTCACCATCTGTTGGGTGAAGGGCTGGGAATTAAGAATTTCCAAAGAGACTATCTAGCACTAGAATCTTAGGTGACTGTGCATTTGAATTTTTAGGATTGGCTCAATTCTTTTAAGATTTTGACCCAGAAGGAGGACACAATGGAACCTTGTTCTAGGTTGTAATTTTCTTGATTTCAGCCTCAAGCCTTCAAGACCAGAAGCCAAATGAACGCAGGCACACAGTGGAACTAGGAGTTGTATGTTTTTGTTAATCTAGTCTTCTGTAAGTCTTTGATTTTGAAGTTTATCTTATGAATTAAGGTTAGTTTTTTGGCTCCTCTAAACTGCTTCTTTCTAATAGTTGGTATTGTTATTTCTTAGATCAGACCTGATATTTCTAATTCTAAAAGATGGGTACAATCACTGTATACCTGTTTGCTAGGAACTTCTGTCATGACAGGGCTAAATGAATTCACAGATGTGAATTGGTATGAAGTGTTACATTGAATAAATGTGTACTACTAGGTACTGAGCATTTGGGTGTTACAAAGATGAGTAAGGCCCCTCAGTTTCCCTAAGAGTAGCAAGAATCACTTGGTATTAGTTGGGGGCACCTTCTGATCTATTGAACTTGTAACCTTTTATTGTTAGATTTTGCTCTGTGTGTATATGTGAGTGATTATATTTTCAGTATAAGCCTATCAGTTAAGAAGATGCATTTGGACTTTGTAAATTAGATTCAGAATATATCTCTTGAGAAACTTTTTGCAACAGCTTTTCAGATATTACCGCGTTCGCCCCTTGTGGCGGTGACGACAGCGATACGTACACAGACCTGGTTCACTTCAGTTGTTTATTGTTGCTCGGAAGGCCGGGAGAAGGTGAGTGAGAAGAAGCAACAGCTGGAGGGAGCGAATGAGAAGAAGAATGAGGGGAGAGAGGGAGACAGAGATTGAGAGAGTGGGAGAGTGAGTGAGAGAGAGAGAGTGAGAGAGTGAGTGAGTGCTTCTCTTTCCTGCTTATGCCTTATATAAAGGAAGCTGGCCTATGGTGATCAAGATCATGCAAGCCTATAGGAGCAACTTCCTTATGCTAATGCCACCTAACCAGGCAGGGTGGCGCCCATTAAGCGGGCGCCATCTTAGGGCATTGGTCAACTAGAGTGGAAAGGCGGTGTTCAGCCATAGTGGGACTCAGCCTCGGCCGTAGGCCGGCCCCTACAGATATGATAAAGCGATAGATAAAATATAGTGGGTCATCTGACACTGAAGTTAGTTTAAGTTTACTGATTGGGACTATTGTGCTAGGATGTTGTAGACAGCATTCAGACATCAAAAGATAACTTACTCTGTTCAGTTGTCTGTAAAGATCATCCATCCCTTGGTAGTCAGACAACACAAAGAAATAAAAGGCATCCAGATTGGTAAAGAAGAAGTTAAACTGTCACTGTTTGCAGATGACATGATATTGTACGTAAAAAACCCTAAAGAATCCACTCCAAAACTACTAGATCTAATATCTGAATTCAACAAAGTTGCAGGATACAAAATTAATACACAGAAATCTGTTGCATTCCTATACACTAATGATGAACTAGCAGAAAGAGAAATCAGGAAAACAATTCCATTCACAATTGCATCAAAAAGAATAAAATACCTTGGAATAAACCTTACCAAGGAAGTGAAAGACCTATACTCTGAAAACTAAAAGACATGCTTGAGAGAAATTAAAGAAGATACCAATAAATGGAAACGCATCCTGTGCTCATGGATAGGAAGAACTAATATTGTCAAAATGGCCAACCAGCCTAAAGCAATCTACAGATTCACTGCAATTCCTATCAAAATACCAACAGCATTCTTCAACGAAATAGAGCAAACAGTTCTAAAATTCATACGGAACCACAAAAGACCCCAAATAGCCAAAGCAATCCTGAGAAGGAAGAATAAAGCTGGGGGGATTATGCTCCCCGACTTCAAGCTCTATTACAAAGCCACAGTAATCAAGACAATTTGGTACTGGCACAAGAACAGACACATAGACCAATGGAACAGAATAAAAAGCCTAGATATAAACACAAGCATATGTGGTCAATTAATATATGATAAAGGAGCCATGGACATACAGTGGGGAAATGACAGCCTCTTCAACAGCTGGTGTTGGCAAAACTGGACAGCTACATGTAAGAGAATGAAACTGGATTATTGTCTATCCCCATACACAAAAGTAAATTCGAAATGGATCAAAGACCTGAATGTAAGTCATGAAACCATAAAACTCTTAGAAGACAGCACAGGCAAAAATCTCCTGAATATAAACATGAGCAACTTTTTCTTGAATGCATCTCCTTGAACAAGGGAAACTAAAGCAAAAATGAACACATGGGACTACATCAAACTAGAAAGCTTCTGTACAGCAAAGGACACCATCAGCAGAACAAAAAGGCATCCTACAGTATGGGAGAATATATTTGTAAATGACCTATCTGACAAGGGCTTAACATCCAAAATACATAAAGAACTCATACGCCTCAACACCCAAAAAGCAAATAACCCAATTGAAAAATGGGTGGAGGATATGAACAGAGAATTCTCCAAAGAGGAAATTCAGATTGCCAACAGACCCATGAAAATATGTTCCACATCTCTAATTATCAGGGAAATGCAAATTAAAACCACAATGAGCTATCACCTCACACCAGTTAGGATGGCCAGTATCGAAAAGACAACAGCAAATGCTGGCGAGGATGTGGAGAAAGGGGAATCCTCCTACACTGCTGGTGGGAATGTAAGCTAGTTCAACCATTGTGGAAAGCAATATGGAGGTTCCTCAAAAAACTAAAAATAGAAATACCATTTGACTTGGAAATTCCACTCCTAGAAATTTACCCAAAGAATATAATTTCTCAAGATTCAAAAAGACATATGCACCCCTATGTTTATTGCAGCACTATTTACAATAGCCAAGATATGGAAACAACCTAAGTGTCCATCAGTGGATGAATGGATAAAGAAGAGGTGGTACATATACACAATGGAATACTATTCAGCCATAAGTATTTGCTACCTTACCATTTGCAACAACATGGATGGATCTGGAGGATATTATGCTCAGTGAAATAAGCCAGGCGGAGAAAGACAAGTACCAAATGATTTCCCTCATTTGTGGAGTATAACAAAGAAACAAAACTGAAGGATCAGTAAAACAGCAACAGACTGAGACTCCAAGAAGGGTCTAGCGGTTACCAAAGGGTAGGGGTGGGGGAGGGAGGGAGAAGGGGATTGAGGGGTATTATGAGTGGCACATATGATGTGTGTGGGGATCATGGGGAAGACAGTGTAGCACGGAGAAGGCAAATTGTGAATCTGGCATCTTACTACACTGGTGGGCAGTGACTGCAATGGGGTGGGGGGGACACGATAATATGGGTGAATGTAGTAACATTGTTTTTTCATGTGAAACCTTCATAAGAATGTATATCAATAATACCTTAATTAAAAAAAGATTATCCAACCCTTTAAATAGTTTGGATTCTATAAAAAGAGGCAATTGGGTCCTGAATATCTGAAGGAAAAGCTGGAGTCCTTACTAATCTGATATGTGTATATTTCTTTTGCTCTTGATTTGTCTTTTTGGGTTTGGTTGTCCTCACAGAAGTGAGTATCACACAGCAGATTGGATGTCATGAATACATTTCTGTAAGAAGAGGTGGTTCATATACACAATGGAATACTATTCAGCCATAAGAAAGAAACAAATCCTACCATTTGCCACCAATAATACCTTAATTAAAAAAAAAAGATTCAAAGAAAATCTTTTCTATTGGCCTTTTAAAATGTGACTATTTATTTGGACATAATTGTAGATTCACATGCATTTGTAAGAAATAATAGATCTACTGTACATTTTACCCAGTTTCTCCCAAAGGTAGCATCTTGCAAAACTATATAATAAGGTATCACAGTCAGTATATTGATACTGATATAGTCAAGATACCAAACTGCTCCATCACCACAAGTATCTTCTTGTCCTTTTATAGTCATGTGCACCTCCCTCCTCCCTTCTCCCACTTACTCTTAACCCAGGCATCCACTTATGTGTTCTCCCTTTCTGTAATTTTGTTATCTGAAGAATTACATAAATGGGATCATGTAGTATGTGTCTTTCTGGGATTACCTTTTTTCCACTCAGAACTCCCAGAAATTAATGTAAGTTGTATATATCCATAGTTTGTTCCTTTTTATTGTAGAGTAATATTCCATGGTATTGATGTACCACAGTTTCCTTAACCATTTACCTGTTTAAGGACATCTGAGTTACTTTGAAGGACATCTGAGTTTTTTGTAGTTCTTGCCTATTGTGAATAAAGCTGCTTTGGACATTTGTGTGCAAGTGTTTTGTAAACATAAGCTTTCTCTGGGATAAATGCCCAAGTGTGCAATTGCTGATAGTTAGTTTAGTAGGATTTCTTAAGTATAACTACACATGTGTTTTCCAGAGCAGCTCTACCATTTTACATTCCCATCAGCTGTTCTCACCAGCATTCCAGTTTCATCATATCCTTGCCAGCATTTGGTGTTACTACTGTTTTTTTTTGTGACATTCTGATAGTTATGTAGGGAAAGCTTATTGTGCTTTTAATTTGCATTATTCTGATGACTAATGATGAACATCCATCATGTCCTTATTTCCATCTGTATTAGCTTCTCTGGTGAAATGTCTGTTCATGTCTTTTGGATTATTGATTTGAGACTTTCCCTTTTCTCTGATAAAACAATTCAGTGCTATAAATTGACCTTTAAGCACTACTTTAGCTGTGTTCCACATTTTATATGCTGTATTTTCATTTTCATTCATTTCTGTGCATTTTTAGAATTTCATCTGAGGTTTCCCTTTGATCCATGGAATATTTAATAGTGTGTTGTGCAGTTTCTAAGTATATGGAGATTTGGAGATTTTCCTGTTTCATTCTGTTACTGATTTTTAGCTTGATTCCATTGTGATTAGGGAATTTTCTTTGTGTAATTTTCATTCTTTTACATTTGTTGACATCTGTTTTATGACCCAGGAAATGGTCTGTCTTGGTGAGTGTTCCATTGGGTGCTTGAAAATAATGCAACTTCTGTTATAAGATGGAATGTTGTATATATGACAACTAGATTCTTTTGGTCGGTTGTGTTCAGTTCTTATATATCCTTGCTAATTTTCTGTCTAGTTAGTAGTTCTGTCAATTGAGAGTATGGTGTTGCCAACTCTCCAACTATAACTGTGGATTAGTTTATTTTCCTTTTATTTCCATCATTTTTTGTTTATTGTACTTTGAGGTTCTGTCATTTGATGTCTACATGTTTAGGATTGTTATCTTCTGGTGGGTTGATCCCTTTGTTGTGTAATAGCTCTCTGTCTTAATCTCTTTATCATTATATAATATCTCTTTGTCTTACTAAAATTATGGCAGTTTTGTTTGTGCTGAGGTTCACTTTATCTGATAGTAATGTAGCCACTCTTGCTTTTTAAGAAAAATTAATATTTACATGGTATGTCATTTTCAATACTTTTACTTTCAACCTGCCTATATTGCTGTAAAGTGATTTTTTTTTTTGATGGGCAGTGTATTCTGAGATTTAAGAAAACCTACTTTTGCAATCTCTTTGAATTGATGTATTTAGACTTCACCTAAGGTAATTAAGGTAATTATTGATAGATTTAGGGCTTAACTCTGTTATTTAATAGTTTGTTTCCTCTGTTTCTCATTTCTTTGTTTCTTAGCTCTGGGTTATCTGGATTTTTTTTTTTTTTGGATTGCATCTTGATTTGTGGTGTTTGTAATATATATCTCTGTATAGATGTCTTAGTGGTTGCTGTAGGTATTGCAATATTCATATATAATTTCTCACCATCTTCTGATATGTATGTTTTACTGCTATGAGTGAAATGCAGAAACTTTACTTACATTTAGTTACTTTTGCCCTCTCTACTTTGGAAATATCATCTTAAGTATTTTCTCTACATTTTCTCTACATAACATTGAACACCACATGAAATGGTGTGATAGTTCTTCAAGCAACAAATGTGATTTATGAAACTCATATGTAGTATAATAATAGTCTGTTATACTTGCTCTTAATTTTACTTATTCCAATGTTCTTTTATCCTTTCTGTTTAGAGAACTTTTTAAGGCATTCTCTAATTTTTCTCATTCTTTCAGGTTTGCTATTAACAAATTCTCTTAGTTTTTCTGAGATTGTCTTTATATCCTTTAACTCCTGAAGGGTATTTTGGCTGTATGTAAAATTCAACAGTGTACAGTTTTTTCCTTTCAGTATGTGAAAAATGTGCTATTTCCTTCTATTCTCCATGGTTTCAGAGGAGAAATTTGCTGTCATTTGAATTGGTGTTCCCCTATAAATAAGGAATTGTCTTTCCCTGGCTGCTTTCAAGATTTTTTTCTTTGTTTTTAGTTTTCAGAAGTTTGATTATGATGTATCTTGGTATGGATGTTTTTAAGTTTATGTGCAGATCACTCAGCTTTTTCTGTCTATTGATTAATGTGTTTCATTACATTTCAGAAGTTTTCAGCCATTACATCTTTGAATACTTTTTCAGTGCCATACTTTCTTCTGAGACTGATACGAATCTTAGCTCCTTTGTTTTGTCCTCCCCCCTGCCTTTTTCTTTTGGTTTATTTTCTTTTGTTAGGGTTTGCTAAATTGTAGTGATCTGTTCTGGGTGCTCTGTTGTGTGTCATTTCCATTCTACTGTTGAGCCCACCCAGAGAGTTTTTATTTTGGTTATTTCTTAGTTTTACAATTTTTTTTTTAAGTAACTTCTTTGCTGAGGTTTTCCCATTTTTTTGTTTGTTTCAAGAGCAAATGTAATTGCTTGTTGAAGCGCTTTACATTGACTACTTCAAAATCTTTGTCAGATAATTCATTAAAAACTGGTTCATCTCAGTGTTGCATCTGTTGATTGTTATTTTCTCAATTCACATTGTACTTCATGGCTTTTGATGTTGTGAGTGATTTTGCTTGTACCCTGGAAATTTTAGATATCATATTACAAGAACTCTGGATCCTATTCTTTTTTTATAGAAGGCATTTGTTGAGGTGTAGTGCAAGGGCTGGGTGGATGTGTATGTTCAGTTTCTCACTGACAACTGTTATGGCAAAACTAGGACACTGAGTCATACCATCTTCATTCAGAATGATGAGATGCAAGTTCAGTTCCCCCCATTTTCTGTGATATCTTCCTGGCAAAAGTTGGATAGCAGTTTACATCACTTTGTTGTCTCTTGAGTGGGAGGTATAAGATCAGCTTCCTGATGGGCCATGCTTTCCCATGAGGGAAGTGGAGAGCTAACATACCATTCTGATGCTGCAGGGTAGAGCAGAAGCTCCCTACTTTGTACCACTTCTCTTGAGTTGATGCCAGGAGGGGAATGGTGGAAGATCAGCTCCCTGTGGGCATATTGGCACCAGAGAATGGGTGAAGCAGATTGTTGTCTACTCCATGTTACTTAGGTTTGTTCATTTTCTCTGCTTGGTGGATTTGGAGGTTCAGCTCCCCACCGACACAGGGGTGGGGGAAAGTGGATTACTGACTGGGTCCAACTCACACCACCTTTTTCAGTCTTGTTAATGCCAGGTAAGGGTGCAGGCTCAGCCCCTTGCTTGTTCCTTTTGAACTCTGGGCCTGTGGTGTGTGTCGGGGGGTAAAGTGTAGTGGTAACTAATCCTGCTGCACACAGCTTTAAGTCTCCTTGCGGCTCAGCAGTGGTGATGGCTGCCCAGCTTGCCCTTGACGGTGCTGACTACCTTAAACAGGTGAATCTGAGCACCACTTCTTCAACTGTGTGTGGAGTTGGAAGATCAGCTCGTTTTTCAGCCTTTCTGCTAACCCATCAGAAGTATCCCACTATTGCAGGGCCTGGAAGATGAGCTGCCTGTCCTGCCTCATCCATACTATCCTGGCAGGGGAACTGGAGCACTCCTGTGTGGGGGATTGAAGATAAACTGCCTTTTTTTCATGCCAACTCTACCCTGGTAGGGGATTGGACTGATATCACCTGCTTCCCACTCTGGTTGACAGGAAATGGGTATGGGAAATTCCTGCTCGGCCCCATCAAAACTAGAGGGTTTGCATGAGTGTTTCTGTGTGTGGATTTTCCATTGGTGTTTGGTTTGGGTATGGTGGGTATTGCTAAAAAGGTTTTTGTTGGTAAGCCACCTTTTTCCCAGTCCTTTGGCTAGGTGGAAAAGGTTTTTTCTTGGAGTTTTTTATTCTTTATATGACTGTTGGTGGTATTGGATTAGGGGCTTCTGAAGCAGCATCCTGTCCTGGAAATATGGGAGGCAATGAGAAAATCTAGGGAACTCACTGTCTTGTCATTCCTCAAGTCTAATGTCTCTAGGATAGGAAGTCTGCTGTGTTTTTCTACTTTTCACGTACTTACTAAGCTTGATGTATGAAGTCCAGGAGACCTAGGAGGAGTGAACCTGCTCTTATTTTGCTGTAACTGGAAGTCTTCCATTCACTTACAGTGTTTCAATTTTGAATTATGAAAAATTTACCTAGAGATAATTATGTCATGTAAATGAAGTTAACTTTTGACATTATAACCAGTGGTCATAATACATGGTCTGCAACTGTATTATTTTGGAGACAAAGTTTAAGTAACTACTGTGCTTTTGAATATCAAATACTTTCTGTAATATTTTTTAAATGGAGTACATATTTACATAAATAGAAACTGAAAGATAAGCTGGGTTATAGCAGACTGTCTTTGGTTTGCAATCAAACAGCAGTTACTCTAGTTCTTCATGCCAATGTACGAATACAACCAGAACGTTCTACTCTTTTGCCGTATTAAGGCCAAAAAAATAAAATAAAATCCCTTACCCAAGGTCTGAAAAGTAGATGAAGTAATTCAAAAGTTTTTTGGAGGAAGGAGATGGGTAGTTCATATAGGTGTTTCCCTGTGAATTTCAAATGAATAGGCAAGTGAAAACTTACTGGATAGGAGGCATCAGTCTACCTTAGGCAGAGGATAATTGTAATTTCAGCAATATTTATGTTACAAAATTCTACAATTTTAAAATGAGGAGGCTTTTATAATTCATTCTAGCTCTACAGTTCTATGGTTTTGTCCTTTTTGTTTGTTCAAAGTTGATATAATGCAATTTGTATAGAAACTGAAACCTGAAGTTTTTCTTAGACAAAACTTCCTGGAAAATAGATTGTTAGGCCCTTTAATATGAGTTTCTTTTAAAATAATGTAGCTGTTTTATTATTTAAGAAATGAGTTATTTTTCATGTAATATGCTAATCATAATATAAAATAGTAAATGTGCATTCTTTGATCCGTTACTTTGAATTGTGTTTTCTAACGTCTGTATATTTGAATTTCCTAAATTTTTTTGTTAGTGATTTCTAATTTAATTCCAATTTGGTCAGAGAGCATAGCTGTTAACGATTTTCATCCTTTTAAACTTCTGGAGACTTGTTTGTGGTTTATTCTGGAGAATGTTCTATGTGCACTTGACTGGAGTATGTGTTTTGTTGTCATTGGGTGGAATGTTCTATAGATGGCTTTTCTGTTTTGTTGGTTTATAGTGTTAAGTCTTGTATTTTGTTGATCTGCCATTTACTGGATATTCAAAGTGGAGTGGTGAAGTCTCCAACTGTTATTGTTGAAATGTCTATTTTTCTTCAATTCAAATTGCTTTTGCTTCAGGTATTTTGAGTTTTGTTATGTGCATATTTGTTCTTAATTGTTATATCTTCTTGATGAATTGGCCATTTTGTCATTAATAGCATGTTCTTTGTCCCAAAGTATAGTTTATTTAATATTAGTATAACCACTTCAATTCTGTTTTGATTACTGTTTGTATGGTGCATATTTTTACATTGTTTTAGTTTTATCCTATTTTTGTCTTAAAACCTAAATAAAGTATGTTCTTTTTAGGAAACATACAGTTGGATCATGCTTTTCTTTTATCCATTCTGCCAGTGTCTGCCTTTTAATTGTAAGTGTGTTGAATTCATTTACGTTTTCATGTGATTACTGATACAGTAGAGTTTATACCTGCCATTTTGCTATTTGTTTTCTGTTTCTGTTGTTACCCATTACCACCTTTTTTTTTGGTGGTATGTATTTTCCAGTGTACAATTCTAATTTCCTTTTTATTAATTTTATCATGTTATTTTTTAGTGCTTGCTCTGGGAACTTAGAACCAGTTTTGATTAATGCCAACTTAATTTCAGTAGTATACAAAGTCTTTGCTCCTCTGTAGATCTATTACCCCACCCCCGTGCTGCTATGTTACATGTTGATATGTTCATGTGTCATGTTACATGTTTATACATTGTGTCCCCGTCAACACATATATAATTATTGCCTTATTGTCTTTTAAATCACATAGAAAATTAGCAGTCTGAAAATGGATTTATAGTCCTTCTATATTTATCTGGGTAGTTACTTTTACTGGTACTCTTTATTTCTTCTTGTGGATTTGAGTTATTCTCTAGTGCTCTTTCATTTCAATATGAATGACTGCCTTTTGTTTTATTTTTATTTACTTGGTAGTATCTTAATTTTGCCTCCACATTTTAGGATACTTTTGTTAGATATAGAATCTTGGTTGACTATTTTTCCTTTCAACACTTTTATCATGTCATTCCTTTGCTTTCTGGCCTCCATGGTGTTTGATGAAGAAACCAGGTATTAATCTTAGAGGATTCCCTTGTACATGATGAGTCACTTCTTTCTTGTTGCTTTCAAAGTTCTGTTAGTCATTTCATTTTGTCAGTTTGTAATACCTTTCAATGTGGATCTGTTTGACAAATGTTTAGAGTTCATTGAGTTTTTTAGAATGTGAGATTAACTTTTTAAAAATTAAATTTGGAAAGTTTTCAGCCATTATTTCTTTAAATGTTCTTTCTTTCCCTTTACTCTCCTTCTGTGACTTCTAGTAAGTATGTTTTGGCACATATCATGATACCCCACAGTCCTCTGAGGCTTTGTTCATTTTTCTTCATTTTTTTTTTTTCCTTTCTGTTCCTTGACTGGATAATATCAATTGATCTATCCTCAAGTTTATTGATTCTTTCTGTCTGCTCACATATGCTGTTGAGCCTCTGGTGAATTCTTGAATTTAGTTGTTGTATATTCTCTTTGGTCTTTATACACACACACACACATAAAACTTAGTGATATTCTATATTCTTTGATACACTGTCCTTATATTTTGCTTTAGTTTTTTAGATATGGCTTCTCAAAGTTTTTGAACATGTTTATAATAGGTGATTTAAAGTCATATCTAGTAAGCCTATCATCTGGGCTTCCTCTGGGACAGTTTCTGTTGATTGTTTTTTGTTCCTTTGCCTCTCTCAAAATTTTGTTTGAAAAATAGACATGTAGCAACTCTGGGAAGCAGAATGTTCCCATTCTGCAGTATTTATTTTTGTTACTGTTTGTTGTTGTAGTTGTTACCTGAAATACCGGATTTCTCTGAACTAATTTCGTTAAGTCTGTACTCTTTGTCCTGTATTGCCACTGAAATCTCTCCTTGTTTGTCTTAGTGTTTAGCTAGACCAAAGATTTCCTTAACTGGAACTAACAAATCTCCCAGTTTCTGCTGAGAGTGCTCTGTGTGCAGGTAGTTGACAGCTCTGGCATAGTGTTAGTGTTCACTTTCATGATTGCAGAGCCTAATGATCAGAGAAAGCCTAGAGACTTCTCAGGTTTTTCCTGGGTATGTGCAGTAGCCTTACATCTGGCCTTGGCTTGCCTTCTTGATTCTCATGTTTTTCATTTTTGTTGGAGCAAAGCTGTTACGGACATCTCATTCCCCCACTTTTTCTTTTAAGATATTTGGTTATCCTATTGTTTTTCCCAGTTGTTACCACTGCTTCAGAAAGCTGCAAAGTTAAAACAATTTTCTGGAATTGTTTTTGACAGTGACCCTGAAGTAAAGGCTTTTTGCAGTGGGCAAGCTCTAATCAGGCCAAGTACAGATAGCCTTGCAAGTGGTATGTTCCAGGGAACCATGAGACACGTCAAATAATTACAAATTTTCTGGGATGAGTCTTTGAAGGATCTTCAGCCTCCAGTGTTGGCTTCTCAGGCTTCTGGTTTGTATTGCAAACCAGTAGTACTAGTTTTCAAGTTTAATGTGGAGCTGGCTGGGGAATTTTGGACTAGGGCAAGTTAAAAAGCCACAAAACTCTATTTTTGACCAAGATTCAGCCAATTTTTGTTAAGCAAACCCTTGACGGATAGCTGAAAGCTTTTGGTTAGTTTTTAGTCATTAAAGTATTGATTTTGACAATATTTGTCAGTTTTCTTATTGGAGAGTAATTGTTGGGGGTTCTTACTCCACCATTTTCACGAATGTCATTCTGTGTTCTCTTTTGAAGGCAAAATAAATTATGGTTTCATGCATATCTTTCAGTTCATTTTCAGAACTGCAATGTTTTGTCATTGATTTTCTGACTTCTCTGATGCTGAAAATTTTGGTTCTTAAAGTAACATAATTATTCATTGCTTTATCACACACTACACACATTAATGGTGTTAGAATAATACTAGTGTTACGGTGAGCTGATTACTCATTGTAGCTTGAGAGGATTTTTTTGTAACTCTTTTTTGTCCTTATATTCCACTGGGATGTTTGGTCAAATTATTGTTGTAAAATTCTCTGAAGTCATTATCCTCTGGTTATGTTATCAACTGGCTACACAGTAAGGTTTGTTTCATTTTGCTTTTGGCTTTTTAGGAATTGCTTTTTTAACTTGTAAAAATTTATATTTTTGCAAAATTGTATCTTAACATATTCCCTCCCTGACCATTTTAAAAGTCTTACTCAAGTTTGTAAGTTTTTGTTTTAAAAATCAGAGGCAAATACATACATGCACACACACATCTGTATCTGTAGTGAGGCTCTAATTCTTTTTCTCTACTTTTTGCTTTCCTTTGTAGTAGTTTAACACTTTCAGATTTTGATGTGTTCTCTGTACTCCCCTCAGTGATAACTTCATATTCAGAAACTTACGGTTTCTTCCCCATTGCCTGCAATTGCACCTGATGCCCCTCAACATTGGGCCCCCATAAAACTTTTTAACCTCATTGTCCATACTTCTTTTCCATCTTCTATGTTATATTTATTTCAAGACTTACTTCCAGTGTCGTCCTTTTCCCTCTTATGAAACTTTCCATTATCCTTTAGAGGTAGAACCAATTGCTGTTTGTGCTCCTAGAATATTTTTTCTCAAGAATTTAATCCATCTTTTTTTGTTGTTGTGACAGCTTTATTGATACATAATTTCATAAAGTATAGAGTTCTAGTATAGTTTTAAATAGAAGAATACTTTGATTCCTCAAAACATCCCCTTTATATTTCTTTAGCTCGGTCTTCCAGTGTTTATCACTGCATTTCATATTGTTAATGCTAGTATTTCTTGATTTCTTTTTTTTTTCAATTTCGAACATTTTTCTGCAGTGGGAGATGACCTCTCACCTATCAGCTCCTTTGCTCCATATTTCCATCCTTGTCCATAGTGTTATGGTTTGGGATTAAATCAATGTTTAGATTACGAAGACTATGTAAAATATGCTCACTCAGATTACTTTTCCTTTTTAATTTATGTACAAAGGTTTTTCTTTTTATTTTCTCGTATGAGTTAATTGGCTTTCGTTTTAGTTTTCTACATCTTCCTCATGTATGTAGCCCCAATATGGTCAAGCATATCAGGTGATTTAACAGTTCCTTTTTTTAATTAGCCATATCTTTCAAAGAGTGTGGTGGCTGTGTAGACTGCTAGGCCTGTTGGACAACTGGCATTCTGGGACTTACTGTCATTCCCATCCTGGGGTTGCAAGAAGTATAAGCCTAATTAGCTAGTACTTTGGTAGCCAAAAATGGGCAAGTGGACTGTGTGATCATTCCTCACCCTCATTTGTACTTGTTTATGTTTCTGTTGAGCATCTTTAGAAGTAAATGTTTGGTCTTTTGTTGGTATGGAGGAGATAATAGGTAAGAGTTTCTTGGCCATATGGTCTAGTCTAGAGGAGCAGATCTAGATGTTAAACTAGTTCTCAATCAGTTTTTTCATAATTCTCTTTTCAACCCTTGCCACCCTTTCTTGGACCATTCCTAGGATTCTGCTGCTTGAGTGGGCTTCTAACTTGTCTGACTCCTAAGATACTTAGCATTTCATCTGCTATTTCTCTTTCATAATTTTATTGACCTGCTCTGTCTACTGTTCTCTCCCTTTCTGATCTGGTTATCTTACTCTATAACAGACCACTCCCCAAACACCATTTTATTATGTTTCCAGCATCTCTGAGGGTCAGGAATTTGCAGAGTACTTCAGGGATGTCCTTATTTTTGTTCCATATGCTTGGGGCTTTAGCTGTGAAGACTCATGGCAGAGGGAGGCTTAAACAGGTGGGGCTGCAGGGTCTACTTTCAAGATGGCTTCTTCATCAAATGTTATGGCATTGTGGCAGGGAGGGCTAGAATAGACTGGGCTCAGCTGCAACTGTCAACCCAGGGGTCCTACATGTGGCCTTCTCATCATGGTTGCTTTAGAGTAATTGGACTTGTTTTACATGGCAGTTCAGAGATCCAAGAGTTAGTGTTTAAGAGGATTGGGTGGAAGCTGCATGTCCTTTTATGACCTTTCCTCAGAAGTCACATGGTGCCATTTCTGCCATAATCTATTGTTCATAACAGTCACAATCCCCAGTCAGATTCCAGGGGAGGGGCCAGAAACTCCATCTTTTGATGGGGTGTGGCAAGGTCACACTGCAGAGAGCATTTGAGATGGGTGATATTGTGGTCAGTGTTGGAAAGCCACACTTCGATGCTTAAGGGTGGCTGTCTTTTAATTTTGTCACTCTTCAGAAGTGTTAGAAGGAGCAGAGGTAAACTCAGCTGTTCAAATTGTCTTAATTAGAAGCTCCTTGGATGATAATTTTTGTTCTTAATGAACACAGTTGAGATTACATAGCATAAATGTGTTAGTAGTTCAATGAATTATCACAAAATGAACACCCCACATCAGGAAGTAGCACTCCTGAAGCACCTAATGCCCCTTCCCAGTTGTTACCTCTACCCTTCTCCCCAAAGGTAACTGCTATACTGACTTTTGTTATCATAGATAAGTTTTACTTTTTTTGAATTTTATGTAATAGGAACCATATAATGTATACACTGTGTCTGGCTACTTTTGCTCAACAACACATTTGAGATTCATCCATGTTACTCCTCTATGTGTAGTACATCATTCAGTTTTACTGCTGAATAATATTCCAACATAAAAATATGAATTTATTTACTCATTTTGCAGCTGATGTCTCTCATAATGGTTAAAACTCCTGGTGGATCTTCATTTTCATTTATGTTTACTTGTGTGGTCCCTTTAAAAGCTTTCATTTAATAGCTTTTCTTTACTTTTGCTGCCACCCTTTAATTTCCCTCTTACTCCCATGATGATTGTTTTTCATTACATCATCTCTACTGTCTGGAGGATCTTTAGCCACCATTCTCAACTAACTTTCTGGAATGTTCTGTGAAACAAGAAATAAACCAAAAGGAAAGGTTTCTAAGCCAAAACATATTTCACAGTCCATGTACTGAGTTTACTCATTATTTCAGATGCTAGTCTAATAAGGATAGTTGCTTATTTGCTTTCCTGTCCTATAGGTGGTTAGGAGATGAGATTTAGGAGAGAAGTTGCCAGATGCTAACATACTAATGTCAGAAAGTGTAGTAGTAGAATCAGGCGACTATGTAAAAAGAATCAGGTGACCATGTAAAAAGAATAAAGGAGATGAGGAGATAAAAGCATAGCAGTTTGAGGCTTAGTTTATAGTGAATTCCTAGTGGCCTTGTTTTATTAAAATAGAGTGTAATAACCACGTTTTCCTTAACGATCTCTTGGTTAAATTGTGTTTAATTTAGTCAAAGAAATGATTCAGTTGTTTTTTGTACTCTGTTTAAGAAGGTAGGGAAATCTTGAAAAGTTTGTATCCATGATGGCTTAAAAAAAAGTTATATTGGAAGCTTTCAGTTGTCATTAAATCTCTCTAACTGGAATGTCTCTTTAATATAACATAGGAATGAAGGTTACTTTTACGTTTTTGGCAAACCTTTAGAGCAGTGTTGACTAGTCATATTTTTTTTCCTATCATGACAATGGGAAGAAATATGTTTAATATTGTGATCCGGTATGCAACATAACCTGTTTTTTTAATAACTGGAAAATTTATTTTCCATAAAGCAATACTTTGGAAAAACACTGCTTCAGAAAGCTGAGGTCAATCTCTGTTCAGTTGGAATTATGTAGAATTGCATATCAGTGGAGTCTAAGTTAATGAACTCCTGAATAGAGAGGGTTGAGGAAGACATTTGTGTAAGGAGCTTTTCAGAAGAATATTTATACTAGGTCCAGAAGCCCTCAAACACCCAAGAGCAAAGCAGCTTCTTACTATTTTCCTTTTAAAATAGCAAAATTTCAAAGAGCAGCTTTTCTTGGTAATTTTTATTTATCATCTCTTACTGTCACCCTGTCTCCCCACCCCTGCATGTTGATTACAGTATTATAACATTTCTATCTCTTGGAGCTGAATCTCTTAATCCATGATTATGGTTAAGACTAATAAGTATGCAATGTGTTTTAGCCAAACCATTCAACATTGTCTGACATTGTTGTCTTTTAAAGTAAGCCTTTTAACACCTCCAGCCTTAGTTTACTCATCTGTAAAATAAGACTGATAGTATTTCATAGGTTTTATGTGTGAATTGAGTGACTTAATGTTTGTAAAGTGCACACAGTTTATAAGTGTTAATAATTAACAGTCCTAATTATTTGGTGAACAAGAAGATCTGTTAGAATGATGTCTGGTATATGTTAATGCTGGAATTCTTTATGTCTCAGAGTATTTAGGCAGATAAAGGAAGAGATTCCAGAAGGACCACCATGTCAAGAATGAACTGTGAGAAAGGTGTTACTTGGAGAAATAGAAAGGAGTAGGTAATATTTCTGATTATTGTGGGTTCTAGGTATACTTTGTGATGTTTCTTTTTCATTTCCCCTGCCCCAGTCTACTACGTGTGGGACTCTAGGTAGATTACTTAACCACTAACAAAAGTGCTAAAAAGTTTGTGATTTAGTTTTAGAAAAGAATCAGGCGTAATTCAATGATTTCTCTATTAACACCACTTCTTGCTTGCATTTCTTATGCTGTCTTGAGTGGTTGGAAAAAGTGAGTAGCATTAGTTAAACTAGCATGGAATCCAGCATAATACTGGATATTCCTGTGAGAGTATGAAGTGACAGCATAGTGTGGCCAAAAAGAGGCATAGAGCTACTTTCTTACACTCTCTTTTTGGGTCGATTTTTGATACATAATAATAAACTTAGCAAGGATATCTCTCTCTCTTACTACATGTTTTGTTGACAGAAACAGCTGCAGCTTTCTAGGCTTTTCCAGAAACTAGACAGCACTTTACTTAGTTCCACATTGTGGGTGCTTCCTAGGCATTGAACCTAGCTCTGAGTTCCGTTTTTGCTGTGTGTCATAAAAATTCTGTGCACAGTAAGTTGGTGTGATGGGTATGTAGAAAAATTTTGTATGCTGCAAGGCTATTTATGTTTTGTAATATAATATAACCTTACCTTTCATGATGTTACTTACCTAATCTTCTCTTCTATATTGCTGCATGAGTTTATGTTGCCAGTTCTCCTTAAACAACAGAGGAAAGGGCAGAAACTGTAGTTTTGGAAAATGTTAGCAGTGTGGCTAAAAATGATATGCCTTCGTTTCAGTGCAAAAAAAAGTGATTTTTCTCTAATTCTGAGACCCAGCCCAGTTTTATTCATTGTGTTCATCACCCTCTGGTATCCTACACAGCTATTGGAGATAAGAAATGTTGTCTGCTGTCATGTAAACACATTTTTTTCCCTCCTAGCAGAGAGGTACAGCTGACCTGTTTTGTAATATATTTGATGCCTCCTTCTCCCAAATAAAGGACTGGGATATTTTTCATAAACATGTATTTAATGTGCATTGTGGACCAGGCAGGCTAGAAATAGTAAGTACCCTGTCCTCTGTGAGGAGCAACACTTGTGCCCATGATAATGTCATATGAGTGATATAATACAGATACTACAAATTGAGGATGGTTTTCCCTGGTAATGTTTGAGGGGAGAAAATAAGAGATAAAATACCAGTTTCAATTCACTTATCAACACTAAACTTTCTTTTTGAAATAAAAATATTTTCCCAGTCCTTTGGCTGCTTTGAATAAAAAGATGGAAAATATAAAGGAAAATACAAATTTTTCTTGTTAATTTGTGCTTCCTTAGGTTGCCCTTCCCTGATGCGAAACTTTAGGTAGTACACAATTCTTTTTCTGGTTTGGCATGCCTCTTCCTATTTTTAAATTTTGTCTTTCCTTCTTGATTGCTGTTTCTGAGAGGACAGTGTATGTCTTGCTTACTTTTGAATCTTGTGTACCTAGATAGCAGTGTGCCTGCCACATAATAGGTACCCAGTAAGGAATTGTAGTACTTGTATTTCAGTAACATTTTAAATCTTTAAAGCATTTTGACCCCCCAGTTGGCCAGATATTTAGAGTTTCCATAGTATTGTGTATTTCTTGACCAGATTTATGACAGCACATTAGAATTGTCTCTTTTAGTGTACCCTACCCCCAACACACACATACCTTGAGATTGTGGAGCTATTATTCCTTTTCTGTATTCTCTTAGTCAGTCATAATCTCTGATAAGTTAGTTGTATCTTTGTAGTAAATGTTCAAATGTAGATTAAGTCCTTTTCATTAAAAAATGCTGACAAGGTTTTTATGTTTTGGTATATTTCTGAAGTGAACTAATAATTTATATCAGTTGAACCTTTTCTTCCATAAGGAAAAGAAAGCATATTGGTAATGGGAGTAGGTTTTATTCTTCTAATACTTGCTTATGTGAGGTAGGTAGAAACAGTTAGTGTTCTTATTTTACACAGGTGGAAACTGAGGCCCAGAGGGTTTAATTCTAAGTGGCTTCACTAAGATACTACAGTTATGAAATAGTGAAGCTGGGACTTAAACCCAGGGTTTTTTGATTAGTACTTAAGTGTTACTTTTAATGTGAGCTTTAAAACTTCTTAGTTTAGTTAATAATGTCTAGGTAAATCAGAGTCTTACATTCCTTTAATGTTCAAAATTAAAGCTTGTCTTTAAAGCTGTGTTTAAATATTAGAGATACTAAGGTGTGAAGTAGTAGTATCTGTATTAGAGTACCTTTGGTAACCTAAAGTACAACTGGACATATATTGAGTGAATCTGGTAGCTTTACTTTTTTTTTTTCCATGACAGAGTGGGATTTATTCCAGGGATGCAAGGATGGTACAGTATTTGTTAATCAATGTGATATACCACATTAACAAAAAAAGGATAATAATCATATGATCACTTCAGTAGATGCTGAAAAAGCATTTAACAAAATTCACCATCCATTTATGATAAATATTCTCAACAAAACAGGTATAGAGAATACGTACTTCAACATAACAAAGGCCATATATGACAAACCCACAGCTAACATCATACTCAGTGGTGAAAAGCTGAAAGCTTTTTTTTCCCTTTCTTTTTTTTTTTTATGAAGGTATTATTGATATACACTCCTATGAAGGTTTCACATGAAAAAACAATGTGGTTACTACATTCACGCATGTTACCATGTCTCCCCCATACCCCATTGTAGTCACTGTCCATCAGTATAGTAAGATGCCACAGAGTCACTATTTGCCTTTTCTGTGCTACACTGTCTTCCCCATGATTCCCGCCACACCATGTGTGCCGATCATAATACCCCTCAATCCCCTTCTCCCTTCCTCACCACTATGCCTTGGTAACCACTAATCTCTTGTTGGAGTCTGTGAGTCTGTTGCTGTTTTGTTCCTTCAGTTTTGCTTCTTTGTTATACTCCACAAATGAGGGAAATCATTTGGTACTTGTCTTTCTCCACCTGGCTTATTTCACTGAGCATAATACCCTCCAGCTCCATTCATGTTGTTGCAAATGGTAGGATTTGTTTCTTATGGCTAAATAATATTCCATTGTGTATATGTACCACCTCTTCTTTAGCCATTCATCTACTGATGGACACTTAGGTTGTTTCCATATCTTGGCTATTGTAAATAGTGCTGCAATAAACATAAGGGTGCATATGTCTTTTTGAATCTGAGAATTTGTATTCTTTACATAAATTCCTAGGAGTGGAATTTCCAGCTCAAGTCATATTTCTATTTTCAGTTTTTTGAGGAACCTCCATATTGCTTTCCACAATGGTTGAACTAGCTTACATTTCCACCAGCAGTGTAGGAGGGTTCCCCTTTCTCCGCATCCTCGCCAGCATTTGTTGTTCTTAGTCTTTTTGATACTGGCCATCCTAACTGGTGTGAGGTGATATCTCATTGTGGTTTTTATTTGCGTTTCCCTGATGATTAGTGATGTGGAGCATCTTTTCTTTTTTTTTTTTAAATTTTTAATTAAGGTATTATTGATATACACTCTTATGAAGGTTTCACATGAAAAGACAATGTGGTTACTACATTTACCCATATTATCAAGTCACCACCTATACCCCAATGCAGTCACTGTCCATCAGTGTAGTAAGATGCCACAGATCCACTATTTGCCTTCTCTGTGCTACACTGTTTTCCCCGTGGTCCCCCACACCATGTGTACTAAACATAATACCCCTCAATCCCCTTCTCCCTCCCTCCTCACCTGCCCTCCCACACCCCTCCCCTTTTGTGGAGCATCTTTTCATGTGCCTGCTGGCCATCTCAATTTCTTTGGAGAATTGCCTGTTCATATCCTCCACCCATTTTTTAATTGGGTTATTTGCTTTTTGGGTATTGAGGCATGTGAGTTCTTTATATGTTTTGGATGTTAACCCCTTGTCGGATAGGTCATTTACAAATATATTCTCCCATACTATAGGATGCCTTTTTGTTCTGTTGATGGTGTCCTTTGCTGTACAGAAGCTTTTTGGTTTGATGTAGTCCCATGTGTTCATTTTTGCTTTAGTTTCCCTTGCTCAAGGAGATGCATTGCTCATGTTTGTATTCAGGAGATTTTTGTCTATGTTGTCTTCTAAGAGTTTTATGGTTTCATGGCTTACATTCAGGTCTTTGATCTATTTCGAGTTTACTTTTGTGTATGGGGATAGACAGTAATGCAGTTTCATTCTCTTACATGTCAGTGTCCAGTTTTGCCAACACCAGCTGTTGAAGAGGCTGTCATTTCCCCATTGTATACCGTAGCTCCTTTATCATATATTAATTGACCATATATACTACGGTTTATATTTGGGCTCTTTAGTCTGTTCCATTGGTCTGTGGGCCTGTTCTTGTGCCAGTACCAGATTGTTTTGATTACTGTGGCTTTGTAGTAGAGCTTGAAATCGGGGAGCATAATCCCCCCAGCTTTATTCTTCCTTCTCAGGATTGCTTTGGCTATTTGGGGTGTTCTGTGGTTCCATATGAATTTTAGAACTATTTTCTCTAGTTTGTTGAAGAATGCTGCTGTTGGTATTTTGATAAGAATTGCACTGAATCTGTAGATTACTTTAGGCAGGATGGCCATTTTGACAATATTAATTCTTTCTATCCATGAGCATGGGATGTGTTTCCATTTATTGGTATCTTCTTTAATTTCTCTCAAGCGTGTCTTTTAGTTTTCAGAGTATAGGTCTTTCACTTCCTTGGTAAGGTTTATTCCTAGGTATTTTATTCTTTTTGATGCAGCTCTGAATGGAATTGTTTTCCTGATTTCTCTTTGTTAGTTTATCATTAGTGTATAGGAATACAACAGATTTCTCTGTATTAATTTTGTATCCTTTAATGTTGCTGATTTCAGATATTAGATCTAGTAGTTTTGGAGTGGATTCTTTAGGGTTTTTTATGTACAATATCATGACGTCTGCAAACAGTGACAGTTTAACTTCTTCTTTACCAATCGGGATGCCTTTTATTTCTTTGTGTTGTCTGATTGCCGTGGCGAAGACCTCCAGAACTACGTTGAATAAAAGTGGTGAGAGTGGGCATCCTTGTCTTGTTCCCGATCTTAAAGGAAAAGCTTTCAGCTTCTCGCTGTTAAGTATAATGTTGGCTGTGGGTTTGTCATATATGGTCTTTATTATGTTGAGGTATTTGTCCTCTATACCCATTTTGTTGAGAGTTTTTATCATGAATGGATGTTCAATTTTGTCAAATGCATTTTCTGCATCTATGGAGATGGTCATGTTGTTTTTGTCCTTTTTTTTGATGTGGTGGATGATGATGATGGATTTTCTAATACTTTACCATCCTTGTATCCCTGGAATGAATCCTACTTGGTCATGATAGATGATCTTTTTGATCTGTTTTTGAATTCGATTTTCTAATATGTTCAGTATTTTTGCATCTATGTTCATCAGGGATATTGGTTTGTAATTCTCTTTTTTTGTGGTGTCTTTGCCTGGTTTTGGTATTAGAGTGATGCTGGCCTCATAGAATGAGTTTGAAAGTATTCCCTCCTATTCTGCTTTGTGGAAAACTTCAAGGAGGACAGGTATTAGGTCTTCACTAAATGTTTGATAAAATTCAGTGGTGAAGGTTTAGGACTTTTGTTCTTAGTTTTTTTTTGTGATTACCAGTTAATTTTCGTTGCTAGTAATTGGTAGCTGTTCAGATTTTTTGTTTCTTCAGGGTCAGCCTTGGAAAGTTGTATTTTTCTAGAAAGTTGTTCATCTCTTCTAGGTTATCCAGTTTGTTGGCATACAATTTTTCATAGTATTCTCTAATAATTCTTTCTATTTGTGTTATGTCTGTAGTGATTTTTCCTTTCTCATTTCTGATTCTGTTTATGTGTGTAGATTCTCTTTTTCTTGATAAGTCTGGCTAGTGGTTTATCTATTTTGTTTATTTTCTTGAAGAAACAGCTCTTGGTTTCATTAATTCTTTCTGTTGTTTTATTCTTCTCGATTTTATTTATTTCTGCTCTAATCTCTATTATGTCCCTCCTTCTTCTGACTTTGGGTCTCCTTTGTTCTTTTTCTAGTTTCGTTAATTATGAGTTTAGACTGTCCATATGGGATTTTTTTCCCTGAGGTAGGCCTGTATTGCAATATACTTGCCTCTTAACATGGCCTTTGCTGCGTCCCACAGATTCTGCGGTGTTGAATTATTGTTGTCATTTGTCTCCATATATTGCTTGATCTCTGTTTTTATTTGGTCAGTGATCCACTGGTTATTTAGGAGCATGTTGTGAAGCCTCCGTGTGTTTGGGATTTTTTGTTTTCTTTGCATAATTTATTTCTAGTTTCATACCTTTGTGATCTGAGAAGCTGGTTGGTGCAATTTCAGTCTTTCTGAATTTACTGAGGCACCTTTTGTGGCTTAGTATCTGATCTATTCTTGAAAATGTTCCATGCGCACTTGAGAAGAATGTGTATCTTGATGCTTTTGGTTGGAGAGTTCTGTAGATGTCTGTTAGGTGCATCTGTTCTAATGTGTTGTTCAATGCCTCTGTCTCCTTCCTTATTTTCTGTCTGACTGATCTGTCCTTTGGAGTGAGTGGAGTGTTGAAGTCTCCTAGAATGAATGCATTGCATTCTATTTCCCCTTTTAATTCATTTAGTATTTGTTTTACATATGTAGGTGCTCCTGTATTGGGCACATAGATATTTATAATGGTTATATCCTCTTGTTGGATTGACCTCTGTAACAGTTGTAATCTCCTTCTTTGTTTCTTGTGAGTTTCTTTGTTTTAAAGTCTATTTTGTCTGATACAAGTACTGCAACACCTGCTTTTTTCTCCCTATTAGTTGTATGAAATATCTTTTTCTATCCCTTCACTTTTAGTCTGTATATGTCTTTGGGTTTGAAGTGAGTTTTTTGTAGGCAGTATATAGTTGAGTGTTGTTTTTTTATCCATTCAGTGACTCTGTGTCTTTAGATTGGTGCATTCAGACCATTTACATTTAGGGTGATTATCAATAGGTATGTACTTATTGCCATTGCAGGCTTTGGATTTGTGGTTACCAAAGGTTCAAGGGTAACTACCTCAATATCTAACAGTCTAACTTAACTCACTTAGAATCCTATTACAAACACAATTGAGAGGTTCTTCTTTTCTTCCTCCTCCATTCTTTGTATCTTAGGTATCATATTCTGTACTCGTTGTCTATCCCTTTTTATTACCTCTGGTGACAGCTATTTAACCTTAGGAAAACTTCCATCTATAGCAGTCCTTCTGAAATACACTGTAGAGATGGTTTCTCGGAGCTAAATTCTTTTAGCTTTTGCTCAACTGGAAATTGTTTAATTCCCTCCTTCAAATTTAAATGGTAATCTTGCCGGATAAGGTATTCTTGGTTCGAGGCCCTTCTGCTTCATTGCCTTAAATATATCATGCCACTCCCTTCTGGTCTGTAAGGTTTCTGCTGAGAAGTCTGATGATAGCCTGATGGGCTTTCCTTTGTATGTGATCTTTTTACTCTCTCTTGCTGCTTTTAAAGTGTGCCCTTATCCTTGATCTTTGCCATTTTAATTATTTGTCTTGGTGTTGTCTTCCTTGGGTCCCTTGTATTGGGAGATCTGTGCACCTCCATGGTCTGAGACTATCTCCTTCCCCAGATTGGGGAAGTTTTCAGCAATTACTTCCTCAAAGACACTTTCTATCCGTTTTTCTCTCTCTTCTTCTTCTGGTACCCCTATAATGCGAATATTGTTTGGATTGGTTACACAGTTCTCTCAGTATTCTTTCATTGCTAGAGATCCTGTATATTTCTCTTCTCTAATTTCTATTTCCTTTATTGTCTCCTCCACCGTATCTAACCTGCTTTTTGTACCCTCCATTGTGTTCCTCAATGATTGGATCTCCATCCTAAAGTTGTTCCTGAATTCTTGAATATCTTTCTATACCTCCAGGAGCTTGTTTATGAATTTTATTTTGAAATCTCATTCAGTAAGATTTATCAGTTCAGTCTCACTGAAGCCTTTTTCTGGTGTTGTTGAGATTTTTCTTTGAACCATGTTCCTTTGATATTTCATATTTGTCTGTGGCCCCCTCTAGTGCCCAGAAGCTCTACTCTCTGGACCTGCTCAGCCCCTGGAGTGATATCGGGGGTCGTAGGGGAGCGTCGCTGGTGCTTGTGGGGAGGAAAGAGCTGTTTCCTGCTTCCCGCCTGCTATGCCTGTCTCCACTGCCAGAACCAGTGGGCTCAGCACACAGGTGTAAACTTCTATGCTTTGTGTTTATAGCTGCTGTACACGGGTCTTCCCTCTGGCTGGCATGACACCAGGGCATGGATTGCCAGTTTCCGGGCCAGGTGCCGTTGGCTGGGAAGAAGGCGCAGCAGGCTGCATATCTCAGTGGGGGGCCTTGGAGCTGCATAGCCAGCCATGGGGATCAAGCACCTGAACATTGTGAAAGTTCCCAACCTACTGGGTAGAGCACACCTGGACAATTTTTTTTTTACCTGTCTTTTCTCCTGAGCAGTAAGCTCTGTGCAATCCTTGCCCCTTTAGCAGCCCTCTAGCTTTAAGGAAGTCTCTCAGACTGCCTGCCTAGATCAGTCAGATATGGATCCCTGTTTTCCACAAGCAGGTGGAATCTCGGTCTGTCCAGGTATTTCACCTGTCATAGCTTTCCAACCCCACTTAACACGCGAGCACCATGCAATGTAGGTTCCTGCCTCCCAGAGCAGATCTCCATGGCTAGGTGTTCAGCAGTCCCCGGCCTCCACCTCCTCCCCACTCCGTTTCTCTTCCTTCCACTGGTGAGGTGGGGTGGGGGAAGGGCTTGGGTCCGGCCAGGTCACAGCTTTGGTATGTTACCCTGTTCTGTGAGGTCTTTTCTTTCCTCCAGGTGTATGCCATCTGGTGCAGCCTTCTTTCCTGTTTCTCTTTCAGGGTGAGTTGTATTAATTATATTTTCATAGTATATGTGATTTTAGGAAGAGGTCTCTGTTCTCACCTCACATGCCAGCATCTTTAATCCCCTCTCTCTTCTAGTAGCTTTTCATTCAGCCAGTGTAAATGTAATGCAGAAAAAAATTCTTGCAGAGTCTCTTGGCTTGGTTTATTTTTATTAAAATATTTGCCACAGTTAGAAAACAGTACAGTTACAAATCATATTTACACATAAATAAAACCTAGTACAAAAGTTAACATTAATAAAATGAGTGGCATTTTGTTAAAATGATCTGATGTTAGGGTTATGACTTTTCAGGTCTTTGGCATGACTTTACTATGCTGCGTGACCTCATTCTACACTTTTTCTCTACTGGAACTTGTATGAGACCTTTTTATATTTTGTGCATTGTCTCATTTGGTTTTCACTTTTGGGAAATGAATTGTTTGCTACTAAAAGGAGCTTTGCTTGGCATCAGTATAGTTGTGAAGGTAAATATAGGGGTTAGCATTGCATCAGTATTTGCATTTGAATTTGAGTCATCAATATAATTAAGAATGTTTTATTAGGCATTTTTAAATTATCACAGAAAAAAATTCAATTAAAAATTGCCCATGAGGATTCCTAGGATCCCAGAGAATATATATGGACCTGGGTTTTGAAAGACGCTTGGTTTATATATACCATAGTATAAATCAAATCTCATTTGTCTTGGTGTTACTGCACAGTTTTTATGTACTTGAAGAATGATCAATTTGAATAAATAAGCTAGAATAATTTTAAATCACAGTTGAAAGTTATCTTAGAATTCTGAGTTAGCCATTTAAATTTTATTTACATACCAGGAGAAAGGCAGCCTCTTTATTTAGGTGGAGGTAGAAGGGGAGGTGGCATTTACAAAAATGTATGGATCATGATTTTTGCCACAGTGTAACTCTTAAAACAGTTAGAAAAGTATGTCTTGAGCAATACAAATAAATGCTGTGACAGATCATAAAAAGGAGACATTACTTTGATCAGGGAAATTTTAAGCTTTCTAAGGTGTAGTGTAATTTGTTTTTTTTGTTTTTTTTTTTTAATAATTATTTTTTATTGAAGGGTAGTTGACGCACAGTATTACATTACATTAGTTTCAAGTGTACAACACAGTGGTAGAACATTTATATACATAATTCTAGGTTCCAGCTATCACCCTACCAAGCTGTTACAATATCTTGACTATATTCCTTATGCTATACATTACATCCCGGTTACTTACTTATTTTACCATTGGAAGTCTGTCCTTTTTTTTTTTTTTTTTTTTTTTTTGTGAGGGCATCTCTCATATTTATTGATCAAATGGTTGTTAACGACAATAAAATTCTGTATAGGGGAGTCAATGCTCAATGCACAATCATTAATCCACCCCAAGCCTAATTTTCGTCAGTCTCCAATCTTCTGAGGCATAACAAACAAGTTCTTACATGGAGAACAAATTCTTCCATAATGAATAAGTTACATAGTGAACAGTACAAGGGCAGTCATCACAGAAACTTTCGGTTTTGCTCATGCATTATGAACTCTAAACAGTCAGTTCAAATATGAATACTCATTTGGTTTTTATACTTGATTTATATGTGGATACCACATTTCTCTCTTTATTATTATTATTTTTAATAAAATGCTGAAGTGGTAGGTAGATACAAGATAAAGGTAGAAAACATAGTTTAGTGTTGTAAGAGAGCAAATGTAGATGATCAGGTGTGTGCCTGTAGACTATGTGTTAATCCAAGCTAGACCAGGGCAATAAAACATCCACGTATGCAGAAGATTTCTCTCAGAATAGGGGGGGTGAGGTTCTAAGCCTCACCTCTGTTGATCCCCAATTTCTCACCTGATGGCCCCCCTGCGACTGTGCCTGTCTTAGGTTGTTCCTCCCTTGAGGAATCTTACCCGTCTCTGGCTAACCAGTCATCTTCCGGGGCCATACAGGGAAATGTGAAGTTGGTAAGTGAGAGGGAAGCCTTATTGTATGAAAAGGTTAGCTTTTTACTTCTTTGCATATTTATGCCCTGTGGCTTCTATGCCCAGCATTTGTCTTGAGGTATCTTTACCACTTGGAGGAGTTATGATACTCGGTAAATTTGATATGAGGCACGAATTCTATTTAAGGGTTGTAATTAGGAAGGAAGAAGAAAAGCTATAGAAGTAGCAGGCGGAAGAAAACATGGGAAGATTGATTATTTCTTTGACATATCTTCTTGTAGAGTAACTTCAGCATATATAGGTTTTAAGCTACTACTTAAATTGCGCACACACATTAACATAATAGGAGTATAGTTACATAACCAAAGCATATCTGTAATTACCAGCCATCTCCAGTGAAATCAAGAAAACCAGTTAGGCACCTTAGGCATTTGTGAAAACTTATCTATGATATGGTGGATATTGTCTAACTGAACTTGAACAGTCTGAGAGAAATCAGACAAATTAAAACAACCCATTCCTGGGGAATGTTCACATCCCTTATGTTCTTTTAACAGTAAATAGTCTGTAGTTGTAAGAGTTTGGAGTGCAACAATTTGCACTTCTCCTAATTCTTGGTTGAGTTCCAACAGTATAGATCCAGTCAAATTTGTTGTTTTACTGTATGCACAGGCCAGCTTAGATATCTCCTTCTTAATTCCAATGGCAAGTCCAGGAGCTGGTGGGATGAGTGCATCTACAGCTGTAGCAGTGCGTGGATCTTTGTTGGGGTTTTTTGATGATCATCTTCTGGCATGAGTCTTCCAGAGAGTGCAGATGTTGGAAGTTCTATTTCATATCGTATCTTAGTTCATTTTCGGGGTAGCCCAATTAGGCTTTGATCCTCTGTATAAACACAAACAGACCCTTTGCCTACACTTTTTTTTTTTTTTTTTAATCATTAATCTACACTTACATGACGAATACTTTGTTTACTAGGCTCTCCCCTATACCAGGTCTCCCCTATATACTCCTTTACAGTCACTGTCCATCAGCGTAGCAACCTGTTGTAGAATCACTACTTGTCTTCTCTGTGTTGTACAGCCCTCCCCTTTCTCCCACCCCGCTATGGATGCTAATCTTAATACCCCCCTACTTCTCCCCCCCTTATCCCTCCCTACCCACCCATCCTCCCCAGTCCCTTTCCCTTTGGTACCTGTTAGTCCATTCTTGAGTTCTGTGATTCTGCTGCTGTTTTGTTCCTTCAGATTTTCCTTTGTTCTTATATTCCACAGATAAGTGAAATCATTTGGTATTTCTCTTTCTCCACTTGGCTTGTTTCACTGAGCATAATACCCTCCAGCTCCATCCATGTTGCTGCAAATGGTTGGATTTGCCCTTTTCTTATGGCTGAGTAGTATTCCATTGTGTATATGTACCACATCTTCTTTATCCATTCATCTATCGATGGACATTTAGGTTGCTTCCAATTCTTGGCTATTGTAAATAGTGCTGCGATAACCATAGGGGTGCACTGATCTTTCTCATACTTGATTGCTGCATTCTTAGGGTAAATTCCTAGGAGTGCAATTCCTGGGTCAAATGGTAAGTCTGTTTTGAGCATTTTGATGTACCTCCATACTGCTTTCCACAATGGCTGAACAAGTTTACATTCCCACCAGCAGTGTAGGAGGGTTCCCCTTTCTCCACAGCCTCGCCAACATTTGTTGTTGTTTGTCTTTTGGATGGCAGCCATCCTTACTGGTGTGAGGTGATACCTCATTGTAGTTTTAATTTGCATTTCTCTGATAATTAGCGATGTGGAGCATCTTTTCATGTGTCTGTTGGCCATCTGTATTTCTTTTTTGGAGAACCGTCTGTTCAGTTCCTTTGCCCATTTTTTAATTGGGTTATTTGTTTTTTGTTTGTTGAGGCGTGTGAGCTCTTTATATAGTCTGGACGTCAAGCCTTTATCGGATGTGTCATTTTCAAAGATATTCTCCCATACTGTAGGGTTCCTTTTTGTTCTATTGATGGTGTCTTTTGCTGTACAGAAGCTTTTCAGCTTAATATAGTCCCACTTGTTCATTTTTGCTGTTGTTTTCCTTGCCCGGGGAGATATGTTCAAGAAGAGGTCACTCATGTTTATGTCTAAGAGGTTTGTGCCTATGTTTTCTTCCAAGAGTTTAATGGTTTCATGACTTACATTCAGGTCTTTGATCCATTTTGAGTTTACTTTTGTATATGGGGTTAGACGATGGTCCAGTTTCATTCTCCTACATGTAGCTGTCCAGTTTTGCCAGCACCATCTGTTGAAGAGACTGTCATTTCGCCATTGTATGTCCATGGCTCCTTTATCAAATATTAATTGACCATATATGTCTGAGTTAATGTCTGGATTGTCTAGTCTGTTCCATTGGTCTGTGGCTCTGTTCTTGTGGCAGTACCAAATTGTCTTGATTACTATGGCTTTATAGTAGAGCTTGAAGTTGGGGAGTGAGATCCCCCCTACTTTATTCTTCTTTCTCAGGATTGCTTTGGCTATTCGGGGTCTTTGGTGGTTCCATATGAATTTTTGAATTATTTGTTCCAGTTCATTGAAGAATCTTGCTGGTAGTTTCATAGGGATTGCATCCAATCTGTATATTGCTTTGGGCAGGATGGCCATTTTGACGATATTAATTCTTCCTAGCCATGAGCATGGGATGCGTTTCCATCTGTTAGTGTCCCCTTTAATTTCTTTTAAGAGTGACTTGTAGTTTTCAGAATATAAGTCTTTCACTTCTTTGGTTAGGTTTATTCCTAGGTATTTTATTTTTTTTGATGCAATTGTGAATGGAGTTGTTTTCCTGATTTCTCTTTCTGTTGGTTCATTGTTGGTATATAGGAAAGCCACAGATTTCTGTGTGTTGATTTTGTATCCTGCAACTTTGCTGTATTCCGATATCAGTTCTAGTAGTTCTGGGGTGGAGTCTTTAGGGTTTTTTATGTACAGTATCATGTCATCTGCAAATAGTGACAGTTTGACTTCTTCTTTGCCAATCTGGATTCCTTGTATTTTTTTGTTTTGTCTGATTGCCGTGGCTAGGACCTCTAGTACAATGTTAAATAACAGTGGGGAGAGTGGGCATCTCTGTCTAGTTCCCGATCTCAGCGGAAATGCTTTCAGCTTCTCGCTATTCAATATAATGTTGGCTGTGGGTTTTTCATAAATGGCCTTTATTATGTTGAGGTACTTGCCCTCTATTCCCATTTTGCTGAGAGTTTTTATCATGAATGGATGTTGAACTTTGTCAAATGCTTTTTCAGCATCTATGGAGATGATCATGTGGTTTTTGTCTTTCTTTTTGTTGATGTGGTGGATGATATTGATGGACTTTCGAATGTTGTGCCATCCTTGCATCCCTGGGATGAATCCCACTTGGTCATGGTGTATGATGGTTTTGATGTATTTTTGAATTCGGTTTGCTAAAATTTTGTTGAGTATTTTTGCGTCTACGTTCATCAGGGATATTGGTCTGTAGTTTTCTTTTTTGGTGGTGTCTTTGCCTGGTTTTGGTATTAGGGTGATGTTAGCTTCATAGAATGAGTTTGGGAGTATCCCCTCCTCTTCTATTTCTTGGAAAACTTTAAGGAGAATGGGTTTTATGTCTTCCCTGTATGTCTGATAAAATTCCGAGGTAAATCCATCTGGCCCGGGGGTTTTGTTCTTTGGTAGTTTTTTGATTACCGCTTCAATTTCGTTGCTGGTAATTGGTCTGTTTAGATTTTCTGTTTCTTTTTGGGTCAGTCTTGGAAGGTTGTATTTTTCTAGGAAGTTGTCCATTTCTCCTAGGTTTCCCAGCTTGTTAGCATATAGGTTTTCATAGTAGTCTCTAATAATTCTTTGTATTTCTGCGGGATCTGTTGTGATTTTTTCTTTCTCATTTCTGATACTGTTGATTTGTGTTGACTCTCTTTTCCTCTTAATAAGTCTGGCTAGAGGCTTATCTATTTTGTTTATTTTCTCGGAGAACCAGCTCTTGGTTTCATTGATTTTTGCTATTGTTTTATTCTTCTCAATTTTATTTATTTCTTCTCTGATCTTTATTATGTCCCTCCTTCTGCTGACCTTAGGCCTCATTTGTTCTTCTTTTTCCAATTTTGATAGTTGTGACATTAGACCGTTCATTTGGGATTGCTCTTCCTTTTTTAAATATGCTTGGAGTGCTATATACTTTCCTCTTAAGACTGCTTTTGCTGCGTCCCACAGAAGTTGGGGCTTAGTGTTGTTGTTGTCATTTGTTTCCATATATTGCTGGATCTCCATTTTGATTTGGTCATTGATCCATTGATTATTTAGGAGCGTGTTGTTTAGCCTCCATGTGTTTGTGAGCCTTTTTGCTTTCTTTGAACAGTTTATTTCTAGTTTAATGCCTTTGTGGTCTGAAAAGTTGGTTGGTAGGATTTCAATCTTTTGGAATTTACTGAGGCTCTTTTTGTGTCCTAGTATGTGGTCTATTCTGGAGAATGTTCCATGTGCACTTGAGAAGAACGTGTATCCTGTTGCTTTTGGATGTAGAGTTCTGTAGATGTCTATTAGGTCCATCTGTTCTAGTGTGTTGTTCAGTGCCTCTGTGTCCTTACTTATTTTCTGTCTGGTGGATCTGTCCTTTGGAGTGAGTGGTGTGTTGAAGTCTCCTAGAATGAATGCATTGCATTCTATTTCCTCCTTTAGTTCTGTTAATATTTGTTTCAGGTATGTTGGTGCTCCTGTTTTGGGTGCATATATATTTATAATGGTTATATCCTCTTGATGGACTGAGCCCTTTATCATTATGTAATGTCCTTCTTTGTCTTTTGTTACTTTCTTTATTTTGAAGTCTGTTTTGTCTGATACCAGAATTGCAACACCTGCTTTCTTCTCTCTGTTGTTTGCTTGAAATATCTTTTTCCATCCCTTGACTTTAAGTCTGTGCGCGTCTTTGGGTTTGAGGTGAGTCTCTTGTAAGCAGCATATGGATGGATCTTGCTTTTTTATCCATTCTATTACTCTGTGTCTTTTGATTGGTGCATTCAGTCCATTTACATTTAGGGTGATTATTGAAAGGTATGAATTTATTGCCATTGCAGGCTTTAAGTTTGTGGTTACCAAAGGTTTAGGGTTAGCTTCTTTACTGTCTTACTGTCTAACTTAACTCGCTTGTTGAGCTATTATAAACACAATCTGATGATTCTTTATTTCTCTCCCTTCTTATTCCTCCTCCTCCCTTCTTCATATGTTGGGTGTTTTGTTGTGTGCTCTTTTTAGGAGTGCTCCCATCTAGAGCAGTCCCTGTAGGATGCCCTGTAGAGGTGGTTTGTGGGAGGCAAATTCCCTCAACTTTTGCTTGTCTGGGAATTGTTTAATCCCTCCTTCATATTTAAATGATATTCGTGCTGGATACAGTAGTCTTGGTTCGAGGCCCTTCTGTTTCATTGCATTAAGTATATCATGCCATTCTCTTCTGGCCTGTAGGGTTTCTGTTGAGAAGTCTGATGATAGCCTGATGGGTTTTCCTTTGTAGGTAACCTTTTTTTTCTCTCTGGCTGCTTGTAATACTTTGTCCTTGTCTTTGATCTTTGCCATTTTAATTATTATGTGTCTTGGTGTTGCCCTCCTTGGATCCCTTGTCATGGGAGTTCTGTGTACCTCTGTGGTCTGAGAGGCCATTTCTTCCCCTAGTTTGGGGAAATTTTCAGCAATTATTTCTTCAAAGACATTTTCTATCCCCTTTTCTCTCTCTACTTCTTCTGGAATGCCTATCATTCTTATATTATTCCTTTTAGATTGATCACTCAGCTCTCTTAAAATTCTTTCATTCCTGGAGATCCTTTTATCTCTCTCTGCATCAGCTTCTCTGCGTTCCTGTTCTCTGTTTTCGATTCCATTACTGGTCTCTTGCATCTCGTCCATTCTGTTTTGAAGTCCTTCCAGAGCTTGTTTTATTTCTGAATTCTCCTTCCTTAGTTCTTGCATATTTCTCTGCAAGTCCATCAGCATGGTTATGACTTTTGTTTTGAATTCTTTTTCAGGTAGTCTGTCTAAATCTATCTCCCCAGATTCCTTCTCAGGGGAAGATGTAGCAGATGCTGAAGCTGTCTGGGTTAGTCTTGTCTGGATCATATTTTTTTGCCTTTTCATGTTGACAGGTGCTATTGACTGTCAGCTGGGAGGGCCAAACTTTTCACTTGCTACTGGCCTTTCTTTACTGGGGCAACTGCGACCCCTAGTGGCTTGTGTTGGGTAATTGCGTGTAGAGTGGGTCTTTGTGTCTTGCCTGGCCGGAAGGGAGAAATTTCCCTTTCTGTGGGCGGAATTTGTCTCAGGCTGCTTCTCTGCTTTCGCAGCGCCCGGTGGTGTGATGGATGGGAGGGCTGCTTGACTGTTTGCCTCCGTGAGGGGTCTCAGAGCTGTTGCCCAGGGGGTTAGTGCACCCGGTTTTCCCTGTAATTTCCAGCTGCTGTACTGTGACCTGGGTTGTTTCCGTCAAGCTGTTAAGTCCCTGTCCCTTTAAGACTTTCAAAAAGCCCCCGCTTTTCTTTGTCACAGGGGCATCAGCTTCAGCACCCGCTCAGAGGTCTTACTCCCTGTTCCCCCAGTATCCAGGGCCCCCTGGGCATGTACTGTGTCTGCGCTCTGGCCCGGATGGCTGGGGCTGGGTGTTCGGCAGTCCTGGGCTCCGTCTCCCTCCCGCTCTGCCTATTGTTCTCCCGCCGGGAGCTGGGGGGAGGGGCGCTCGGGTCCCGCCGGGCCGGGGCTTGTATCTTACCCCTTTCACCAGTCGCTGGGTTCTCGCTGGTGTAGCTGCAGTCTGGCCACTGTCCTGCGTCTTCTGGTCTCTCTTTTAGGGCTAGTTGTGTTTGTTGTATTTTCAAAAGTATATATGTTTTTGGGAGGAGATTCCCACTGTCCTACTCACGCCGCCATGTTGTAATTTGTTTTTAATAGAACTTGTTTTGTAGAACAGTTTTAGACTTAACAGAAAAATTGAGAAGATAGTACAGCAAGTTTCTGCACTCATTTTCCCTTATTAATATCTTACACTAGTAAAATGTATTTTTGCTATCAATGAACCAGTATTGATAATGTAATTATTAGCTAAAGTCCTGAGTTTAATTTGGTTTTCATAAGTTTTTACCTCATGTCTTTTTCTTGTTCTAGGATGCTATCTCCTAATTACTTGCCATGTCTCTAGGCTCCTCTTGGCTGTGACATTTTCTCCAACTTTTCTCATTTCTGATGACATTATTTTGAGGAGTACTAGTCAGTATATTGTAGGTTGTGCTTCTCTTGGTATATGTCTGATGCTTTTCTCATAATTGGACTGGGATTATGGGTGTGTCAGAGGAAGATCACAGAAGTGAAGTATCATTTTCATCACATCATATTACAAATTTTACTCCCCCCACCTTGGGAGTAGAGTTATCTACATAAATTATTTGGGAATCTTCTACATTAGAGTGTTCTCTTCTCCATTTATTAAAGAACTGCCTTAGCTCCCTTCCACAGATTTTGGTATGTTGTGTCTTCATTTACATTCATTTGAACATTTTCAAACACGCCTTTTGATTTCTACTTTGACCCATGGGCTTTTAAAGAAATGTGTTAGGGAATTGTTATCTAGATATCTGCGGATTTTCCAGATACTGATTTAATGCTGTGTTGATCAAAGAATATATTTTGTATGATTTGAATACTTTTCAAAACTTCTGAAAGTTGCTTTGCAGCTTAGAATGTGGTCTGTGTTGCCGAGTGGTCTCCGTGCCCTTAAATAGAATGTGTATTCTTTGGCAAAATGTCAGCTTGGTTGATTGTGTTTTTCAAGCCATTTCTTCCCTACTAATTGGAAGTCTTCTATTAGTCATTGAAAGAGGGTTGTTGAATCTTTGACTGTAATTGTAGTTTTGTCTTTTTTTCCCTCTCAGTTCCATCATTTTTGGTTAATCTGAAGCTCTTAGTAGGGGGATAAATGTTTAGGCTCCTAATAGCCTCCTGATGGATTGATCATTTTTATTGTTGTGAAATGACCCTTTCTTTATTCCTGGTCTCATAGTTTTGGTTCTGAAATCCATTTTTGATTCTATCTTTTTCCATCTTTTTACTTTTAACCTGTTTGTGTTTTTATATTAAAGAGAATTTCTTATAGGTAGCATATGTTGGGTCTTGCTTTTATATCCAAACTGATGACCTCTGCCTTAATTTTTTTCTAAAACTTTTTATTTTGAAATGTTAGCTTTATAGGAAGTTACAGAGATACATAGGGATGTCCCATGTAGATGCCACCCAGATTCCCTCAATGTTAACATTTGGCCTAACTAGTAGAACATCAAGACCAGGAAATTGACAGTGGTACAATCCATGGAGTTTATTCAGATTTCACCAGGTGTATATGCACTCATTTGTGTGTGTGTGTGTGTGTATGTGTGTGTATAGCTCTGCAATTTAATCATGTTTCATGTAACCACAACCACAAGCAAGATACTTAACTCCATCATCACAAGACTTTCTTTTGCCAGCTCTTTTATAGCTGCACCAAACCCCTTCATTCCTCACCCCCCTCTCCATCTCTAACTCCTGGAAATTTCTAATCTGTTCTTGATCTATAATTCTTATTTCATGAATGTTTTAAAAATGGAATCGTGTAGTATACATACTTTTGAAATTGGTATTATTTCTTCACAGTGCTTCCAAATATGTATATTAACAGTCTGTTCCTTTTTATTCCTAGTAGTGTTATGGTATGGATTTACCACAGTTTGTTTAACAATTACCCATTGAAGGACATGGGCTAGTTTCCACTATTTGGCTGTTAAAAATAAACTGCTTTGAACATTTGCGTGCATGTTTCTGAATGAAAACAGATTTTTATTTCTCTGGGATAAATATCTAAGAGTGTAATTGCTGGGGTGTATGGTAAGTCCATTTTTAGATTTTAAAGGAACTGCTAAACTATTTTTCAGAGTATCCATGCCATTTTACATTCCCACTAGCATTGTATGACTGATCCATTTTCTCTGCATTTTGTCCAGCATTTGGTATTAATTATCACTATTGTTTTACTCATTCTGAAAGGTGTATAGTGATAACTTATTGTGACTTCAGTTTGCATTTCTTTCATAGCCAATGAAGTTGACTATCTTTTCATGTGGTTATTTGCCATCTGTATATCCTTTTTGGTAAAATGTCTTGTGTCTTTTGTACATTTTCTAATTTGATCATCTTCTAAATGTTGAGTTTTGGAAGTTCTTTATATATTATATGTTCTAGACATGAATCTGTTGCTGTAGGTGATCCGAGCATCTGTTGGTGTTCTGATTGTGGAGCACAAGTTGGGTTGGCTTTGTACTTTACTGTTACCTCTGGGGATGGTTCAGGCTCTCCAGCACTGTGTGGTTGTTGAGGGTGGGGGAGCCTGGAATAGCCTGGGGTTTTCTAGCTACTGCTAAGAGTGGATTGGCCTGCCTGCTTATGCACTTGTTGTGGGTTTTTTCCCTTCTTTATTTCCATGCCTGTTTGTTCTGGGTTGCAGGTCTCTCTAGTGCCCAGTCCAGGGTATATGGGAAAAATCTGGGGAGCTCACTATGTTGGTTTTCCTCAAGTCCTGAGGTCCCTATACCTTTTTTGAAGTTTTCAGAGTTTTTTTTTTTATTATTGTGTATTCAGTAATTTTCCAGGTATTTGTGTTTATAGGGGAGTAGTTTGGAAAAGTTAGTGTATGCCATCTTGTTCTGTAACCAGTAGCTGATCTCTACCTTTTAATTGGGGCGCTTTGACTACGTTTTTCCTCCAGTAGCCAAAAGTAGTAGAGCATTCTGTGAAACCTTACAGAAGCTGAAATGGTGGTGTAAGGTGAAGAATATCCACCACTTTCCATTAGGTTTGATTTAGGCCACTTTGCCTTTATGAGAAAAGACCTACATTAATAATTAGTCTGGTTATAGCATGTTTTGAAGTGAAAAGCCTCTTCGGATTTCTTTCAGTTAGAGAAACAGGTACTAATGCAGGTCTTTCATAAAAGTTAAGTGGTGTAACGAAGACCAAATGGAAAGTGGGGGATACTCCTCATCTTAGGCCATTTCAGCTTATGAAAGGTTCCATGGGAATGCTCTAGTTTTGGACAGTGGTGGGAATCCTGTATTTGCATTTAATGTGACTACTTATACTGATAGGGTTAGGTTTGAATCCATCATCTTGCTATATTTGTTTTATTTGTTCCATAAAGTTTTTGTTCTCTTTCTCCTGTGTTTCTGCCTTTTACTGGATTAATGTTTTCATGATTCCTTTTTTTCTCTAGCTTATTTTACCTATACTTAATGTTTTAAAGTACTTTAGAACTTAAAATATATAGGTGTACTTATTACATTCCACCTTCAGAAAATATACTGCTTATTTTTTTTAAAGTACACTTTTGTTGCACTTCTCCTGGACTTTGTATTGTTGTTGTCATTTTACTTTTACATTTGTTTACCAGCCCCACAGTACCTTGTTATTTTTGCTTTAAACACCATTTAAGGAGGCACAAATAAATATGGAAAAGTTTAAGTTTACTCACATAGTTACTATCTCCATTTATTGTACATTCTTTTGTGTACATCACATTTCCATCTTGTGTTATTTTTCCTCTGCCTGAAGGACTTGAACACTTTATGTAGTGTAGATTTGCTGGTAGTTAATTTAGCCTTTGTAAAAGCTTGTATTTCTCCTGTATCTTCAAAGCTTATTTTAGCTTGGTATAGTATTCCAGTTTGACCTTTTTTTTTTTTTTACCTGTGTTTTACAGAGATGTTGCTCTATTGTTTTCTGCAGCATGTTTTTGAGATGAAGTTTGCTGTCATTTTTATCTTTGTTCCTCTATAGGAACAAAGGTGTCTTCCCACCCCCTCCCACTCCCCCTTTTAAGATTTCATCTTAAATGTTGATGTTAAGCAACTTGGTTCCATCTTGCAGTTAGTCAGTTATTAATTAATGAACTGTTCCTCCTGCTTGAGATTTGTTGAACTCCTTGGAATACTCTTCACCAAAGTTGGGAAATTTTCAGTTCTTGTATTTCCAGGTATTTTTTTTGTCCCCATTTCTCATATCTGCATTCCAATTACATGTATCTCAGACCATCTGAAGTTCTATCACTTGTTGATGCTCTGTTCCCCCTCCCACCCTGACATACATTTTCCTTGCAGTGTTTCATTTTGGATAATTTATATTGTGTTGCTGTGAAGTTCACTTTTTCTTCTGCAATATTTGATCTGGTCTTAATTCCATCCAGTAAATTTTACATATTTTAGTTTTCATATGAGTCTTTTTTGTATCTTTTTGTTTTTTAACATGCTTATGCTTTACTTTCTTGAACATAGGGAGTATAGTCTTGAATAATGCTGTAACTTGTACCATTTCTGAATTATTTTTCCTGTGATTGTTTTTCTCTTTATGGGTCCTAGTTCCTTGATTGTTTGCATGTGTGGTAACTTGATGGGCTGCTAAATGGTTTAAATTTTACTTTGTTAGTTTCTGGATATTATTTTGTTTTAAATATTTACAAGCCTTGTTCTGGGATGAAATTAAGCTAATTGGAAATAATTTGATCATGTTGAGGCTTGCTTTTAAACTTTGTTAGGTAGGAACAGAGCAATGTGTAGACTTGGGCTAATTTTGCCCCACTACTGAAGCAGTACCATTGTGAGGACTTATCTGGATCTTCTTTGTATTATGAGGTTTTTCTACTCTGTGGGAACAGCAACTATTTTTGGCACTGTTTGAGCCATGTGGATTTTTCAACTTGTTTGTTTCAGGTGGTTCTAGAGTAATTTATTCACCTTCATGCACTCACTATTACTCATCTGAGGACTCCAGGGGGAACCTGTACAGATCTCTGGAGTGGTCTTTCTATAGCTCTCTCCTCTGTCATTTCCTGCCTTGTGCACTTCAGTTGCCTTGGCCTACCCAAATTCTCAGCTCCTGGGACATTGCACTCTGCCTCTATTCCCCTACCTTTGCCATTACATGGGAACACCCTTAGGCAGTAGGCTGGGGGTAGTCACAGGGATTACCTCATTTGTTTCTCCTCTCTCAGGGATCACTGCCCAGTATTGTTTGTTATCCACTGTAAGAAAAAAAAGCATTGTTTCATATACTTTGTTTTGCTTATTAGTTAACCTGGCAGGCTATATCTGTTGTCCTTTATTCCATTTTTGCTAGAAGCAAAAATCCTTAATACATTTGTAGTTTTGATTTGTTTTTGTTTTAAATGTGCTTATGTAGAATACTTCTTGATAAAGAACAATTCTTAATGTACCTTTATCCCAGGAATGAACTGTAGACTTTCTGCTTAAATTTGGGTAGTATATGAGGTATATAGTAATATACCATGAAAGAAGGAGTAAGGAATGGTGTTGGAGTGAAAGGATTTAGATCAGGTACCACATAGAATCACTGTCCTCAATGCAGACACAAGTATTTCTAGTTTTAAGGTCATGCATTTATTTATGGTTAATGCATTCTTTGGTTCAGAGCTTTCCATCTTTATTCCATGGAATACTGTTGTCCCACTATATTTTAATTGTTTTTTATAACAAAAAGGGTTCTGTGGACCAAATGTATTTAGGAAGTTCCAGAGTAAATGAAGTTGGTCTCTATTTTAGCACATTTCAAAACCAGTAATGTGCTGGTGAATTCTGTGATCACTGATCACCAGTGAACCAATGTAGACCTACTCAGTCACTGGACTTTCCTCTTCTGAACATCTTTAGAAGTATGTCATTATGAAATGTTAAAGGATGTTCTAAAACTGTTTGAATAAAATGTATTTAATTATAGGTTATTTATCTAAGTGTATTCAAGGATTCATAATTTTAATAAGCCAACTGATTCCTCTAGATGGATATTTAGGTTGTTTGCAGTCTTCTAGTGTAAAAATCTTATACATATGTTACTTCATACAATGTACATGCTTATTCATAGGAGAAATTCTTATTGCTCTGTTGAAAAATCACAGATATATACACAGTGTATACATATACATGTGTTTGTATTTTTTATAGCTATTGACATATTTTTTCTTACATTTTTTTCCATATTGTGTGAGTTTGTACTCAGAACACTTTGGAAGCCTATGTTTAGAGAAATCTGGTGAATATTCTCTAGTTGCTCCACAGTATTGTTCCAGTTTGTTCTCCTACCAACTGCCAAGTGGGTGCTTTCCACTTCTACCAAACTAGTTGTTTCTTCCCAATCTAATGTTTTTAGTCAGTCTAGAGTAGTGATTAAACATGTAGTCTCTGGAGGTAGCCTATCCAGTTTCTAATCCTAGCAATTTCACCTTGTGAAAATAATTGTCTCAGTTTTCCTATTTGTAAAATGGGAGAATAATGGCGTCTTGGTCAAGGGCTGCTGTAATGAAATGAATTAATATATAGCATTTGGTGTCTAGCCCTCAATAGCTGCTATGTATGTATTATCTATTGTCATTACATATTAAACCTCATGAGTGGGGCTGCCTTTTTTTCCTCTTCATATTTACTGACCATTGTTTACCCCCATTAATGTTTCTTTTTCTGTGACTTACAGTTAAGCCTTTTCTTTAAATTTTAGCAAGGTAGTACATGCACATAATTTATGGTCATAAAAGCTTATGAAAACAGCCCCTATTCTGCACTATTTCCCTCTCCCATTGTACCTCTGTATGCTGATAATTTTTGCCTTTGTGTCTGTAAGTAATATGCTTGTGTTGCTTCTCCTTGATTTTTCCAGTTCTAAGCATTTTTCATTGATTCCCCTTGGAGAAGGTGAAGATTTGGCTTTCTTTTTCCCCACACTCTCTCACTCCTTATGCTTGTATCCTTACCCTCCATTTTCAGTGTTTGCTTTGCGACTGTGTAAACTCTAAAAATGGCTGAGCCATGTAATTTTTCTCTGCAATATTTGCTTTCTCGTGAGTTTAATACTTTTTATTTTTTTGATTTTTTTTAATGTTATTTACCACTAATTTTGGGTTTCCCCCTAGCTCTTCATTAATTGTCTGAATCACTTCTCAGGATGTTTCGATGAACGAAGAACTTGTTCAGTTTTTAGGAAAGCTTCTGTTAGGTTTCCTAAAGAAACCTCTTGTAAAGGCCATCCAACTTGCTCCAGTCTGGACTGACTTTTTCCAATGCATGTATTAACTTTATTTTACAGAAAAATCTCCTTCAATACTTAATGTTTTGTAACTTGCTTTTTAATAGTCAAGTATTTTGGAGTTCTTCCAGGTGAGTACCTTAACTCTTCCATGTGTTTAAAAATGGCCGTTTGGTATCTCCCTTATGGCTGTACTTGTAATTATATTTAATTTCATATTGGTGGGAATTTGTGTTTCTGATTTTGTACAATGGCAAAAATACTGCAGTGAGCATCTTTGTATGTATGTGTTTTTACAGGTTTGCATAGGTTAAATACCTAGAGTAGAAAATTGCTGGGTCAAATGGAATAAACATTTAAAATGCCTTAGAAAAGATTATTTACATTTTCAGTGAAGTGTCTTCAGAGTCTTTCCTTACAGCCTAGTCAATACTGAGTTTAATTTTTTTCTAATCTTATTGGTAAAAAACAGTATTTCATAGTTTTACCTGTTACTTCATTATTAATGAGATTAAATAGATTTCCCCTACATTTATTGTGTATTTCCCTTTGGTGAATTGTCCACTCATGCCCGTTGCTCAGTTTTTCTTTTGAGACTTTCTCTTTTTTTTTTGGTGGATTCCTAAGACAAAGAAGTTTTTATAATTTAGTCTTTGATTAAGCAGGTATTTTTTTTTAAATAAGTACATTGAGGTTTGGAGAAACAATTGATATCACTCTGCATGAATACCAGAGAAAGGTAGAGCTTTGTTATTTAAATATTATTGCACCTGTGTGAATGGAGATGAACCAGGTAACATAAGCCAGTTCTAGCACTGCTCAGAGTGGACAAATACATCCTTTGGGTGCTGAGAGTGGGTGGACAGGCGATGGATGCTTATCAAATTTAAGTGTCTTCCAGAAATGTAAGTTTTACTTAGAATTTTGAGGATAGACAGTTTTTATGTTAAAATAACTTATGGAAACGATCTAAAATTTGTATGAATTTGAAGTTAGAGCACAGGAATTCAGAAATAATTTATGCATTGCTTATATTTCTAGGATTCCTAAGCTGCTCAGCTGTTAAGTGTACTTTAGGAGAAAAATGTGAAGATACAAATGCCTGTGGAGTTTAACAGTGGTTACTGTGGACTAAAACATAAAAAACAGCATTTTTCAAAAGATGTTTTTACCTTGATCCACTGTAAAGGATTTTACATTGCATTTCCATATACCATGCATGGTCATATAATAAATAGAATTTCATGAAATGTTACTTATCCTTACAACCTAAGATACATTCTGATATTTATTTCATTAAAAACAAAAAAAACCCTGGTCTTAACCTGCTTGACTAATTTCCATTAGATTGTGGCTTACAGTCTGAAACTGCTTGAACATGGTACTTCTTGTCTTAATAGTAGAGGCATCCAGAGGTGTGCTGTGTAGAGTTCAGCCTGGTCTATGTGACCTCAGGTGAGTTACTTAATCTCTCAGCAACTCACTTTCCTCAAATATGGTGATACTAATAGCTGTATTATCTCAGGGTGGTTGTGAAGTTTAAATGAGAGAATGCAGGTGAGACACTCAGGCATATACAGATGTCAGTGGTGAATTGCAGTTGCAAATTCCAAAATAGAAGAATTTAAAACAAGGAAGGGAAAGGAGGGAAATTAAAGCAGTTTCCCTTCCCCTATCTCCTTTCCCACAGACATTTCTGTTAAAACAGTAAAATGGCTTTGAAGGTACAGTTATTGAAAGAAATAACAAGTATTTCAAGGTGTTCAGTTCCTGAGAAGTGCATTTGAGGCTTGTTGTTTTCCCTTTATCTGCCTTCCCCTTTTCTTAAGTTTCCTCTTCCCCCCCTATATAAACGCCCACAAACTACCACAAGATAACTGTTGTTCACATTAAAAAAAAATTGTTCATGTGTATGTGTAGATCATTCAAATAGCAAGGAAAGCTGTAATGTAAAACAAATCAAACTTTCCCTCTTTCTCTATTATCAATTTCTGCTAACCTTTGTCCTAGTACTTCTGTGCATGATTGTGGTTGTATTTGCTTTTACAAAAATACATACAGTGCCATCAGCTTGCCTTTTTTAATTGTCTCAGAGGTCTCTACAGTGTCAAAAACTTATTGTTTCATTCTTTTTCAGTTACTCTACAATACTTAATAGTAGCGGAGGTATGGGAATTTATTTAATCAGCCTCCTGTTGTTGACTTTGTTTCTGTTTTTTTCCTTAATTGTGTATTTTGGAAAATGTAAAACCATCAGAAAAGTTGAAAGGATAATACAATGAATACCTGTAATTCCTTTCATCTAGATTTTTAACATTTTGCTACATTTGTGCATCTGTTCTCTTTCTCTCTCTCTGCCTCCACATTTTACTAAGTCACTTGAAAGTTAACCTAAATACTTGAGCATGGATTTCCTAAGGAAACAGTATTGTCCAAAATAACCACAATATAGTTCTCACTTTTTTTCACTTAACATTGGTGATACTGTTATCTAATGTATAACGTTGGTTAAATTTTCTTCATCCTTCCCATAGCACCCCATAGTTGTGTTTTAAATTTGGAATCTATTTTGTATTATGTTGTCTTGTCACTTTAGTCTTCTTTACAGTTCTCAGCCTTATTAAAAGTCTGTTTTCTTTGCATGTCTAATACATTTTCGCTGAAAATTGTACATTTTCAGTAATATATTGTAGCAACTCTGTATTCTGATTTCTGCCAACCTCCCAGGTTATTGTGGTTGCTGTTAATTTTAGTGATTTGCCTAGGCTAATTATGTAGTCTGTTTTCTTTATAATGTGCAACTGCTGATGTCTCTGCTCAGTTTTTTTTTCTTAATTTTTGGGTTAATTAATTAATTTTTACATGGTCAAGTTTCTTTGGTTTGTTGTTTTTCTTTTATTTTTTAAATTAAGGTATCATTGATATACAATCTTCTTTTTTAAAATTTTGTATTAAGGTGTTATTGATATACACTCTTACGAAGGTTTCACATGAAAAAACAATGTGGTTACTACATTTACCCATATTATCAAGTCCCACCCATACCCCAATGTAGTCACTGTCCATCAGTGCAGCAAGATACCACAGATCCACTATTTGCCTTCTCTGTGTTACACTGTTCTCCCCGTGATGCCCCACACCATGTGTACTAAACATAATACGCCTCAATCCTCTTCTCCCTCCCTCCCCACCCACCCTCCCACACCCCTCCCCTTTGGTAACCACTAGATCCTTCTTGGAGTCTCTGAGTCTGCTGCTATTTTGTTCCTTCAGTTTTGCTTCATTGTTATACTCCACAAATGAGGGAAATCATTTGGCACTTGTCTTTCTCCGCCTGGCTTATTTCACTGAGCATAATATCCTCCAGCTCCATCCATGTTGTTGCAAATGGTAAGGTAGCAAATACTTATGGCTGAATAGTATTCCATTGTGTATATGTACCACCTCTTCTTTATCCATTCATCCACTGATGGACACTTAGGTTGCTTCTATATCTTGGCTATTGTAAAAAATGCTGCAATAAACATAGGGGTGCATATGTCTTTTTGAATCTGAGAAGTTGTATTCTTTGGGTAAATTCCAAGGAGTGGGATTCCCAGGTCAAATGGTATTTCTATTTTTTAGTTTTTTGAGGAACCTCCATACTGCTTTCCACAATGGTTGAACTAGCTTACATTCCCATCAGCAGTGTAGGAGGGTTCCCCTTTCTCCGCATCCTCGCCAGCAGTTGCTGTTATTAGTCCTTGTGATGCTTGCCATTGTTACTGGTGTGAGGTGATACCTCACTGTGGTTTTAATTTGCATTTCCCTGATGAATAGTGATGTGGAGCATCATTTCATGTGTCTGTTGGCCATCTGAGTTTCTTCTTTGGAGAACTGTCTCTTCATATATACTCTGCCCATTTGTTAATCGTGTTATTTCCTTTTTGGGTGATGAGTCATGTAAGTTCTTTATATATTTTGGAAGTTAACCCCTTGTCGGATATGTCATTTACAAATATATTCTCCCATACTGTAGGATGCTTTTTTGTTCTGCTGATGGTGTCCTTTGCCATACAGAAACATTTTAGTTTGATATAGTCCCATGAGTTCATTTTTGCTTTTGTTTTCCTTACTTGAGATGTGTTCAGGAAGAAGTTGCTCATGCTTATATTCAGGAGATTTTTGCCTATGTTGTCTTCTAAGAGTTTTATGGTTTCATGACTTACATTCAGGTCTTTGATCTGTTTCGAGTTTACTTTTGTTTATGGGGTTAAACAGTTTCCATGTAGCTGTCCAGTTTTGCCAACATCAGCTGTTGAAGAGGCTGTCATTTCCCCATTGTTTGTCCATGGCTCCTTTATCATATTTAAATTGACCATATATGGTTGGGTTTATATCAGGGCTCTCTAGTCTGTTCCATTGGTCTATGGGTCTGTTCTTGTGCCAGTACCAAATTGTCTTGATTACTGTGGCTTTGTAGTAGAGCTTGAAGTTGGGAAGCGTAATCCCCCCAGCTTTATTCTTCCTTCTCAGGATTGCTTTGGCTATTTGGGGTGTTTTGTGGTTCCATATGAATTTTAGAACATTTTTCTCTAGTTTGTTGAAGGAATGCTGTTGGTATTTTGATAGCAATTGCATTGAATCTATAGATTGCATTAGGCAGGATGGCCGTTTTGACAATATTAATTCTTCCTATCCATGAGCATGGGATGTGTTTCCATTTATTGGTATCTTCTTTAATTTCTTTCATGAGTGTCTTGTAGTTTTCAGGGTATAGGTCTTTCACTTCTTTGGTTAGGTTTATTCCTAGGTATTTTATTCTTTTTGATGCAACTGTGAATGGAACTGTTTTCCTGATTTCTCTCTCAGCTAGTTCATTATTAGTGTATTGGAATGCCACAGATGCTCTGTGTATTAATTTTGTATCCTGCAACTTTGCTGAATTCAGGTAGTAGATCTAGTAGTTTTGGAGTGGATTCTTTAGGGTTTTTTATGTACAATATCATGTCATCTGCAGACAGGCACAGTTTTACTTCTTCATTGCCAGTCTGGATGCCTTTTATTTCTTTGTGTTGTCTGATTGCCATGGCGAGGACCTCCAGTACTATGTTGAATAGAAGTGGGGAGAGTGGGCATCCTTATCTTGTCCCGGATCTTAAAGGAGAAGCTTTCAGCTTCTCGCTGTTAAGTGTAATGTTGGCTGTGGGTTTGTCCTATATGGCCCTTATTATGTTGAGGTACTTGCATTCTATACCCATTTTGTTGAGAGTTTTTATCATGAATGGATGTTGAATTTTGACAGATGCTTTTTCAGCATCTCTGGAGATCATCATGTCATTTTTGTCCTTTTTGTTGATGTTGATGGATTTTCGAATGTTGTACCATCCTTGCATCTCTTGAATAAATCCTACTTGATCATGATGGATGATCTTTTTGATGTATTTTTTAATTCGGTTTGCTAACATTTTGTTGAATATTTTTGCATCTATGTTCATCGGGGATATTGGTCTGTAATTTTCTTTTTTTGTGGTGTCTTTGCCTGGTTTTGTTATTAGAGTGATGCTGGCTTCATAGAATGAGTTTGGAAGTATTCCCTCTTCTTCTACTCTTTGGACAACTTTAAGGAGGATGGGTATTAGGTCTTCACTAAATGTTTGATAAAATTCAGTGGTGAAGCCATCTGGTAAGGAATTTTGTTCTTAGGTAGGTTTTTGATTAACAGTTCAATTTCGTTGCTGGTAATTTGTTCAGATTTTCTGTTTCTTTCTGGGTCAGCTTTGGAAGGTTGCATTTTTCTAGAAAGTTGTCCATTTCTTCTAGGTTATCCAGTTTGTTGGCATATGCTTTTTCATAGAATTCTCTAATAATTCTTTGTATTTCTGTGGTGTCCATAGTGATTTTTCATTTCTCATTTCTGATTCTGTTTATATGAGTAGACTCTCTTTTTTACTTTATAAGTCTGTCTAGGGTTTATGTATTTTGTTTATTTTCTCGAAGAACCATCTCTTGCTTTCATTGATTCTTTCTATTGTTTTATTTTTCTTTATTTTATTTATTTCTGCTCTAATCTTTACTATGTCCCTCCTTCTTCTGACTTTGGGCGTACTTTGTTCTTCTTTTTCTAGTTTTGTTAATTGTGAGTTTAGACTGCTCATATGGGATTGTTCTTCTTTCCTGAGGTAGGCCTGTATTGCAGTATACTTTCCTCTCAGCACAGCCTTCACTGTGTCCCACAGATTTTGCTGTTTTGAATTATTGTTGTCATTTGTCTCCATATATTGCTTGATCTCTGTTTTTATTTGGTCAATGATCCATTGGTTATTTAGGAGCATGTTGTAAAACCTCCATATGTTTGTGGGATTTTTTCATTTTATTTGCGTAATTTATTTCTAGTTTCATACTTTTGTGGTCTGAGAAACTGTTTGTTACCATTTCAATCTTTTTGAATTTACTGAGGCTGTTTTTGTGGCTTGGTATATGATCAATACTTCAAAATGTTCCATATGCACTTGAGAAGAATGTGTATTCTGCTGGATTTGGGTGTAGAGTTCTGTAGATGTCTGTTAGGTCCATCTGTTCTAATGTGTTGTTCCGTACCTCTGTCTCCTTACTTATTTTCTGTCTGGTTGATCTGTCCTTTGGAGTGAGTGGAGTGTTGAAGTCTCCTAGAATGAATGCATTGCATTCTATTTCCCCTTTTAATTCATTTAGTATTTGTTTCACATATGTAGGTGTTCCTGTGTTGGGCGCATAGATATTTATAACTGTTATATCTTCTTGTTGGATTGACCCTTTTATCATTATGTAATCTCCTTTGTCTCTTGTGACTTTGTTTGTTTTGAAGTCTATTTTGTCTGATACAAGTACTACAGTACCTGCTTTTTTCTCCCTATTAGTTGCATGAAATATCTTTTTCCATCCCTTCACTTTTAGACTGTATGTCTTTGGGTTTAAAGTGAGTCTCTTGTAGGCAGCATATAGATGGGTCTTGTTTTTTTGTCCATTCAGTGACTCTATGTCTTTTGATTGGTGCATTCAGTCCATTTACATTTAGGGTGATTACCGATAGGTATGTACTCATTGACATTGCAGGCTTAGGTTTGTGGTTACCAAAGGTTCAAGGTTAAATTCCTTACTATCTAAGAGTCTAACTTAACTCACTTAATATGCTATTGCAAACACAATCTAAAGGTTCTTTTCTTTTTGTCCTCCTTTTCTTTCCTCCTTCATTCTTTATCTATTAGGTATCATATTCTGTACTCTTTGTCTATCCCTTGATTGTCTTTGGGGACAGTTAAATTAATTTTGCATTTGTGTAGTAATTAGCTGTTCTACCTTCTTTACTGTGGTTTTATTACCTCTGGTGACAGCTATTAAAGCTTAGGAACACTTCCGTCTATAGCAGTCCCTCCAAAATACAGTGTAGAGATGGTTTGTGGGAGGTAAATTCTCTCAGCTTTTGCTTAATCCCCCCTTCAAATTAAATAATCTTGCTGGATAAAGTATTCTTGGTTCGAGTCCCTTCATTGCATTAAATACGTCATGCCACTCTTTCTGGCCTGTAAGATTTCTACTGAGAAGTGTGATGATAGCCTGATGGGCTTTCCTTTTTATGTGATCTTATATCTCTCTCTGGCTGCTTTTAATAGTCCGTCTTTATCCTTGATCTTTGCCATTTTAATTACTTTATGTCTTGGTGTTGTCTTCCTTGGGTCCCTTGTGTTGGGAGATCTGTGGATCTCCACGGCCTGAGAGACTGTCTCCTTGTCCAGATTGGGGAAGTTTTCAGCTATTTCTTCCTCAAAGACACTTTCTATCCTTTTTTTCTCTCTTCTTCTTCTGGTACCCCTATAATGTGAGTATTGTTCCATTTAGATTGGTCACACATTTCTCTCAATATTCTTTCATTCTTAGAGATCGTTTTTTCTCTCTGTGCCTCAGCTTCTTTGTATTCCTCTTTTCTAGTTTCTATTTCATTTCTTGTCTCCACCATATCTAATCTGCTTTTAATACCCTCCATTGTGCTCTTCAACGATTGGATCTCCGACCAGAATTCATTCCTGAGTTCTTGACTATTTTTCCATACTTCCATGAACATGTTAATGATTTTTATTTTGAACTCCCTTTCAGGAAGATTCATGAGGTTGATGTCATCTTTCTCAGGAGTCGTATTAATAATTTTACTTTGAACCAGCTTCCTTTGGCGTTTCATATTTGTATATGGCGCACTCTAGTGTCCAGATGCTCTACTCTCTGGAGCTGCTCAGCCCCTGAAGCAATGTCAGTGTTTGCAGGGGAGTGGTGTTGGTTCCTGGGGGGAGAGAGCTGTTTCCTGCTTCCTGGCTACTATGCCTGTCTCCACTGCCTGAATCAGTGGGCCGAGCACACAGGTATAAGCCTCTGTGGTTTTCGTTTCTAGTTGCTGCAGACAGATGTTCCCTCTGGCTGTCCTATTGCCAGGGTAGTGTTTGCCGGTTTGCAAGCCAGGTGAGGCTGGCGGGGAGAAAGCACAGTAGGCTGCATATCACGGAGGGGGTCCTAGGAGCTGTGTAGCTAGCCAGGGAGTTGGAGCACCTGAAAATTGTGAAAGCTCCCAACCTGCTGGGCAGAGTGCACCTGGACAATTTTGTCTACTTGTCCTTTCTCCTGAGCAGTAAGCTCTGTGCAATCCTTGCCCCTTTAGGAGCCATCTTGTTAAGGGCTTCCTTGTTAGAAAGTGACTCAGACTGCTGCCTTTCTTTTGTCCCAGAGCAGCCGATATGGATCACTGCTTTCCACAAGTGGCTGGAATCTAAGTCTTTCCAGGAATTCTGCCTGTCTTAGCTTTCCAGTCCCCTAATCACAACAATATTATGAAAGCACCATGAAATGTAAGTTTGTGCTCCCAGAGCAGATCTCCCGAGTTAGGTATTCAGCAGTCTCAGGCCTCCACTCCCTCCCTGCTCTGTTTTTCTTCCTCCCACCAGTTACCTGGGGTGGGGGAAGGGCGTGGGTCCTGCCAGGCCACAGCTTTGATATGTTACCCTGTTTTGACAAGGAGCATGGGTGTAGTCAGAGTGGGGTGAGGGCCCCTGGGAAAAGCAGGGCGGAATATTTACAGTCAGAGCAGTGTAACAATAGGCAAAGAAGTCCCTATTGAAACTCTGTGCTAAGCATTGTACAAAGTCAAGGTCACACGAATTATCTAGGGAAAGATACCTAAGAATATAGACATCTTCAGTGAGATCAGTTAAAGGTCAAAAGGGCAGAAGCAACTTGGCCTGGAATGTTTGAGTGTTCTGTAAGGGTATCAGCATAACCCATGACTGTGCTGTCAGCCCTAGCAATCAGACTATGACCCAGCCCACCTTGAGGACAGGGCAGGTGGTACAAGTCCAGACCCCTAAGCCTTTTTTTTGATGTTCTAAAAAAATCCTCAACTGCCTATAAAACCCCCTAGACAACACACCACTACGGGCTTTCTTGTCCCTTCCTAGCTTGAGCCAGGAGCTCTATTCTCTCACTTTATTTCTAAACAAAAGCCTGTACCTTGCTCTCCTGCCTTGAGTGTTTGTGAAGCTCATTCTTCGGCTTTGTGAACAAGAACCCTGGCATTACTGTTCCGTGAGGTCTGCTCTTTTCTCCAGGTGTATGCAGTCTGGTGCAGTCCTCTTTCCTGTTGCTCTTTCAGAATTAGTTGTATTAATTATATTTTCGTATTATATGCGGTTTTAGGAGGAAGCCTCTGTCTCACCTCCCATGCCACCATCTTTAATCCTGCACCACTTCCTGGGTGATTGATATACAATTTTATGCTCAGGTTTCACATGAGCAACATTGTGGTTACTACATTCCCCCATTATCAAGTCCCCACCCCATACCCCATTACAGTCACTGTCCATCAGCGTAGTAAGATGCTATAGAGTCACTACTTGTGTTCTCTGTTCTATTTTTGGGTTTATTTTTAAGCTTGGCTTCTTAGAGGTCAATCCTCTGTCAGTTCCGTTTAGTAACCAGCCAGTGATAAACAGGAAGTACTTAAACTCCTTTATCCAATAAAGTGTCCTTTACTGAAATGTCTGTGTGTATGTTGGGACCACATTCAAAATTCTGATAATTTACAAGTTTGCTGTGAGTTTTACTTTCTGTTTGAGCAAAGGTACGAGTAGACAGAGACCCTTCTTGTCTTAGGTCCTGAGTGTGTGTGCAGCTTCCCAGACTCCCAGAAATATATGGGAGCTCATCAAGGTCTAATGTGGCTGTCTCATTCCTCAGATCACCCAGTAAAATTTTCTGGCTGGTTGCCTGCACCAATATTGCAGCTTCAGGCAGCTGTGATACTGGCCTTTCTCAGTTGTTTTCCATTGCCATGGCTGTTTTGTGTACTGTTTCAAGTTAGGCCCAGCCCTCTGTCATTGGAGCAGCTATTTTTCACAGCTTTCTCTGCCTGCCCTGGTAGAATTACTATCCCAAGGACTTTGATGGGGAAGGGGGCTCCAGTATCCCAGGTAAGTACACCAGGCTCCCATTATTTTTACTGTAGTTCAGTAGTTCTCTTGAATAAATGCTTTTAATTCTGTTGTATGTGTTTGATCATCTTACAGAGTCCTGAAATAGTTCTTTTGCTTTTTTTGGTGTTTATTATTTTACTTAAAAATTATTACATAGTCAAATGGACTTTTTTCCTCAGCCTTACTGCTCTATAAATTTTAACAAATGTATGGATTGGTCTGACACCCACCAACATTAGAATACAGAGTTTATGCTATCCTTTTGTAATCACACCCTCCCTCATCCCATAACCCTGGCAACCTATAATCATTCTCCATGAACATAGTTTTGCCTTTTTGATAATGTTATACATGGACCCATACAGTATGTAACCCATTGAAACTAACAACTTTTATTCAGCATGATGTCCTTAAGGTTCATTCAAGTTCTTACATGCATTGATTATTTTTTTGTGTTGAGCAGTATTCCATTGTATGGATGTAGGAGGACATTTAGGTTGTTACACTTTTTGACAGTGATGGATGGAGCTGCTGTAGACATTCATGCACCAAGTTTTTTTTTTTTTTGCTGCTTAAAGTTTTTATTTTTAATTAAGGTATCATTGATTTACAATCTTATGAAGGTTTCATGTGAACAACATTGTGGTTTCAACATTTACCTGTATTATCAACCCCTCCCCCCACCTCCATTGCAGTCACTATCCCTCAGCATAGTAAGATGCTGTAGAGTCACTACTTGTCTTCTCCATGCTGTAGTGCCTTCCCTGCATGCACAGATTTTTGAAGGAACGCAAGTTTTCATTTCTCTAGAATAAATACTCAGGAGTAGGATGACTGGGTCATATGGTAAATGTATGTTTAACTTTATGACTAACTGCCAAAGTGTTTTTCAGAAGAGGCTGTACCAGTTTTGTTTGGGGTGGTGGTGGTGGTGGTGAGGCTATATATACACAAAGAACATCTTACTTTGTCCTTTTTCTGATTTAGTTATCCTCTCAGGCCATCCCCTTTTTTCTTTCTCTTTTTTAAGCAGTTTTATTGAGGAATGATTGATGCACAGTAAACACATTTTTAAAGTGTATAATTTGGTAAGTTTGACATTATATGTACTCATAAAGGCATCACCACAAACAAGATAGGGAATGTATACATCATCTCCAAATGTTTCCTCATGCTCTTTGGTAATTCACTTATCCTACTTCTCCCTTCCATCCTTAAGTAATCACTAATTGGCTTTTTGTCATATTAGATCAGTTTGCGTTTTCTAAAGTTTCATTTAAATGGAATCATATAGTATGTGCTTTTTATATCTGACTTCTTCCAGGTTATTTACAGATTCTTCCATGTTGTATACTTTAGTTGTTATTCCCTTTTATTGCTGAATAGTAATAAAGTAATTAAGTATATATATCTATATACCACAGTTTATTTATTCATTCATCTATTTGTGAACCAAAGTTGTTTCCTGCTTTTGGCTCTTACAAAGAAAGCTGCTATGAAAATTCTTGTATAGACTTATATATTCTCTTCTTTTATTTTGAGTAAGTAAATTCCTAGGAGTGAAATGGCTGGATTGTGTGGTAGGTATATGTTTAACTGACTAAACTGAGACACTGCTTTCGAAAGTGATTGTACCATTTTACATTTTTACCAGCTGTCTATGAGAGTTACAGTCCTTCCTTATCTTTGACAAATGATACGATCACTCTTCAATTTTAGACATTCTAGTATGTGCATAGTGGTATGTCATCCTTATTTTGGTTTTAATTTGCATTTCCCTAGTGACTAATAATTTTGAGCATCTTTACCTGGTTATCTGCCATTTATGTATTTTCTTTGAATTGCCTGTTCAGACATTTTGCTCACTTCATTAAAAAAATTGGGTGTTCTAATTTTTTTGTTTTGAAAGTTCTTCATATATTCTAGATAACAAGTACTTTATCCGATAAATACTTTGCAAATATTTTTCCAGTCTGTGGCTTCTTGTCTTCTCATTTTCTTTTTTTTTTTTTTTTATTGAAGGGTAGTTGACAACAGTATTACATTACATTAGTTTCAGGTGTACAACACAGTGATTCAACATTTATATACATGATAATTCTAGGTACCAGCTATCACCATACCAAGTTGTTACAATATTTTGACTATATTCCTTATGCTATACATTACATCCCGGTTACTTATTTATTTTACAATTGGAAGTGTTTATATATATATATATATATATATATATATATATTTTTTTTTGTGAGGGCATCTCATATTTATTGATCAAATAGTTGTTAACAACAATAAATTTCTGTATAGGGGGGTCAATACTCAATGCACAATCATTAATCCACCCCAAGCCTAATTTTCATCAGTCTCCAATCTTCTGATGCATAATGAACAAATTCTTACATGGAGTACAAATTCTTACATAGTGAATAAGTTACATGGTGAACAGTGCAAGGGCAGTCATCACAGAAGCTTTCGATTTTGTTCATGCATTATGAACTATAAACAGTTCAAATATGAATATTCATTTGATTTTTAAACTTGATTTATATGTGGATACCACATTTCTCTATTATTATTATTTTTAATAAAATGCTGAAGTGGTAGGTAGATACGAGATAAAGGTAGAAAACAGAGTTTAGTGTTGTAAGAGAGCAGATGTAGATGATCAGGTGTGTGCCTGTAGACTATGTGTTAATCCGAGCTAGACGAGGGCAATAAACATCCATGTATGCAGAAGATTTCTCTCAGAATATGAGGGGGGAGGTTCTAAGCCTCACCTCTGCTGCTCCCCATTTTCTCACCAGATGGCCCCCTGCAACTGTGCCTGTCTTAGGTTGTTCCTCCCTTGAGGAATCTTACCCGTCTCTGGCTAACCAGTCATCTTTCGGGGCCATACAGGGAAATGTTAAGTTGGTAAGTGAGAGAGAAGCCTTATTGTTTGAAAAGGTTAGCTTTTTACTTTGCATATTTATGCCCTGTGGCTTCTATGCCCAGCATTTGTCTTGAGGTGTCTTTACCACTTGGAAGAATTATGATACTTGGTAAATTCGACATGTGGCTCGTTTTCTTAACAGTATCTTCTGAAGAGTAGAAAATTTTATTTTTGATAAAATGTAATTTGTCAATATTCCTCTCATGTATTATGCTTTTGGTGTCATCTAAGAAATTTCTGTATTACTTACATATATATCTGGATATGTATTTTAGACATCATAGTAATTCATGGCATTACCCATTTCTAGAGTTCATTTTTTGGTAATCTTGTTCTTCCAGAACTCTGAGATAATCCTTACATGCAGATAGGGGATCAGAGTGTTTATGTTGAACAGAATATTAGTTTGTTTAGAATTCCATTGTCATAGGTTTGGTATTTGATTTCTAATCTTACAGCAAATGAAAAGTGCCTTTTCACAAGTGAGACAGGTAATGGATTTCTCAAAGTAGCTATATTCAGCTACCTTTTTCACCATAGGAAACTACCTTTTTACATATTCCGTATATTTTTGGATTGTTGTCCGAAAAGGGTTCTTACATTTAATTTAAGGTGCATTCTTAAAGTGTCCTGGTTCTGTATTTGCCCAAGTACAGTTTACTTTTTTATATCTTAAAATTTATTCTTAGGAATATGTAGAATAATCTTCAAGGTAGAAAATCATGTCAACTATAGGTACTTTTAAACTACTTTCGCTTAAGTTTAAAAGGTATATGACACTAATTTTTTTTTGCCTTTTTAAAAATTTTGGTATCATTAATCTACAATTACATGAGGAATGTTATGTTTACTAGACTCCCTCCTTCACCAAGTCCCTCCCCCCCCAGGGGGATTAATGATACCAAGTACATTTTGGTAATGTATAAATATGAATACATTTATTTATCTGATAAAGTACTTGTTATCTAGAATATATGACAAAAAAATGACACTAATTTTTTGAGTACATTGCTGTAGGTACTCATCCTTTGCTTTGAAGCAGTCTGAAAAGTTGGAGATAAATCATATAATTATTTCTTATTATATACATGGATTAGAAATATGCTACAAATGTTCTTAGCTAATGTAATACAAAAGAAAAATGTCTACCCCTGTGCCACCAATCTAAATAGTAGATTTTGGCTATACAGTAGCTTTTCCCTCTTGTTTAAAGACATTGACATATATGCTACCTTTTCATTTGAATTCTTAATGCTATATATGTTTTTTTATCTGAGAAACACACACACACACACACACACACACACACACACACACACACACATGCCCATTTCAACTTTTGGTACTCTTCTCATAACCAAAAGACATTGAAAAAATTCATTTTATCAAGCAGGCTCCCTTCTGGGTATATATCCAGAAGAATTGGAAGCAGGATCTTGAAGAGATATTTGCATACCCATGTTTATTGAAACATAATTCACAGTGGCCAAGAGGTAGAAGCAACCCAAGTGTCTGTCAGCAGATGAATAGATTAAGAAGATGTGGTATATAAATATGGTGGAATATTATGCAGCAAGAGAAGGAAATCCTGTCACATACTACAACATGGATGAAGCTTGAGGACATTAGGCTAAATGAAATAAGCCAGTCACAAAAGGACAAACACTGTATGATTCTACTCATATGAAGTGTGTAAACTAATCAAAATAATAGAAACAGAAAGTATGAAGGTAGTTGCCAAAGGTGGGTATCAGGAGTAGGGAAAAGGGAGGAATGTGTTTAAATGGGTATAGAGTTTCAGCACAACAATGTGAATATATGTGACATTGCTGAACTGACTTAAAAATGGTTGAGATAGTAAATCTAATGTATATTTTACCATATTAAAAAATATTAAAAATAAAAAAATATACAATGCAAATGTCTACAAAAATCCTATTAAAAATTAATCTTATTTGGTGTTCATTTAGTTGGGGTTGGTGTGCCTTAAAACTTTTTTCCCCTGGAGTGACTTAATGTCATCTAGTTTTCTCAGCTACCAAATTCCTAAAGCTAGTGTTGTGTTGATGAAAAGGAATCCAAGCATGGGAAATAGAGATAGTAATTAGTCTTTTCTTGAGTCAGAATTCACTTCTTAGGTCTGTCCTTTCTCCATCTATGAGAATTGCAATGCCATCAAATAACCAATAGGATGTATAAAACAGAATAGAGAACAAGGTACCTCTGTGTTAAGATAAGCATTTATCCAGTGTTATACCTTGATCTTGGAGCCAAGAAACAGATGCCTGCTTAGATCTGCTGGTTTTTCTAGAATTGAGGAGTTTGCCTTTATAGTCTGTTATCTCTAGAGCATTGCTGTTTTAGTTAGACCAATGGTCCTGATTGCTCTAGGTAGCCATTTGCTGTTGCTACATGTCCTGATGACATTTAGGTACATGGCAGGTTGCTCACATTTTATTTACATTTTACTTGACCTGTCGGCAATATTCTGCACAACAGATTATTCTCGCATTCTTAAAGCTTTATTCTTTCAGTGTTTTTGATATGCTAAGGTCTCCTGGTTTTCTTCTTATTTTACTGGCCTTTCTTTTTCTAGCTATTTCATTTAGTACAATAGCTTTTCCCTCTTGTTTAAAGTATTTTTTAAGCCCCTTATTCACATGTCTTATCCCTTGTTTTTCTTTATTTTTTTTTAAATTAAGAAAACAGGTACATAGTAAAACAAACTCAATTCCACAAGGCATATATTGGAAAAGAGCAGTCCTCCACTGTACCTCCAAGATACCACTTCCAGTGCTTAGCTGTTTCTTTTGGTATTTATCTAATTTTTAAGGAATATGCTTATATTGCAGTTCCTGTCACCCTTCCCTTTTCCCCCATATACATTCTGTTGACATTCTAGTATGGAGGATAAAGTTGATTTTTTGTTTTTAATCTCCTTCTGTCCTGGTAGGGGACAGCCTTGGGTTAAATTAATAAAACAGCATTTACCTTATTATTGATATTTCTAGTGGTAAGCCAGGAAGTATATTATATTTTCTCTAAAAAGTTTACTTGATGCTGATAGCTTTTTATCATTTTATTAAATTTTAATAACTTTTATTAAGTTTGCTATAGGTTCCTATCACTCATTCTTGCCAAACGACTGGGAATTACTTCTGAATACATCTATCAGTCTGGATAATTTCCTCTCCTAAATCTTTCCTGGTACTGTTTTCTTTACTGCTTTATTGTTTGGTTTTTCATCTTTGGGAGAAGTGGGTCTTGGATACCTTGTTTTCCTCTTTTCTTTTAACCTGTTGATTGAGTTTGTCTGGTACAGAATACTAGGTCGGAAATATTTTCCTTGAATTTTGATATGTTTCTTTGCCTTCTAGCTTTCTGTTTGGGTGTGCCATTTTGTATATAATGTGATTTTTTCTTAAAACTTTTCCTTCTTCCCACAGCTTTGAGGATTGTATCTGTACCTATTCTTTGGATATAAAGTCCCATTTACCGGTGCTGTACTCACAGTTAAATCCAATCTCTCACGCTGACTTCAAGACCCCTCTGCAGTGATTGGATTTAACTGTGAGTACTGCACAGGCAAATGGGGCTTTATATCCAAAGAGCAGGATGGAAATCATTTGCAGGACAGGGTGATCATACATGGGGGATGACAAGATGGGGGATTCTGGCTAAACCAATTTACCAGAATTCTTGCTAATACTGGACAATGCAGAGATGAACATGGAAGTCCAAATGTTGAGGTCTAGTTGCAAAAGAGAGCAGAGGAGCCTGAGTAGAGTTTGCTCAAGGAGAGAATCTTTCTCATAGTGCACTGAGCTAAAAAACAGTGGTATGTTTAGGGAACTGTTAGGGGGAAGCAAAAGTTTGGTAAGGATGATTGATGGTGCTATGTCATTGAAGGCCTTGCATTTTCTGTTATTCCTATGTAGGCATATAGTTCTCCCTCTTTTTTTTTTTTTCTTTTTCCTTCATTGATAACGTACATAATACTTAACTGGCCTTTTCTGGGACCATGCATAATCCGGCAAAGCTATTGTTTTCATTTAATAAAATATAATGGCGTGCAAGAGGGTGATGTATACTGAATATCACACACACACACACACACACACCCCTCTACTAAGTGAGTTGTAGTACAGCATTTAAAACATGTTCATAAAGAATCTTATAGTTGGTTTTGGGAAGAGCAAAATATCTGTACCCCTCTAGTAAAGCTTAGGGAGCGGGCAAAGTGGAATATAAATCTAAAACTTGGAGATTGAGAAAGGGACTTAATCATAATTATAAACAATATGATATACAGCCAAACAGTAATTAATTTTAAAACCTCAATGAAATGTGGTTTGTGACAGTGGTGCAAATTATGAATTATTCATAAAGTTCACTGTGGCAGTAGATACAGGTTTTCCAAAATTCGAATTTTTGCTTGAAATCTTACATTGGTGTATTAGCTCATTTAATCCTTACAGTAATTTTTATGAGGTACTTTCTATAAGATATCCCTATTTTACAGAACATGGATTAAGTGATTTGCCCAAGGCAGCACAATACAAAAGCTAAAATTCAAAACCAGCCAGGCTCCAGAGCCCTTACTTGGCTCTGATGGCATTGAAAAGAGTAAAGTATTTGGATACTTTGGCCACTAATATAAGTATTAGGAACTGTGGTACCAATGGAAAGCCTTAGGCTTAAAAGTCATTTCTGACAAATAAGACTTGACAGGTCATGCTTGATGTGAGTTTGCTGGAAAAGGATGTTGGACAGGAAACATCATGCCAGCAGAGCAATGACAGGTATTCCTTTTATCCAGGGGTTAGATTTTGGTTGTCGAAGTAACAGTTCAGGTGTGAAAGAATGAGACTCATGTAGATTGGTGCAGAGCTTCTCTGGTGTATTAGTTTCCTGTGGCTGCTGTGACAGATTACCACAAACTGCATGGTTTAAAACAACAGAAATTTACTCTCACAGTTCTGGGCGCCGGAAGCCAAAGTCAAGCTTGGCAGGACAAAGCAGGGCAGGGCAATAATCCCTCTGGAGGTGCTAGCGTTGTGTCATTTGCTTGCTTTCTATCTCTGTCTCCTTTGTGCCCTCTCTAAAACCCTTACTCCTCTGTCTCATAAAAGGGTACATGTGAGAGATTACATTTAGGGCCCGCTCAGATAATTCATGACAAACACCTTTCAAGATCCTTCATTACATCTTTTGTCATTTAGGGTCATCTTTTGTTCGGCTAGCTACACCTGGTTTTGAAAACACACACACACCGATTCCAAATAGGAACTGTTATCTTTTGTGACTTTTATGGGCATCCTTTCCTGCAGGCCCTATAGGGACATGCCTAGTTAAGAGTCCCTAAACTGAGAGAAACCCAAAGCTATGGCATCCTAAGAGATAGTCATAGTTAATTTGCAGTTCTCTCACTCTACATTTATTTAATCAATTGGTTAGTTTTTACTAAAATCAGTGCTGCTTGTAATGCCACTGACAGTCTGCCTTTATCAGGTTTTAGAAGAACCAGTTAACCCAAGGTCAGATTTGTCTGTGGAGGAAGAAGGGTCTTGTTAACTTTCTACTTATTGTAACATATTACTTATAATGCACCATAACTTTTTCATGATTTATTGATACTGCCATAGGCTTTGGTAGTAGCAGTGAGTTTATGATACATTTGGGTTAAGTTTTTTCTTCCTTTTCTGTCCTTTTTTTCTTTTTGTCTTTCAGTCTTTCAGATGAGGATGTGGCACTGTAAGATTTGTTTCAGATTTCCTAGGTATTGAAATGATACTGTAACCCTGACTAGTAGGGAGGATATGTTTTGAATGGATTGGAGAAATGTAAATGATAATATTGTGGTTTGGGGAGTTGGGTGAACATGAGGAGTAGGTACCAGTTACTCCGTATGTCAACATGCTTTATTACACAATATCAGATAATTATATTCATTAGTATTACCACCGATCTCATCAGAAAAATCTTTAAATTTTGGGAAGCTGTCGAGTTCACAGTAGAGGTGGACATAAGTTTTACAAAATTCTGATTTCTGCTTGAAATCTCAAGTTTGATGATTGGCAACAAATTACTGTTATTTGCTTTTCTTGAATAACAGGCTCATTTCATTCATTTTTGAGGAAACGTTCCAAATACCTAAGTTCGCATAAACATAGTTTGACAGTCATTCTTTTGAGTAAATGATGTTCCATGAAAAAAGAGGCTAGTTCAGTTTACAACTTAATCACAAATATACTTTCCTTCAGTACAGCCATTGTACTTCAGTATGGAGCAAAAATGCTTTAAATGAAGTTCCCATTGTGAAACATTACTAAAACTGCACTGAGGGGTTGACATTTAATAAAATGATTTTTACTGCTTCACCAAGGATATGCTTAAATAAAGCTGGCATATAAGTGCTTGGTGGTGAAGAATATGATTTCTAGTTCTGTTTGGTGCCTCTACCTTGACTCCTGTTAAGGTGCCAGCAGTTTTACTTAGCAGTACTTTTACATCAGTATAAATGTTAAAAGCATTAAAAAGAGAAATAGTGTGCTAATGTTACAATGAAAAATAATTTTGATTTAGTATGCCTCCTGCAAGAGTTTAGGAGACTCCTAGTTGTCTGTGAACCACATTTTGAGAACAGCTGTCTTAGGAATTACAACGTGCATTTTTGACTTAAAGTTGTGAGAAGCACACTCACTGGTCCAAATTCAATAAGTGGACACGGAGACAAAGAGAACAGCAGAGCGAGGCTTTAATGATGGTCTTGCAAGATGGGCAGGCACACCTGGGGAGTTTGGCGCCAATAATTTATCTCTTAGTGCGCGAGTCCCTCCTCTGGTTCCTCATTGGCTGAGTACTACAGGGTTCAGTCTTCCCCGGACGTCGCCTAAGCCCGTTATATCTTTCTTTTACATTTGTCTTATTCTTATTGGTAGGTTAAAAAAAACTCAAACAGGTATAGCCAGGCCCTTATCAATTCCCCCACTCCCACTCTCAGCCTGAGCAGCTTCCACCATGTGGCCCTTTGTTCATACCTTACTGTTAAAATGTTTAAACATCCTAGTGGGAATAAATCACATTTAGGTTTTATACTCTTTCCTAACAAAGTCTAATTAGTACATCTTCCCTTTTCTTGGGCAATACAAGATTCTTAGAGCTTTTATTCTCCTCCCCTCCTTTATTCCATAGTTGTATATATTCTGGGCCTGTTTTAAACACCAAATATTATTGTTAAAGTAGTTACCCACATGTTGAACATTTTCTTTGCTTGTCATTCCTTCGTGCATCTCTGACCTTCTTTGGAGATCGTTTCTTTTCTGCATATGGGTCTGCTGTATTCCTAAGTCTGAGTATGTCTATTTCACCTCACAAAGTATGTGTTGAGGTTTTGTGGTGGTAGTTATTTTGCATATGAGCTTCCAGTTTTTCCCACTCCGTTTGTTGGGAAAGACGATCTTTTTTTCTATTGAATTGCCTTTGTACTTTGTCAAAAAATAGTTTGGGTTTGTTTCTGGGTCATCTGTTCTTGCTCCATTGATCTGTATGTCTGTACTTTCCTCAGCACCACACTGTCTTGATTATTGTACCATACTATATTGCCTTGAAATTGGGTAATAAGAATCTTCGAGCTTTGTTCTTTTTCAGAATTGCCTTGGTTAATAATTTTTTAGATACTGAATTCTTTCATCAGTGTTTTGTTGTTTTCCCCAGACAGATCTTACACATATTTTGTTAGATTTATACCTAAGTACTTCATTATTTATGGGACGCTATTGTAAATGGCATAAAAAAGTACTTCAAAATTCCAACATTTCATTGCTGGATTGCTGGTATACAGAAATACAATTAACTTTGTATATTGACCTTGAATATTACACTTACAAGTTCTAGTAACTACTTTAATTTAACATCGCAGTCTACCTTAAAATTATATTATGCCATGTCATGCATAGTGTGAACCTTTTAAGAATTTACTTACTTCCATTTTTCCATCCTGTTTTTTTTGTATTATTATCCTACATTTTACTTCTATGAAATATATTAACTCCACAACACATTGTTACTGTACAGTCTTTTTTTAAAAATAAACTTTGTTGAGGTCTAATTTACATATATTTAAATTTTAGTTGTTTATGGTGTTTGATGAGTTTTGGCAAATGTATAATACTCTACGTGGTTTGTTGAGACTGGAGTATTTTACCCAGCATAGTACCTTTGAGATTCATCAATGCTATATCGGTTCATTCCTTTATAATGTTATATAGAATTCCATTGTATAGATGCAGCACAGTTTGTATTTACATTTACCTGTTCAAGGATGTTTGGGTTTTTCCCAGTTTTTATTGATTATGAATAAAGCTGCTATAAGCATTGTGTACGAGTTTTGGTGTGAATGTAAGTTTTCACTTTGATAAGGTAAACAATTAGGAGTGCAATTGCTTTGGTTTTGTGATAGGTTGTCTTAATTGTCTTAATAACCAAATGGTACTTAGTTGTCATATTGTGTTCCAGAGTGACTATCATTTTCTATTCTGAACAGCATTGTATGAGAGTTCAGCTGTTCTGCATCTCTGCATCATTAGCACTTGGTATTGTCACATTTAAAACATTTCATGACCTTTGAGGGCATTATGCTAATTAAGTCAGAGAAAGAGAAATACTACAGTGATGTCACTGTATGTGGAATCCTTTAAAGAAGTTGAACCCATAGAAGTGGAAAGTAGATTTGTGTTTACTGGGGGAGTTGTTGGTCAAAAGGCACAAATTTACAGTATTCATAAGATGGGTAAGTTCTGAGGATCTAATATATAGTATGGTGATTATAGTTAACAATGCTGTATTGTATGCTTGTAAGTTGTTTAGAGAGTAGGTCCTAAATGTTTTCACCACACACACACAAAGGTAACTTATTTGAGTAGATAGATGTGCTACCTAACCTACTGTAATAATTTTCCTATATATATATATCAAATCATCACATTGTACATCTTAAACTTGCACAATATGTCAGTTATATGTCTTTTAAGCTGGAAAAAAGTTTTAGCCATTCAGAGCCATAGGTATGTAGTGGTATCTTGTTGTTTTAGTTATCTCTGAGGCTTTATAATAGATCTTAAAATTGGGTCATGTGAATCTTCCAACTTTATTTTTCAAAATTGTTTTGGTTATTGTTTCTTTGTTTTCACATATAAATTATACAGTCAGTTCATCTGTATCTACAAAACTGGGATTTTGATTGGTATTGCATTTAAATCTATACATTAATTTGGGGAGAGTACTCATTTTAATGATACTGAGTCTTCACATTTATGAACAATATCTGCACTTATTTGGGTTTTTGAATTTTTTAATTAGTGTTTTGTGGTTTTCAGTGTATGGATTCTGCTGTACATACTTTGTTAGAATTATACTTACATATTTCATATTTTTGAGCTGTTATAAATGGTATTTTTTGTTTCCAGTTACTCATTGTTAGTGTATAGAAATACTATTTATTTTTTGTATGTTGATCTTGTATGCTGTAACCTTGCTAAAACTCCCTTATTTGTAATCAGGTGTCCTGGTTCTGCTCTCATCCCCCCCGGTGGATTTTTTGGGTTAAGGAGACATTTAAAAATGAAGTAAAATGTTTTACAGTTACATGTGTAGCTACAATTTCTGGCATTTTCATTCTGTGTTCTGTGGCAAGACTTTCATCAGTATAAATTCCCTTCTGCCTGAGAATTTATTTTTAACATTTCTTAGACTGTAGGTTGCTGGCGTTGAATTCTTTCAGCTTTTGTATATCTGAGAAAGTGTACTTTCACTTTTTTTGGAAAGCTATTTTTCCTGAGTATGGAATTGTAGGTTGACAAATTTATTTTCCTTTCAGTAGCTAAAAAGATCTTCTTCTACTTTATCCCAGCTTGTTTTGATTCAGGCAGGAATATTTCCCATACCTGTGCTGCAGCCTTAAAAGTCTTTCTAGGCAGTAAGATAAGGGTTTGCATCCTTTGTTTTGCTTTTCTCAAGGATTACTGTCATGGGTAGTCTGATATCTGTTGTCTGAAAACCTGTTTCGCACTATTTTCTCTCTTTGGTTATTTCATTTGGGAGTAAATTTGATCTGTTTCACTTCATTTTGCCTGGAAGCAGAAGTGCAAAGAAAATAATTTTAAGTCTCAAAATTCCTTAGTCATTACAGTAATTCCAATGTATGTTTTGTGTGGAGATGCTAGATTTAAGGTTTCTCCTGAGACTTAGTGGGGTGATATTTATCCACTAATGTAAAATACAAATTCAAATATGAGCTTACTAGAGACCTAAGCTAAGTTGAAGTGGTATTTTGGATAGTCATTTTTCATATTTCATAAGAAAATATTTTAAATGAGTATTTAGTGTTAAGGCAGTCTTCTTTAAATTCAGAATTTTGGTAAAATAGGCTTTTAGATCTGGTTTTTCAGATGATCTTTTTCAAATTAGTAGAGCAGATTGTTAAAAGACCCACTAACAATGGGAGGTACTTGAATTTCCTTGATACTTACTACTTTTATCTTTTTTTTAATTCTTGAGTTAAAAACCTTTCAAGTCATGATTGGAAAAAATTACAGTTATGATAGGCTGAACAGGGTTACCTTCTAGTGGTTTAATAAACACAAGTCCCTGTGAAGTTTCTAAGGAGTTGTTAATGTAGCTGTTTGTCCCGTGATCTTACTAATCAGAAAATAATTTGATCGTGTTTTGCTTTATTGCTCATTGTTGCAAGTTGTATGTAGATTACAGTGGCAGATCAGGTTTTCCCCACTGGTTTTTTTTTTTTTTTTGAGTACTTCTTTTACTAATTCTTAGGAGTTTCATCTTTCTGAATATGAATGCTTTGTCACTGTATGTATTGAAAGTATATGTTTTCCCAGTCTGTGATTTGCCCTTATATTTGCATTTGTTTGTTTCTGCCTGTCTAATTAAGTGAAGCCCCAGTTGTTGTAGTCGAATTAATCTACAAACTTTTTTTTTCATGACTTCCTTTTTTTCTTTTTTTTCTTTTAAAATTATCCTACCCTATCCTGATGCCAAAGGCATTTTGCTGTGTTTTCTTTTTAAAGGTTTAGATAGTTTTGCCTTTAACATTTAGGTCTTTAATCCATCTGGAATAGGGTTTTATTTGTAGGTATATGAATCTAATGCCATCTGGTTTTTTTTTTTCTCTCCTTAGAAATAACTTTTTGGCTAGCTTATTGTTTGTCCCATTTGTTACAGGTTTCCATAGATAAGAAGATGTATTTCTGAGCTCTTTATTTTGTTGCTAAATATTGGTATTCATGCATCAGTTTTCTTCATTTTTGTATCTTTATTCATGGTGTCTGGTACAGTGTAAACTTTCTTTGGTTATATTTATGTAATACTTTTTTCGTTACATCTTTTTTGTATTTTAGATGTAAATCACATAAATCTGGATAAAAAATCTGTTGACTGTCTTTATATTTATTCCATTTATACTTTTTGTGATTAAAGTACTGCATTAAACAGCATTCATTTTGATAATCCACATACTGATCAACCACTTTGCTTTGCATTTTTTTTCCTATACATGTTTAGTGACTTTTTTTTTTGATATACAATCTTACAAAGGTTTCACATGAGCAACACTGTGGCTATTACATTCACCCATATTATCAAGTACACCCTGACCCCCACCCCATTACAGTCACTGTCCATCAACATAGTAAGATGATATGGAGTCACTACTTGTCTTCTCTGTGGTATACTGCCTTCCCAGTGACCCCCCTACATTATATGTCCTAATCATAATGCCTCTTAAACCCCTCTTCCCTCTCTCTCTACCCACCCTTTCACCCCCTTCACTTTGGTAACCACTAGACCTTTCATGGAATCTGTGAGTCTGCTGTTGTTTTGTTTCTTCAATTTTCCTTCATTGTTATACTCCACAAATGAGTGAAATAATTTGGTACTTGTCTTTCTCTGCCTGGCTTATTTCACTGAGCATAATACCCTCTAGCTCTATCCATGTTGTTGCAAATGGTAGGATTTGTTTTCTTCTTATGGCTGAATAATAATTGTGTATATGTACCACATCTTCTTTATCCATTCATCTACTGATGGACATTTAGGTTGTTTCCATGTCTTGGCTATTGTAAATAGTGCTGCAATAAAAATGGGGGTGTGTCTTTTTGAATCTGGGATCTTGTTTTCTTTGGCTAAATTCCTAGGAATGGAATTCCTGGGGCAAATGGTATTTCTATTTTTAGTTTTTTGAGGAACCTCCATATTGCTTTCCACAATGGCTGAACTAATTTACATCCCAACAACAGTGTAGGAGGGTTCCCCTTTCTCCACATCCTAACCAGCAGTTGTTGTTGTCTTTTCAATGTTCCCCATCCTAACTCGTGTGCAGTGATATCTTATTGTGGTTTTAATTTGCATTTCTCTAATGATTAGTGATGTGGAGCATCCTTTCATGTGCCTGTTGGCCATCTGAATTTCTTCCTTGGAGAAGTGTCTGTTCAGATCCTCTGCCCACTTTTTAATTGGGTTATTTGCTTTTTGGGTGTTGAGGCATATGAGTTCTTTATACATTGTGATGTTAACCCATTATCAGATAGCGTTGTTTACAAATATATTCTCCCATACTGTAGGATGCCTTTTTGTTCTGCTTATGGCATCCTTTGCTGTACAGAAGCTTTTTAGTTTGATGTAGTTCCATTTGTTTATTTTTGCTTTTGTTTCCCTTGGCTGAGGAGATGTGTTCAGAAAAAATTGGTAATATTTATATTCAAGAGATTTTTGCTTATGTTTTCTTGTAGGGTTTATGGTTTCATGACTTACATTCAGGTCCTTGATCCATTTTGAATTTACTTTTGTGTATGGGGTTAGACAATGATCCAGTTTCATTCTCTTACATGTAGCTGTACAGTTTAGCCAACAGCAGTTGCTGAAGAGGGTGTCATATTAATTGGCTGTGTATGTTTGGGTTTATATCGGAGCTCTCTGTTCTGTTCCATTGATCTATGGGTCAGTCTGTTCTTGTGCCAGTACCATTTATTCATGTATTTTGATTCCTGTGGCTTTGTAGTAGAGCGTAAAGTCACTTTATTCTTCCTTCTCAGGATTGCTTTGGCTATTTAGGGTCTTTTGTGGTTCCATATGAATTTTAGAACTGTTTGTTCTAGATCATTGAAGAAAACTATTGGAATTTGATAGGGATTACATTGAATCTGTAGATTGCTTTAGGCAGGATGACCATTTTGACAATATTAATTCTTCCTATCCATGAGCACAGGATGTATTTCCATTTATTGGCATCTTCTTTAATTTCTTTCATGAGTGTCTTGTAGTTTTCAGGGTATAGGTCTTTCACTTCCTTGGTAAGGTTTATTCCTAGGTATTTTACTCTCTTTGATGCAATTATAAATGAAATTGTTTTCCTGATTTCTCTTTCTGCTAGTTCATCATTAGTGTATAGGAAGCCACAGATTTCTGTGTATTAATTTTGTATCCTGCAACTTTGCTGAATTCAGATAGTAGATCTAGTAGTTTTAGAGTGGATTCTTTAGGGTTTTTTATGTACAATATTATGTCATCTGCAAACAGGGACAGTTTAACTTCTTCCTTACCAATCTGGATTCCTTGTATTTCTTTGTGTTCTCTGATTGCCGTGGCTAGGACCTCCAGTTCTATGTTGAATAAAAGTGGGGAGATTGGGCATCCTTGTCTTGTTCCCGATCTTAAGGAAAAGCTTTCAGCTTCTTGCTGTTCAGTATGATGTTGGCTGCGGGTTTGTCATATATATGGCCTTTATTATGTTGAGGTACTTGCCCTCTGTACCTGTTTTGTTGAGAGTTTTTTTCATGAATGGATTTTGAGTTTTGTCGAATGCTTTTTCATCATCTATGGAGAAGGTCATATGATTTTGGTCTTCTTTGTTGATGTTGATGTTGTATGTGTATGATGTTGATGGATTTTCTAATATTGTACCATCCTTGCATCCCTGGAATAAATCCCACTTGATCATGACGGATGATCTTTTTGATATATTTTTGAAATTTTTGAATTTGGTTTGCTAATATTTTGTTGAGGATTTTTGCATCTGTTCATCAGGGATATTGGTCTGTAATTTTCTTTTTTTTGTGATTTCCTTGCCTGGTTTTGGTATTAGAGTGATGCTGGCCTCATGGAATGAGTTTGAAAGTATCCCCTCCTCTTCTGTTTTCTGGAAAACTTAGAGGATGGGTATTAGGTCTTCTCGAAATGTTTGTTAAATTTTAGTGGTAAAGCCACCTGGTCCAGGAGTTTTGTTCTTAGGTAGTTTTTTGATTACCAGTTCAATTTCATTGCTGGTATTTGGTCTATTCAGAATTTCTGTGTCTTCCTGGGTCAGCCTTGGAAGGTTACATTTTTCTAGAGAGTTGTCCATTTTTCTAGGTTATCCAATTTGTTAGCATGTAATTTTTCATAGTATTCGCTAATAGTCCTTTGTTTTACTGTGGTGTCTGTAGTGATTTTTCCTTTCTCATTTATGATTTTGTTTATGTGTGTAGACTCTATTTTTCTTGATAAGTCTGGCTAAGCGTCTATTTCGTTTATTTTCTCAAAGAACCAGCTCCTTGTTTCATTAATTATTTCTATTGTTTTAGTCTCAGTTTTATTTATTTCTGCTCTGATCTTTATTATGGCCCTCCTTCTACTGACTTAGGGCCTCATTTGTTCTTTTTCTGCTTTCTTTAATTGTGAGTTTAGACTGTTCATTTGGGATTGTTCTTCTTTCTGGAGGTAAGCCTGTATTGCTATATACTTTCCTCTTAGAACTGCCTTTGCTGTGTCCCACTGATTTGGGTGTGTTGAGTTGTTGTTTTCATTTGTCTCCATATATTGCTTGAATTCTGTTTTTATTTGGTCATTGACCCATTCATTATTTAGGAGCATGTTGTTAAGCCTCCATTTGTTTGTGGGCATTTTTTTGTTTTCTTTGCATAATTTATTTCTGGTTTCATACCTTTGTGGTATGAGAAGTTGGTTGGTGCAATTTCAGTATTTCTGAATTTCCTGAGGTGCTTTTTGTGTCCTAGTTTGTGATCTATTCTGTAAAGTGTTCTATGTGCACTTGAGAGGAATATGTATTCCTCTGCTTTTGGGTGGAATATTATGTAGATGCCTGTTAGGTTCATCTGTTCTAATATGTTGTTCAGTGCCTCTGTCTCTTTACCTGTTTTCTGTCTGGTTGATCTGTCCTTTGGAGTGAGTGGTGTGTTGAAATCTTAAATGAGTGCATTGCATTCTGTTTCCCCCTTTAATTCTGTTAGTATTTGTTTCACTTATGTAGGGGCTCCTGTATTTGGTGCATAGATATTTATAATGGTTTTATCCTCTTGTTGGACTGACCCCTTTATCATTTTGTAATGTCCTTCTTTTGTCTCTTGTTACTTTCTTTGTTTATAATTCTGTTTTGTCTGATAGAAGTATTCCAACTCCTGCACTTTTCTCCTTATTATATGCATGAAATATCTTTTTCCATCCCTTCACTTTTAATCTGTGTATATCTTTGGGTTCAAAGTGAGTCTCTTGTGGGCAGCATGTAGTCGGGTCTTGTCTTTTTATCTATGCTGTAACTGTATGTCTTTTGATTGGTGCATTCAGACCATTTACATTTAGGGTGATTATTGATAGATATATACTTTTTGCCATTGCAGACTTTTTAGATTTGTGGTTACGAAAGTTTCAAGGGCAGCCTCTTTACTATCTAACAGTCTAACTTTACTTGCTTATTATGTCATTTCTAACACAATCTAAAGGTCCTTTTTATTTTCTTCCCTCCTCCATTCTTTATATATTAGGCATCATATTCTATACTCTTTGTGTATCCCTTGGCTGACTTTGTGCATAGCTGATTTAATTTTGCATTTGCTTGGTAATTAATTGGTCTTCTTCCTTTACTGTGGTTTTATTTTCTCTGTTTACAGGTATTTAGCCTTAGGAGAACTTCCATCTATAACAGTCCCTCCAAAACACACTGTAGAGACATTTTGTGGGAGGTAAATTCCCTCAACTTTTGCTCATCTGGAAATTGTTTAATCCCTGCTTCAAATTAAGTGAATATCTTTCCGGGTAGAGTATTCTTGGTTTGCGGTTCTTCTGTTTCATTGCATTCAAAATATCATGCCACTGCCTTCTGGCCTGTAAGGTTTCTGTTTAGAAGTGTGATGATAGCCTGATGGGTTTTCCTTTGTATATGATCTTTTTATCTCTCTCTGGCTACTTTTAATGCTCTATCCTTGCCCTTGATCTTTGCCATTTTTATTTTTATATGTCTTGGTGTTTTTTTCCTTGGGTCTTTTGTGTTGGGAAATGTGTACACTTCCATGGCCTGAGAGACTGTCTTCTTCCCCAAATTGGGCAGGTTTTCAACAATTATTTCCCCAAAGAGACTTTCCATCCCTTTTTCTTTCTTTTAGTTCTGGTACCCCTATAATGCAAATATTGCTGTGTTTGGATTGTTCACACAGTTCTCTTAATATTCTTTTAGTCCCAGCGATCCTTTTTTCTTTGTGCCTCAGCTTCTTTGTATTCCTGTTCTCTAGTTTCTGTTTCATTTACTGTCTCCTCTACCTCTTCTAGTCTGCTTTTAAATCCCTCCATTGTATGTTTCATTTCAAATACTGTATTTTTCAAAGTTTCTCTCTTGAAGTCATCCCTGAGATCTTGAATTTTTTTTCTGTATCTCCCTGAGCATGTTTGTGATTTCTATTTTGAAATCTTTATCACGAAGATTGGTGATTTCAGTTTCACTTAGCCCTCTTTCTAGTGTTTGAGGGATTTTGGGTTGTATCAGGTTCCTTTGTCATTTCGTATTCCCAATGATTACTATGGAATAACTTTGTGTAGTTGGCACCGTCTAGTGCCCAGAAGCTCTGCTCTCTGGAGTTGCCCAGTCTCTGGAGTGTTGGTGGGGATTGCTCAAGTCACCAGTGTCTACCAGGAGTAAAGACCTCTTTCCTGCTTCCCTGTTGCAGTGCCTGCTTACACTGCCAGTGTCAGAGGGCCGAGTGCTCAGGGAGGGGAGCCTCTATGCTACTCCCTTGTAGCTGCTGTAGGTGGGTCCACCGTCCGGTTGTCCTGGCGTGATGGCAGGGCGGCAGGTTTACGAAGCAGTGCTGCTGGGAGGAAGGAGTGGCAGGCTGTGTATTGCAGTGGTGGCTCTCAGCACTACATTGCCATCCAGGGGTATGGAGCCATGAAGCTCCTGAAAGTTTCCAACCTTCTGGGTTGAGTGTGCTGGGATTATTTTGTCCACTTGTCCTTTCTCCTGAGCAGCAAGCTCTGTGTAATCCTTGTCCCTTTAGCAGCCCTCTCAATGTTGGCAAGTCATTCAAAGTGCCTGCCTTTATTTTGTCTGGGACCAGCCAGTTGTGAGTATCTGTTCCCCACAAGTGGCTGGAACCTCAGTCTCTCCGAATATTCCACCTGTCTTTGGTTTCCAACATGTCTGATCTCTAGAGCACCGTGTAATGTGGGTTCGTGCTCCCGGAGTAGATCTCCAGGGGTAGGTATTAAGCAGTCCTGGGCTTCTTCTCCCTCACCGCTCTGTTTCTCTTCCTCCCACTGGTGAGCTGGGGTAGGGGGAGGGCTTGGGTCCCACCAGCTGGTGGTGTTGCTACTTTGCCCTTTTCCATGATGTCTTCTCTTTTCCCTGGATTTAGTCCATCTGTTGCAGTCTTCTTTCCCGTTGCTCTTTCAGGATTAGTTGTATTTGCTGTATTTTCATGTTATATGTAGTTTTGGGAGGAGGTTTCTGCCTCTCTTCTTATATGGCCATCTTGTTTAATCCTCGAACTGATTTTGAATACGAAGAATTTATTTTCTTTGAAGCTGTAGAAATTCTTTTAGGCCAGACATGTGATAGTAGTGTGTTTGGTTTGGGCCTTTACTTTGGATTGTTATTAACTGAGGACTATGTATAGTTCAATTCTGGCTTGAAGTTTATGTGTTCTACTCAGGTAGAGTGAATTCACTTTTGGTTACAAATACTCAGATCTTCACTCATTGCTGTTATGGAATGGGCAGCTTTTCCCTGTACTTGAAGACTAGTTGTAAAATATAATGTAAGTTATTATTTTATTATCTTGCTTTAGTTTACACTTATGTTGAAGGTGTAGCCCATTGAGGTCTCAGTATTATAGGAGGGCATATCTAATTTGTCTTCTCTTCTTGGGTGAACCCAGGCTTTGTGTTCTTTCTCCTGAATGAGGCTTCCAGACCCAACACTCATGTTTACACAGGCTTCCAAATGTCCACAGTTGCAAAGGCTACTTCACTATTCTTAAGTTCTCCCTCTGTCCCCTCTGCCCATTCTGTTTTTTACTAGGTTAAGTTCATACTAAGAACCTTGAGTTTTTCCCACTGCCTCTGTGTTTTGTCTGTCATTTTGTTTTCAGTAAAGTGGTTGTCCAGGTTGCCTTAAGTAGAACTGCTTTCCAACCCTTTTAATTTCATTTTATGGCATGCATGGAAAAAAGATTTTTGTACTAATTACTGAGAGAAACTGTAGAAGGTCCTTAACACTGGCAATGGTACATAAACAAAGGGCTCTGACTGAGAGGTTCAGGCTGCCCTGGCGTGATGTCTGTTTTTTGCCTGGCAGCTTCAGAGTCTGAAGCTATCTCTGTCTCAGCACTCCTGTTATCCATTCCCAGTATATTTGTTAGAAAAATGGATGTACAATATAAACTCAGAAGCAGAGCTGTATACATGTATGTAAGATTTTTAGTTCATGAGAAAGGGGATAATTACAGGTTCTGAATCATGTTGAGATAGTACAGAATTGCACAGGAAAGAAAAATGTAATTAGGTTCTCTCTGTACAAGAGAGGAAAATACTAGAGGATGTTTATCAGGTCAGGGACTGTGGATTTTCTAATTCTGAATATAACATATACTGTAAAGGAAGTGGTAGTTGGTTTTGGGAACATAGAGAACCTTTTACATGAAAAGCTCTAAAGAATTCACGGGCAAATGCAAACTGGGAAAAGATATTCTGTAACAATATTATATATAAAAATCTTTTATATAAATAGTTCCTGACAAATCATTTAGGAGAAAACTGTTCATCATCCCATAGAGAAATGTGTAAAATCTGTTAACAGATTGATCGTTAATGAAACAAGTAACAAGCTTACCTAATAAATATTTGGAAAAAAGTAATCAAAAAACTAAAAATGAACACTGCTGGTGGAAGATTACTTAGTTCACCTTTGCTGGTGGGATTGTCAAAGTTTAAATTGTGCTTTTCATTCTACTCTACAGAATAAAGAAATATAAATTGGCTTATTTATAATAATAGTAGTAAAAACCTGGTTAACAACCAGATATTCTTCAGAGTAAACAAATCACGGTTTAACTGTTCAGTAAAATGCTATACATATGTTAATTTTGATGTAGATCTGTATGTTTGACATGGTAAGCAGTTAACAATATATTACATGAAAGAAATAGTTTATAAAACTGCATGCTAAGGTTTGTACTATTTATGTGCATAGAGAAAAGTCTGAAAGGGTATATTTGGACTGATTAAAAATAATTTTTTAAGCACTATATCTGGGGAGGGGCCTTTACTATGCAGCAGATCCTCTAGTTTTAGGAAAGTTCATTTATTTAGTAAATAAATCTAAGTGCTTGCTACATATGAGAAGTGGTAGAGTTGAAAGCAGCTTATTTTCAGTGGAGCTCATGCTCATAAATGTAATGTCTTCCCCCCTCCCCCAATGAAGTACTTGTTCCTTCCTTTTTTGGAGCACTTATTATTTCAGAAATGTGTGTAAGGCAAATGAATACATATTTTGCTATCAAAGATATTAATTTGGATTGCATACATTATAGCAAGCATGCGGCTTATAGCAGGAATAATAGTCTTTAAAAAATAATTTTGTTGTAGATGGCTTTTTTTCTGTTTCTGTGTTTTTGTAACTCTGAATTAAATGTGTACACCTGAAATAACAGTAAGGATGATTGCTTGTAAGATTGTCTTGTCTACCTTTAGATAAATAATAGACCCTGTGGAGTAGCAAGCAAATGAGGTAAATAAAATAGGGTAAAATGCTTACTGCTTTATATGGGAAATCTCAGGATTACTCTGGGTTTTATTCAAAGAAGTCATTATGCTGAAGTCCTCACATATTTTCCTTATCTCCAGATTTTAAATATACATTATTTTTAAGATTATTCAAGTTTAATTAACATGCTTAATTTTAGTGAGGCTTTATAAAAAATGTACTTGACTATACCCCATCTGCACAATGTTACATTTAGCATGATATTGAGAAAATAATTTGGAAAACAGCTTAGTTCTTTTGACACAACAACTTTTAAAAAATTTAATGTTGGCCCTGGGTGTGTGTATATGAGTGTATGCTAATGTAGAATTCATTAGTTAGTTTGGCTACATGTGTCAACAATAAAGGCTTTTAGAGTTAGTAAAAAACTAGCAACTTGTCTGTTGAGGGATTGCAGATTAGTTTGTTTTGTTGCAGCTATATTTGGCATTTCTTTGCCAAATATATTTTTTTTTTTTTTAAATAATTATTTTTTATTGAAGGGTAGTTGACGCACAGTATTACATTACATTAGTTTCAAGTGTACAACACAGTGGTAGAACATTTATATACATAATTCTAGGTTCCAGCTATCACCCTACCAAGCTGTTACAATATCTTGACTATATTCCTTATGCTATACATTACATCCCGGTTACTTATTTATTTTACCATTGGAAGTCTGTCCTTTTTTTTTTTTTTTTTTTTTTTTTGTGAGGGCATCTCTCATATTTATTGATCAAATGGTTGTTAACGACAATAAAATTCTGTATAGGGGAGTCAATGCTCAATGCACAATCATTAATCCACTCCAAGCCTAATTTTCGTCAGTCTCCAATCTTCTGAGGCATAACAAACAAGTTCTTACATGGAGAACAAATTCTTACATAATGAATAAGTTACATAGTGAACAGTACAAGGGCAGTCATCACAGAAACTTTCGGTTTTGCTCATGCATTATGAACTCTAAACAGTCGGTTCAAATATGAATACTCATTTGGTTTTTATACTTGATTTATATGTGGATACCACATTTCTCTCTTTATTATTATTATTTTTAATAAAATGCTGAAGTGGTAGGTAGATACAAGATAAAGGTAGAAAACATAGTTTAGTGTTGTAAGAGAGCAAATGTAGATGATCAGGTGTGTGCCTGTAGACTATGTGTTAATCCAAGCTAGACCAGGGCAATAAAACATCCACGTATGCAGAAGATTTCTCTCAGAACGGGGGGGTGAGGTTCTAAGCCTCACCTCTGTTGATCCCCAATTTCTCACCTGATGGCCCCCCTGCGACTGTCCCTGTCTTAGGTTGTTCCTCCCTTGAGGAATCTTACCCGTCTCTGGCTAACCAGTCATCTTCCGGGGCCATACAGGGAAATGTGAAGTTGGTAAGTGAGAGGGAAGCCTTATTTTTTGAAAAGGTTAGCTTTTTGCTTCTTTGCATATTTATGCCCTGTGGCTTCTATGCCCAGCATTTGTCTTGAGGTATCTTTACCACTTGGAGGAGTTATGATACTCGGTAAATTTGATATGAGGCACGAATTCTGTTTAAGGGTTGTAATTAGGAAGGAAGAAGAAAAGCTATAGAAGTAGCAGGCGGAAGGAAACATGGGAAGATTGATTATTTCTTTGACAAATCTTCTTGTAGAGTAACTTCAGCATATATAGGTTTTAAGCTACTACTTAAATTGCGCACACACATTAACATAATAGGAGTATAGTTACATAACCAAAGCATATCTGTAATTAACAGCCATCTCCAGTGAAACCAAGAAAACCATTAAGGCACCTTAGGCATTTGTGAAAACTTATCTATGATATGGTGGATATTGTCCAACTGAACTTGAACAGTCTGGGAGAAATCAGACAAATTAAAACAACCCATTCCTGGGGACTGTTCACATGCCATATGTTCTTTTAACAGTAAATAGTCTGTAGTTATAAGAGTTTGGAGTGCTACAATTTGCACTTCTCCTAATTCTTGGTTGAGTTCCAACAGTATAGATCCAGTCAAATTTGTTGTTTTACTGTATGCACAGGCCAGCTTAGATATCTCCTTCTTAATTCCCATGGCAAGTCCAGGAACTGGTGGGATGAGTGCATCTACAGCTGTAGCAGTGCGTGGATCTTTGTTGGGGTTTTTTGATGATCATCATCTGGCATGAGTCTTCCAGAGAGTGCAGATGTTGGAAGTTCTTTTTCATATCGTATCTTAGTTCATTTTTGGGGTAGCCCAATTAGGCTTTGATCCTCTGTATAAACACAAACAGACCCTTTGCCTACACTTTTATATGCCCTTTATACCCTTGTGTAGAACTCGTTGGAGGTTACCACACAGGAACTGCCCCTTTTTTTTTTTTTTTTTTTTTTTGCTTTGTTTTTGGTATCTCTAATCTACACTTACATGACGAATATTATGTTTACTAGGCTCTCCCCTATACCAGGTCTCCCCTATAAACCCCTTTACAGTCACTGTCCATCAGCATAGCAAAATGTTATAGAATCACTACTTGCCTTCTCTGTGTTGTACAGCCCTCCCTTTTCTCCTACACCCCCGTGCATGTAAATCTTAATACCCCCCTACTTCTCCCCCCCTTATCCCTCCCTATCCACCCATCCTCCCCAGTCCCTTTCCCTTTGGTACCTGTTAGTCCATTCTTGAGTTCTGTGATTCTGGTGCTGTTTTGTTCCTTCAGTTTTTCCTTTGTTCTTATATTCCACAGATAAGTGAAATCATTTGGTATTTCTCTTTCTCCGCTTGGCTTGTTTCACTGAGCATAACATAATACCCTCCAGCTCCATCCATGTTGCTGCAAATGATTGGATTTGCCCTTTTCTTATGGCTGAGTAGTATTCCATTGTGTATATATACCACATCTTCTTTATCCATTCATCTATCGATGGACATTTAGGTTGCTTCCAATTCTTGGCTATTGTAAATAGTGCTGCAATAAACATAGGGGTGCATCTGTCTTTCTCAAACTTGATTGCTGTGTTCTTAGGGTAAATTCCTAGGAGTGGAATTCCTGGGTCAAATGGTAAGTCTGTTTTGAGCATTTTGATATACCTCCATACTGCTTTCCACAATGGTTGAACTAACTTACATTCCCACCAGCAGTGTAGGAGGGTTCCCCTTTCTCCACAGCCTCGCCAACATTTGTTGTTGTTTGTCTTTTGGATGGCAGCCATCCTTACTGGTGTGAGGTGATACCTCATTGTAGTTTTAATTTGCATTTCTCTGATAATTAGCGATGTGGAGCATCTTTTCATGTGTCTGTTGGCCATCTGTATTTCTTTTTTGGAGAACTGTCTGTTCAGTTCCTCTGCCCATTTTTTAATTGCGTTATTTGTTTTTTGTTTGTTGAGGCGTGTGAGCTCCTTATATATTCTGGACGTCAAGCCTTTATCGGATGTGTCATTTTCAAATATATTCTCCCATACTGTAGGGATCCTTCTTGTTCTATTGATGGTGTCTTTTGCTGTACAGAAGCTTTTCAGCTTAATATAGTCCCACTTGTTCATTTTTGCTGTTGTTTTCCTTGCCCGGGGAGATATGTTCAAGAAGAGGTCACTCATGTTTATGTCTAAGAGGTTTTCGCCTATGTTTTCTTCCAAGAGTTTAATGGTTTCATGGCTTACATTCAGGTCTTTGATCCATTTTGAGTTTACTTTTGTATATGGGTTTAGACAATGGTCCAGTTTCATTCTCCTACATGTAGCTGTCCAGTTTTGCCAGCACCACCTGTTGAAGAGACGGTCATATCGCCATTGTATGTCCATGGCTCCTTTATCAAATATTAATTGACCATATATGTCTGGGTTAATGTCTGGATTCTCTAGTCTGTTCCATTGGTCTGTGGCTCTGCTCTTGTGCCAGTACCAAATTGTCTTGATTACTATGGCTTTATAGTAGAGCTTGAAGTTGGGGAGTGAGATCCCCCCTACTTTATTCTTCTTTCTCAGGATTGCTTTGGCTATTCGGGGTCTTTGGTGTTTCCATATGAATTTTTGAATTATTTGTTCCAGTTCATTGAAGAATGTTGCTGGTAGTTTCATAGGGATTGCATCAAATCTGTATATTGCTTTGGGCAGGATGGCCATTTTAACGATATTAATTCTTCCTAGCCACGAGCATGGGATGAGTTTCCATCTGTTAGTGTCCCCTTTAATTTTTCTTAAGAGTGACTTGTGGTTTTCAGAGTATAAGTCTTTCACTTCTTTGGTTAGGTTTATTCCTAGGTATTTTATTTTTTTTGATGCAATTGTGAATGGAGTTGTTTTCCTGATTTCTCTTTCTGTTGGTTCATTGTTAGTATATAGGAAAGCCACAGATTTCTGTGTGTTGATTTTGTATCCTGCAACTTTGCTGTATTCCGATATCAGTTCTAGTAGTTTTGGGGTGGAGTCTTTAGGGTTTTTTATGTACAGTATCATGTCATCTGCAAATAGTGACAGTTTAACTTCTTCTTTACCAATCTGGATTCCTTGTATTTCTTTATTTTGTCTGATTGCCGTGGCTAGGACCTCCAGTACTATGTTAAATAACAGTGGAGAGAGTGGGCATCCCTATCTAGTTCCCGATCTCAGCGGAATTGCTTTCAGCTTCTCGCTGTTCAGTATAATGTTGGCTGTGGGTTTATCATAGGTGGCCTTTATTATGTTGAGGTACTTGCCCTCTATTCCCATTTTTCTGAGAGTTTTTAACATGAATGGATGTTGAACTTTGTCAAATGCTTTTTCAGCATCTATGGAGATGATCATGTGGTTTTTGTCTTTCTTTTTGTTGATGTGGTGGATGATGTTGATGGACTTTCGAATGTTGTACCATCCTTGCATCCCTGGGATGAATCCCACTTGGTCATGGTGTATGATCCTTTTGATGTATTTTTGAATTCGGTTTGCTAATATTTTGTTGAGTATTTTTGCATCTACGTTCATCAGGGATATTGGTCTGTAGTTTTCTTTTTTGGTGGAGTCTTTGCCTGGTTTTGGTATTAGGGTGATATTAGCTTCATAGAATGAGTTTGGGAGTATCCCCTCCTCCTCTATTTTTTGGAAAACTTTAAGGAGAATGGGTATTATGTCTTCCCTGTATGTCTGATAAAATTCCGAGGTAAATCCATCTGGCCCGGGGGTTTTGTTCTTTGGTAGTTTTTGGATTACCGCTTCAATTTCGTTGCTGGTAATTGGTCTGTTCAGATTTTCTGTTTCTTCCTGGGTCAATCTTGGAAGGTTATATTTTTCTAGGAAGTTGTCCGTTTCTCCTAGGTTTCCCAGCTTGTTAGCATATAGGTTTTCATAGTATTCTCTAATAATTCTTTGCATTTCCGTGGGGTCCGTCGTGATTTGTCCTTTCGCGTTTCTGATACTGTTGATTTGTGTTGACTCTCTTTTCTTCTTAATAAGTCTGGCTAGAGGCTTATCTATTTTGTTTATTTTCTCGAAGAACCAGCTCTTGGTTTCATTGATTTTTGCTATTGTTTTATTCTTCTCAATTTTATTTATTTCTTCTCTGATCTTTATTATGTCCCTCCTTCTGCTGACCTTAGGCCTCATCTGTTCTTCTTTTTCCAATTTCGATAATTGTGACATTAGACCATTCATTTGGGATTGCTCTTCCTTTTTTAAATATGCTTGGATTGCTATATACTTTCCTCTTAAGACTGCTTTTGCTGTGTCCCACAGAAGTTGGGGCTTAGTGTTGTTGTTGTCATTTGTTTCCATATATTGCTGGATCTCCATTTTGATTTGGTCATTGATCCATTGATTATTTAGGAGCGTGTTGTTAAGCCTCCATGTGTTCGTGAGCCTCTTTGCTTTCTTTGTACAGTTTATTTCTAGTTTTATGCCTTTGTGGTCTGAAAAGTTGGTTGGTAGGATTTCAATCTTTTGGAATTTTCTGAGGCTCTTTTTGTGGCCTAGTATGTGGTCTATTCTGGAGAATGTTCCATGTGCACTTGAGAAGAATGTATATCCTGTTGCTTTTGGATGTAGAGTTCTATAGATGTCTATTAGGTCCATCTGCTCTACTATGTTGTTCAGTGCTTCCGTGTCCTTACTTATTTTCTGCCCGGTGGTTCTGTCCCTTGGAGTGAGTGGTGTGTTGAAGTCTCCTAGAATGAATGCATTGCAGTCTATTTCCCCCTTTAGTTCTGTTAGTATTTGTTTCACATATTTTGGTGCTCCTGTGTTGGGTGCATATATATTTAGAATGGTTATATCCTCTTGTTGGACTGAGCCCTTTATCATTATGTAGTGTCCTTCTTTATCTCTTGTTACTTTCTTTGTTTTGAAGTCTATTTTGTCTGATATTAGTACTGCAACCCCTGCTTTCTTCTCGCTGTTGTTTGCTTGAAATATGTTTTTCCATCCCTTGACTTTTAGTCTGTACATGTCTTTGGGTTTGAGGTGAGTTTCTTGTAAGCAGCATATAGATGGGTCTTGCTTTTTTATCCATTCTGTTACTCTGTGTCTTTTGATTGGTGCATTAAACCCATTAACATTTAGGGTGACTATTGAAAGATATGTACTTATTGCCATTGCAGGCTTTAAATTCGTGGTTACCAAAGGTTCAAGGTTAGCCTCTTTAGTATCTTACTGCCTAACTTAGCTCGCTTATTGAGCTATTATATACACTATCTGGAGATTCTTTTCTTCTCTCCCTTCTTGTTCCTCCTCCTCGATTCTTCATATGTTGGGTGTTTTGTGCTGTGCTCTTTCTAGGAGTGCTCCCATCTAGAGCAGTCCCTGTAAGATGTTCTGTAGAGGTGGTTTGTGGAAAGCAAATTCCCTCAGCTTTTGTTTGTCTGGGAATTGTTTAATCCCACCGTCATATTTGAATGATAGTCGTGCTGGATACAGTATCCTTGGTTCAAGGCCCTTCTGTTTCATTGTATTAAATATATCATGCCATTCTCTTCTGGCCTGTAGGGTTTCTGTTGAGAAATCTGACGTTAGCCTGATGGGTTTCCCTTTATAGGTGACCTTTTTCTCTCTAGCTGCCTTTAACACTCTTTCCTTGTCCTTGATCTTTGCCATTTTAATTATAATGTGTCTTGGTGTTGCCCTTCTTGGATCCTTTCTGCTGGGGGTTCTGTGTATTTCCGTGGTCTGTTCGATTACTTCCTCCCCCAGTGTGGGGAAGTTTTCAGCAATTATTTCTTCTAAGATACTTTCCATCTCTTTTCCTCTCTCTTCTTCTTCTGGTACCCCTATAATACGGATATTGTTCCTTTTGGATTGGTCACACAGTTCTCTTAATATTGTTTCATTCCTGGAGATCCTTTTGTCTCTCTCTATGTCAGCTTCTATGCGTTCCTGTTCTCTGATTTCAATTCCATCAATGGCCTCTTGCATTCTATCCATTCTGCTTATAAACCCTTCCAGAGTTTGTTTCATTTCTGCGATCTCCTTTCTGGCATCTGCGATCTCCTTCCGGACTTCATCCCATTTCTCTTGCGTATTTCTCTGCATCTCTGTCAGCATGTTTATGATTCTTATTTTGAATTCTTTTTCAGGGAGACTGGTTAGATCTGTCTCCTTCTCTGGTGTTGTCTCTGTGATCTTTGTCTGCCTGTAGATTTGCCTTTTCATGGTGATAGGAATAGTCTGCAGAACTGGGACGAGTGACGGCTGGAAGGACTTCCCTTCTTGTTGGTTTGTGGCCCTCCTCTCCCCCTTCGCGAGGCGCTGGGTTCTCTCAGGTGCGGATGTGGTCTGGATATTGTCCTGTGTCCTCTGGTCTTTATTCTAGGAAGGGTTGTCTTTGTTATATTTTCATAGATATATGTTGTTTTGGGAGGAGATTTCCGCTGCTCTACTCACGCCGCCATCTTCCGCCCCTCGTCTTTGCCAAATATCTTAAAGGGAGAAAAACAACATTAGATAAACTAAGGAGATATAATTCCAAAGATACAAAGTAAGGTGAAACTGTTTAATATTTAACATAAATGTATGTTTACATATATGCATGTGTGTTTGTATATGGGTATGTATTATATATATTACACATTGTATGCTTTTATCCTGGAAGCCCAAGGAATCTTTTAGACATGGAACTCAGAATTGTATCCTAAGTAAGAAGTCTCCTTTCTAGCTCCCACTAACGTAGCTTTTAGTAATTTATGCTTTAATTATTTGCATTTATATGATCCAAAGATGACCCATTTACGTTTCCCTCTTTTCTGATTGAACTGAATTAAACTTGTTAGTAGTTATACCCATTCATTGGTCTGATGTTTGGAGCTACCCCAAGTATACGTCTACGTGACAGCTTTTTAAATACTTGAGTAAAGCTACAGCATCCCTGATAATTCTCCTCAGCTAAATTCAGTTAAAATAATTTTCAAAGGGTAGTTTCTCCATCCTTCTCCAAACTTACAGCCTTTTGTATGTTACCACTTGTTAAAATGTAGTACTCAAAACTGATGATAATGTTAGAGAGATCTTCCAGAGTGGACCTGGTGAATTAATTATTGTTGATTTGGTATAATGTGCTTTATTCATTTAGGTATGAATACTTTTTTAGTATCCATGTTTCATGGATGATATGTTGATCTGTACTCTGTTTAATTCCCTTAATCTGTTATAAGTAGTTAGCTGGCTGTTAAACCATCTTGTATGTTTGTAGCCAACTTTTAGGAATTAATGGGCAGGACTGCATGCTTGTTTTTATTATATTCAGCCTCAAGAGCTTTGACTCATTGAAAACCATCAGGGTGTTTAAATTGACATTTATTTTCTCTTCATTTGCATTCACCTGGTTACTTAAAGTAATCTTCTAAATTAAAAAAAATTGTTTGTTTAAAAGTTGCTTATATTTAACAGTTCTAAAATAATTAACTGTTATATTTTACCTAGGCACTGACTAGGTCATAAAGTCTTGAATGCTCAACATTACACAAATAAATTAGTTACATGTCTGTGTTCATGAGCTCTAAATCTTACCTGTCAAGGTTTAGAAATAGATGGTAATGATAATACTATTATTCTGGATAACTGACCTCTCAAATAATAAAAATGAAGCAGATACTGACCACGAATTATGTTGAATATTGTGGAAAATGGAAGTTATAGTGCCATCTAAGCCTTCTACCAGCTGGGAGGATCTTAGTTTACTTTCCTTGGATTCTAATATTGAATGATTAACTGTTTATTTTCATTCTTACTGTTTTTTTCCAGTAGGTAGTAAGGATTATAGGAGTGTATGCCATTAACTGTAAACAACTACAGGATGTGAAAGTGATTTTCGTGGAGGGTGTTACACATCCCCAGTGCAAGATACTCCATTATTTTTATAGGCTTTTCATTTATAAACATAGGAAATTTTGCTTTCCTAATATTTAGCATATGGGTTGAATATTCAGTTGTTTTAAGCTTTAAAAATTATCTAGCTCTACACTGTCCATTAGTCACATGTATGTTTAAATTTAAATAATTAAAATGAAATAATTAAAAAATTTGGTTGGTGACTTGCACTAGCCATATTTCAAGGGCTCAATAGCCCCTTGTGACTCGTGGATAGTGTGTTGGGCAGCCAGAATATAGAACACTTGTAATTTTAGAAAGTACTGTATTGCAAGACGCTGATGTAGATACAAATGATTTTCATTCAGATTTCTGACAGTAAAAGTAAGATGAATCTTAGAGCAAAGCATAATATAATTCTTCAATGATTTTTATAAAGGTAGAAATGGTATAGGTTAATTATGAAAAATCTAGGAAATGCAGAGAAGTGAAATGAACAAAATAAAAAGTTTCCAAATGGCCCAACTATAGGTTTTCTACTTTTAACATTTGTTTTACATTCTACTCCTTTTTCTCTGAATGTTTGTACAAATGCACACTTAATCTATATGGGGATGATTTTACTTGTGTACATTTAAAATGATAGAAAAAGAACAGGAATATAAAAGTAACCTTTTTAATGGGAATTATTTTTGCTTTATAGAAGTTTACCTGAATTTTGTTCTAAACCTAAAGTAACTACATATCGTTTATGTTTATAATTAGTCTTTTGACTACAAATATTATTACATAAATACAGTATTTCATTTTGGATTATTGTGTGAATTTAGGTATTGGAAACTATCCCTAGTTATTTATTTCCTTTAAATGCTCTTTAAGAATTGTTAGTATTTGCCTGTACTAGTATCAGCATTTACCTCAAACACTTCAAATAAATTCATGAAGTTTCACTGTAAAGTGGTGACACAATGTGCTTGGAAACTTTTTTCTTCTTTTTTGTTCATCTTCATCTTGTTTAATATTTGGTTCAGCATCATTTTTGACCACCACCAACATTAGTTGGTTAGGTGCATGCTGGCTTTGTTGGAAATTACTATGAATTTGTTAATCAAGCCTGAGTGTATGGGTAGGTGAATTTAAAATCAGACTGTTCTGGTTTTTACCTGGTGTTAAGTTCCATGATGATCACAGTTATATATAGCATTTAATTTAGATGTATTCCTCTGTTTTATGGGAAATGGAAGATAAACAATAGATAATCATGGTAGGGGCATCAAGGTATGGTGATAAGGGGAAGTAGATGATGTTGCCATCTTTTTGCTTAGATCATTAAAGAAAATTCCTTAATGTTTGTCTTTGATCCTTTTTCACCATGACCATATTTGCTTGTAAATTTAGTGATAATCAGCCATAAGGACTTAACAGAGGAGTAAGAAGTTTCTAAATATCTTACTAAGAGTTTAAGAAAAAAAGACAGTAACTATTTTAATGAATGCTTTAAAAAGTTGTATATTTTATTTAATATCAAATGAAGACTTGTCATATAGTAGCCCAATAATTTTATGAATTTCTCAGATATTAAAGAGCACTGAAGTAAATTTTATTTTTGTACTCTAACCATCTGTCAGACTGGATTATATATGACTTAAATAAAGAGGATCTTGAAATTTCATGCCTCCAAATTATAGTAATTTCTGAGACTTCAGTGTAAAATTCAGACTCTAATTGTAGGGAAGCAGAATGATTAGTTTTCAGTGATTGTGATTTGGTATATATGCACATTTTAGATAGCTACGAGTGGAATGGAGACAGTCATTTTATAAGTGCTAGGCTTTAAGGATTGTAGAATCATTCCAGAATTTACTTTAAGATGGTTTCTCCAAAGTTGAGTACTTAGTTGCTTTGCATAGGTAAATTTCAGGATACACATTTTGAAACTCTCCATCAAAGGCTTTATATTCCATAGAGGAAATATCAAGGCATTTCAAGTGGGTACACTGCTCCACACCACATTTTCTAATCCCATCAAAAGCTTTAAAGTGGTGATGAAAGGACTTTTTGAAAATGGAAGCTATTTTAGTTCCTTTCTTTGTGGGCACCAAACCTGGTAGCATACCCAGAGATTTGAAAAATCATACACATTTCTTTTCTTTAGTTGACACCAGGACACATAACATGTAACAGCGTTGTAGAGTAAATTATTAGCAGGGAAATTTTGACAAAATTATTGGGAAACTTTAAACAATCTTGAAAGAGTTATGAGCTTTTTACTTATTTAAGGAGAAGGTAAAGAAAAAATTAAGTAAGCACTTATGGAGTGTTAAGCAGTGTGTAAATCTTAGAGAAGGTCTCAATTTAAATCCTTTTGTCAGCCTTTTGAGTGTTACTAAAACTAAGAGTCAGAAAGGATAAATTCCCCAGGATCTGTAGCTAATGACAACTGGGATTGGTCAAACTCAAAATTCTCCGGAGTTCTTTCCACCGTTCATTGTCTCTTGCAGTCTCCTGGATTATAAAAATGAATGATATTCTTGAAATATGATGTTATATTTCTTTTCAGGGAAGAAACAGAGTGAATATGTATGTATGTATTGTAGTGGGGGTAAGATTAGAAAAAGAGTTATTAGAGTTGGGCTTAATGTATATTATGAGAAGTAAATTGAAGGGCAGTTTATGGTAGTTTAAATTGGTAGAGGTTATGGCAGAAAGTAGCTGTTCAGTGTAAATGGTAGCTATTATTGTTTTAGCTATTTTATATGTATTGTTATATATTTATTAGCTGGTATTATTACTGTGAGATTATGAATTCTCACATAATTAAAGTTATTCCCATCTGTGGAAAAGATGGATATTGTTTATATCAACAGGGACCACAGTAATAATTTAGATTTGCAATTTATGAATAAAGTTATGAAAGTGCTCCTATATTATCTTATTTGGCAAGGATTTCCATTTTATAGTAAGGAAAAGAACTTAGGTTGTAACTAGTGGCTGTTTTAATATGAAGGTATTTTGAAGAATGCTGCATTGGCTATGTCTGAGGTAGAAGTGAAATACAGTGATTTGTTGGGTGATTAAATGGAGGATTATATGCATTATGTCAGGAAGGAAATTAGTTTTAGGGTTTTGTCTTTCTCATAAATGTTTTTTTTGTTTTTGTTTTTTCTAGGCTGTTCGCTGCTATGAATCTCTAATCTTAAAAGCTGAAGGAAAAGTGGAGTCTGATTTCTTTTGTCAATTAGGTCACTTCAACCTCTTATTGGAAGATTATGCAAAAGGTAATTTTTCCTCTTGTTAATTATGTTTTGATTTATATAATATTTAAAAGAATTTAAATTGTACTCTGTCAAGGACATTACCATTTTTACTTCTAAGAAATTGTAAGCATATGAATATTCTAAACAATGAGAAAGAAAAGTGGGGTAGATGGAAATGTGAAAAGTTCATGTATTCCATCTAAATCATCAGTAAGTTGGCCATTCAGTTAAACTTAAAAAAACCTACTAATGCAATTCTGTTTTTTTCTGCCTTGTGAAAAATCTTTGTGCTTTAAAGGCTCTACCATAATAGAAAGTGAGCTATTGGTGAACACTGGAAAATCAGCATTTCTCTTCTTTATTCTGCCTGTAAAACTACCACTTCAGCTAAAAAAATTCTGAATGAAAATCTAATCTAGAACCATGTTATGTTATTGTAAAGGTAAATAATAAAGAGTGAGGACTACATACGAGCTTGAGCTTTAGATAAAACAAATATTTTATTCCTTTGAAAATTTTTTCCTTTGAGAAATAAGTGAGTTAATTAACTGAAGATAGTGCCCCCAAATATGTCCTTTTTGTGGTACCAAGCTGCTGATCCAATTACTCAGGAAGTTAAAAGCACCCCCTAATGCATTTTCTTTCACCCCTACTACCAAAGGCAAAATCATAGTCAAGAAAAACTTTGTGATTGTAAGCAAGAACATTTTAACTTTGGGATGATAGTAAACATCTTAATGTGACTGGATGGACATATTACGCTTGTTTCCCACAAGTGTGTTTAGGGGGCAGAACAACTGGTAGGTTGTTTCAGGGCTGAAGTGAATGATTGTTGGTATTTAATGTTGACATTTCATTATGCTACTCTTGTGTTACCTCAAGTGAACACTTTGCTAATGAAAATGCAATTTTAGTTTGAGATAGGCTTAATCTATGGGGTTTGAAGTTAGTTTTTCACTAGCTCATCTCTATTGTTTATGGCTCCATTACTATTAATAGATTATGTAAACATCCCTGAGTTTGTTTTCTAATCTGTAAAATAAGGAGTGGAGGGATTTTGGAATTGCTATGTGAAACCGGTTAGTACTTTGCAAAGTGGCTTCAGGGTAATAGGTATTAATAATTATTTAATGCTCTTACATATTTTAATTTTAATTAAAACTAGTAGCTTATTTAAAGGAAACCATTACACAGAAGAAACACAGACTTATGCACAATCTAATTTTTCAGTGCTGCTCCTTTTACTTGGAGAACACACTAATTGGAGAGCGCATAAACAGATTCCCAGACTTGAAAATTAATTTTGCATATGTGCTATAAGTCCTTGCTGCCTGGTGGTCATTAAAGTATATATATATTAGCTTTTAAAACTTTATTTAGTGTATGAGATTAGCTACATTTTCCATTTGTAAAATGTTAGACTTTGAAGGCAATGAAGAGTCCAGGGATACTTGTTTTGGAGGGTTTTTTATTTTGTGGGGGCAAGGGGAAGATGAGATGTAGAGGGCATGTGGCAACTAGACTGTGTTGGCAAACTAGCTGGTGGGAGTAATTTATAAAATGGGAAATGAGAAAGATAATGTAAGGATTTAACTCTTTGAAAAGGTGTGCTCTGAGACCATTTTAATGTTGTGTAGATGAACTGGCCATTGATAGATGGATAGATAGTAGGTTGATTATATGTAATAAGAAGAGGGAGGTGAGAATGGATACAGACGCATACATTAGTGTATTTTAGTGTTTCAAGCTGATGGCTTCTATTTCTTAGATGTGAACTTTTAAAAAAATCCACCTTGAGGCTTTATTGACCACATTCCCACTTTTTAAAAATTCCCTTTTAAATACTAATTATTCTTTCTATCCATTCTCTTTGTTATCTTCCTCCAAGTCCAAAATTAGAACCAGTCTCTAGTAGCCCCTCCCACATGCATACTCCATCACCACCACCATGACCACTACTAGTTTGTGAAAGCATTTGTTACTTTAGGCTGCTTTCTGCCTCTATTTGGAACCAGTACAAGGTGAAAACCTCCAACCCCAGCCAAATAAATGTTTGTTTTTGGAGGGCAGATTGTAAACCATAACTTACTGGGAGTAAACACAAACCATTCAATGAGCATGTGAACAAACTGCTCAGGTGTATATATATATACACATACACATATACATATACATATACATATACATATACATATACATATACATATACATATACATACATACATACATATATATATATATATATATATATATATATATATATATATATATATATATATGGGGCATTTACTGGCTTTGTTTTCTGAAGACAGTTTTTAAATTAGAGTCCTGAGTTGTCGTCTTTGTGTGAAATTTTCTGAGCATGGAGTTCCTTGGGGAAAACTGCTTTTACTTTTGCAGTAGGAAATGGTAGAACCTGTTCTGTGTACATCTTAGACTGTGGATTTTCTTCCATTATTTGTCATTCTGATCCCATGTGCTTCCTGTCTTAAAAGAATTCTTACAATTTCTGATCTGCAGATGGTATATTTGGCTATCATTATTATTACAGATTCATTCATTAACAAATATATTTTCTCTCATTTCAGTTGAATTTGAAGTAGAAAGAAAAGCTTTGCAGATTTTTTTTTTTTCTCTTCAGTCAGTCTTGGTTGGTAATATGTATGAAGATTTAAAAAAATTCCTCTCACTTGATTTGGTCGTTTTGCTTCTAGGAATTTATTCTTATAAAGCAATTGGCTAGAGGATTGTGGGAGAATGGAGGCTCAGTGCCCTTGGCCTGAGTTGAGTTTTCTGGCAGGAATGTACCATACATGATGTTTAGTAAGTAGAGCCTTGAGGATCAAAGCCTGTGAAAGGTGGAGGATGTTCCCAGGATTGGATAGAGGGAGAAGTTAAACTGTGACAATATTGGTCAACTCCTTGGGGAGCTTGGGAGTTAGAATGGCCCTTCAGAACTATCCCAAGTTAGGCTGAGGTGACCAGGCTCTTATAGTCTATCCATTCCATATTGATTGTCAGCCAGCCACTGAAGGAGTGTGACCTGGGCAGGGTAGCTAAGGCAGCTCACTGCTAAAGGCTGTCTGCGGGCAGGACTCCCAGCAGTCCTTCCTTGAAGTGGCATTTGAATGGTTCTTCACAGTGTCTACCATACCTCCTTTCTACCCCTAAACCCAAAGCTAACCCATAAACCTCTGCTGAACCAAACGGCTGATGAAGTTAGCAGATAGATTGCCTTAAGTCATAAAGATGGTACAGTGATTTCTCTTCTTTGGGTTGGAGAACAACCTGAGAGTCAGAGAATGCAGGGCTGGAAGACTAATACATACTCTTGTGTGAATATATGTGAGGGATATTAGGTGCAGTTTAATTAATAGAAATTATGTATAAGTATCTATAAATATGTGCAGCAAGTTATAGGAGAGAGGATAGTCACTAAGTTAGTTTCTTAGAAAATCAAGTAGCAAGTAACCTCAGAGTACACCGCAGAATTATAAAAAGATAGAAATTATGAGGTAGACACTTGGGGGATAGACAGTAAGAATTCCATAAATAAAAAAGTTAGTTGAAGGAGGTACAATAATTAATCATTCTGGATATTAATATGAAAACCTTGAAACTTTTAAAAAATAGTTTCTTCATAGTTCTTCGTGAGTTGGAAGTTTTCCCAGAAATTCTAGCCAGTGATAGTTTTCTCCCTTTCTTCTTTCAAGTAGTTGGTTATTTGCTGCATTGTCTGTCACTTTTGGACAAAATAGGTTTTGGTTGTTTTAGTTCTTCAGCAGTTACAAATGGGTAGGGCAAGTTACATGCCAAGAATTGCTAATGTGAAGAAGTCTTAAGTCAGAGTTGGTGAGCTTTCTTTGTCTTTCTCTCTTTCTTGGGTGGAATGACAGTACTCCATCCAAGGGTATATATAGTATAAGAACATAAAGTTCATGTTTTCCAGGAGTAGATCTTGAGCTTGTATTCTCCAAAAGTTACCATTTTTTTGATCCTTGGCATGGCCCACTTCTGTTGTTGTGACTATTGGAACCAAAGGTTATGATTCTTTTAAGAATTTGCTCTTTGTCTAAAATTTCTTTCAGATAGTCATTGGGAATTTAGTTTGCATGTGTATATGTCTGCTATGCAATACAAATTGACTGTCATTTGAAATAGTAAAATAGTAATATGAAAATAAAATAGTAAATATAGAAAAATAGAAAAAGATAGTAAAATGAAATAAGAATACTGTCACATGCAGGCATATGATATCCATAGAATGAATATTCTATATCTCTCTGGAAGCTGATAGAATTAAGGTGTGATCACTCATGTTTTCATTGCATTCACAGTCATTATACCCTGTTTCTCCATATAACTGCGTTTAAATGTGTTGTGTTTTTTGAACTGTGATATTGAAAAAAAAAACACCAGTGCTTCCACTGTCTTCCATTGCAGTTTGGGAATCACCAGTTTTGTTCAGTCTACTCATGGCCTAGAATTACAAAATGCAATTGAGGAATATCCAAGGAAGCAAGATAATGGCCATAACATAGGTTGTCAGAAGCCCATGTCCATACAACAAGCAAAAGTTGTAGTAGCTTCAAGAACTAGAGAGATGGTGGCAGAATACAACGAAGACACCTACCTACTTGGTGTCTCTTGCAGTAAGCCAAATGTGAGATACTAAAGACTTGCGGGGTACATTATTTTAATAATGACAGAGAAGTAGTAAATCTGAGATTTCAGTAGATGGATTAATTTGACTTGAAGACCTCAGTGAAGAAGCAGATGTAGCAGTAGAAGGGTTAATTTTTTTCTTTGCTTTCCCAACTTCATGTCTGCTTGTCTCTAACCTTAAATCTTTTCTAACCTGTGAAGATGGTGGACATGGGAACAAAGTTGTTTTGTGGTGAATGTTGTCCAGAGGGTATTTCAAATGTTAATATGTAATAATGCTACATAAAAGGGAAAGATGTGTTTTAGGCAATCATAGGTTTGAGAAGGCAGAAAGGTGCTAGAGAGCTGGATACATCAGTCATTTATATACAATGAAAGTTAATATAAGCTCTCTGAGATACCATTTATCCGAGGGTATAAATGAAATTCTTCAGTCTAGCCTTAGATTAAACAAAACAAAGAAGTATGTTGACCTAATAACCTGATGCAGCCACAGCTGTTCTGGCTTAAAGATGACCCTCAGTGCAACTGACAGATTTATTTGTCCTTCTTTCCTTTCCTTCCCTTTCATACCCATAGACTCATCCAGTAGCAGCTAACCTGCTGTCTATAGTGTTACATGTCCAGCTAGAGATGAAAAGGGAAACGCCAAGTTCTTCCTGGAGTTAGCACATAGTCTAATACAGGAGTGTAGATTGAATTTTAAATCCTGTCATCCTTGCATTTCTGTTGCATCTAACTGAAGAAGGCTCACCTTTTCTGGCAAGGCTATCACCCTTAACCTTCATTGTGTTTCTTTTCATTCCTGTGCTGTCTGTATGGCTTTGTCATCAGGCACATCCACTTTCTCTTGTTTTGACAATCTTGACTCAGAGCCATAGTATTTCCAAGCATACAGTGTGTCTCTTTAGTCTCTGTCACCTACTAAATCTTTATCTTAACCCTCTTTGCTCCCTCACTCTATTTCTCTAGCTCTCTCCTTACTTAATTCCAAATGAACTATAATATGGCTTTCTCTTTTTATTCTTCAGTTACATGGTACTCTTATTGAAAGACTTTTTAGGCTGCTTGTGACCTGTAAGGAAATAACTTGGATTAAATGGCTTTGTGTCACAGTCCCTCAGGAAGTGGTGAGGTCAGGGTTAGTACGCAGGTTTACCTGAAGTTGCTTCTTTCCTACTATATCCTGTTGCCTTCTTGGTTGGCCTCATTTGATAATGTTGACCATCCCCTAATTTTAACACAAGAAGTGCACTTAATTTAACAAAAATTTTACACAAAAAAATATGTTCGTTCTTTAAAGAAAAACATTGGAAGACATAACCATAAAAGGTAAACAGCCTGAGAGCAGGAGCCATATGTTTGTTCACACCTGTATTACACTGTGTCTATCTTAATGCTAGCCACTTAAACTTAAGAAATACTGTGTTAACACATTAATGACCCATTGGTATTTTATCAACTAGAGGCATATCTTTTAGAAAACTTATCAATACAACTATTTAGAGATCTATAAATTTTCAGTATTTAATAATTCTGCAACTTTCTTTAACTCAGTGTATCATACTAATTTCTCCATCTCAAGAACACACTTTGTAACATTTCAGTTTCCTGCATAGTATTCTGTCATATAGGTAGACCAATTCCCTTTTGGACATGTAGATGATTCCTTCCTGCCTTCCCTCCCTCCCTTCTCCTTCCTTCCAACATAATCACAGTATTTTTCTTTCCTTGTAGTTAAAATTTGCACAGGTCCATGCTTTTACTCTTAGGAGGAATGTCTTGATGTAGTAGGCTTTCCTGAATGAAAGGGTATGTATATATTAAAACTATACAGATAGTGTTAAATTATGCTGTGAAAGTTTTAAATTACAGTACTAGTAGAATGATAAAACTGCCCATTTCCTTGAGTTTTTGCTACTATTGGCTATTTGCCATATCACTATTGAGTATTGCCATTTTTATTACTTAATTTCATCCTTTTAGTATATGAAAAAATATATAGCCCAGTAAATAAAGTTAAGGACAGATGACGGTGTTAGCACCCTTTCCTAACTGTATAGGAGATTCTTTTATCCTTGAGAGTTTCCTTGTTTAATTCCTCTCCTCTTCCTATTTTCATTAGGTAAAGGGCAAAATAAAAGAGTATGTGTGAGAAAGATGATAGAACCCATAAGTTGTTACAATAGTTAAATTTAACTTGCTTTTCTTTTTTTTCTTCTTTTGCATTATTTTTTTCAGACTCAGCTCCTTTGTTTACTACTTCACCAGTTTTCAATAATCTTTAAAAATCTAAAAAGACTAAATGGACTTATTTTAAAACCAAATAAAACCCCAAGTTAACAAAAAAAATAATTCAAAGGCTACCCATAAATAAAGCTGGTTCCAAGGATTAAACAGATACAAGATTTGGAAATTGGTTCATAGACAGTTCATAATATATTTGGCCACACCATTCTTGGTTAAGTGGCAAAATAAAACAACAGTCTTGCCTGAGTTAATGTTAAAAAGATTTCTTGGTGGGATGAGCACGGACTTCTTGAGCCAATCAAGAAGTCAGGGATCGCAAGGTGCAGATTAAGTGATTGGGGAAGGAAGGGCCAGTTAGACATATGCTGTAATCATTGTGAAACAGGCTTTAAGCATCATAAGGATGTCCAAACAAGTGATTTCCTTCATTCTGGATTAGGACTTTAGACAAATCTAGTTACAGTGGAATAGCAGTTTTTTTTTTTTTTTTCATGGATAGGATAGGTAACTGAGTTAAAGATTAGAAGTAAAGACTGTGCTTTGGTTAAAAGGACTTCACTAGAGACTCTCGTAATGGCTACATATATAGTCTAGAGTTTTAATGATTTATTTGGATTAGGAAACAAAATATGTAAAGATCTTTCCTAAAACAGAATGCCTAGGTCTAATGGGGTAAAGTATAGTTGTTGAAAAATGTGTACATAAGTGGAAAGATAACAAATGCTCATGGAAGAAATGTCTTATTTACAAATCTGTGCTTGCAATTTGGAGCATTTACTTTTGTGAATTTGAATTTGAGAGTTCATACTTGTCAGTTCACCATATTATAGTATGTACACTGTGTTCCTCCCAACTGATAACACATAGGCTTCTTGTATTTCAGTTTCAGTTACTTTGGAGAACATTATACTACCTCTTTAAGGGCTCCTCCAGTTCTAAAATGGGAATTTTTATGAAGTCATGTTATGTATATATATAAATTATTCAGGTTATTGGAAACATACCCTTCAAATGTACTGAAATTCCATTAACACCATTGAAAACACAATCCATGTTTAGAACAGTGACTGCACAAAATTGTGAGGGGCCCTTGCTTCTATTGGTTAGGATGTTTTTAGGCACAAATAATTAAGGATATGATTCCAGCTTAAACAATAAAGAGATTTGTTGCCTTACATAATTGGAAGTTCTTAGGTGTGTTGTGTGTGAGGCATAGTTTAAAGTCTAGAGATATCCAGGTAATTTCTGTCTGCTTGCTCTACTACCTTCTATGGGCTTCATCCTAAGAATAGTTCCTCTTGTGGTAGCAGCTGGTGATAAATGCTTCCTTCTTCACATCCAGCAGTAGAGAGAGAACACTTTTGCCGTGACTGTCATCTATAAATCAGTGGTGATTTCTGGACAAAATCTTGTTTGATTATTCTGTTTCAGCTAGTTTGATAAGTTGGTTTGCCTCTCAGAAGACCATTAATCAATGACCTTTATGAGCTAGCTGTACTCATGTGTGAAGAACTAGAAAATGGAGGGTGGCTTGAAATCAACTTTTTACCCAAACTGGAAAAATTACAGGTTAAATGTGCTTCCAAAATGATAGATTGGTTGGTGTCATCTTTATGCAAAAAAGATGAACATTATCCAAGTAAGTTACTTGATCAAATAATGTGGTGATGTTTTTGAATAATGCTTCTTTCTCTAATTTGAACATAGAAAATTCTCTAAGTGGTTTCATATGTATTTTGCTGTTTACTGATAAACAATATGAAGACATTGCATAAGAGTTTCAGAAAATGTTAATTTCCATTTTCCCCCCACATTTTTACCAGTATAAAATTTTATTACACTTGAGAATCTTACTTGAAAATCTAACATTCTTTTTTTATGAGGTATAATTGACATAGAACATTCTAGTAGTTTCAGGTACACAGCATAATGATCCAATATTTATTATATTTATTTCAAAATAATCACAGTAAGTCTAGTTAACATCTGTCACCATACATAATTATAAAATTATTTTTCTTGTGATGAGAACATTTAAAGCTTACTCTCAGCAACTTTTAAATATGCAGGACAGTGTTGTTATTAACTGTAGTCACCATGCTGTACATTATATTCTGTAGCATTTATTGCACATCAGCTTCTTTTAAAGGTCTCTCTACCAATTCTAATGTGCACATAAAAGTTTTCATTTACCCTCTCCTCACTTAATTTTTAGGTTGACAAAAACTACTATTAATTTTTTCCAGAGCCTTTGATACCTTGAGATAGATTTAGGGGTATGGGATGTCCTATTTTGGAATTGAGTTTGGAGTAAGGTAATTGTGGGCTTGACATTTTGTTGATTGGATTAAAGGAAACAACTCAAAAGAAAAAGTTCTTTGCCCTTTGTGCCTTGAGCTCTTGGTCATTCTTGGAAGTGAGTTCCCTTGTGAGAACAAATAAGACTATCACATTCTGGAGTAGCTTTGGAAAATCTTAATCCTTTGATCAGATTTGGTCTCTAAGGAAGGTCAAGTTGATTTAAGAGATAGCCTAGATTCTGTTCAAGTGCAGATCTGAGGTAGGATAATGATATTGAACTTCTTTCTGTGTATTCGACATTTATTACTGTGTCTATGAGCAGGGAGGCCCCAGAATTCTAAATTTCATGATCTTAAATGTCACTGTCTACTGGGAGGTGGGTATGGTGGGAATCTTGTTGTAGTGTTTCTTAAAACTTGTATTACTGATTTTGAAATGGGGACATAATTGTGACTCATACTCTGTTTTCCCTCTTTAAGCATTATCTGCATACCAGAGGTACTACAGTTTACAATCTGACTACTGGAAGGTAAGTGCAAACTGCATGCCTGTTCCCTATTTGATTTTGGGGAGATTATTGCTTGTTATACCAGAAATGAAATGTGCCCTTGCTTTTCTCCTTTGTTTTGTTAATTACCTAAAAATATTACTTCTAAGGAAAAGGGATTGGAAAAAGAAAAATGTTCTTTGTATTGTCTTGCATGAACCATCTTGTATTTTATTAAGAGTTTGATTACTCTGACAGAATTTATTGGCCAAAGGTGATCCAAAGTGTGAAAATTTAAAAGCAATCAAAACTAATTTACAACAAAATGATATTTTGGTTTTCTTGGCTTACATTGGTACCTGGGAATAAAAGAAGGCTGAAGATGAAGATGGGTGTCTGAGGCTGAAAATGGAAGACGTTAATAGGAAAGTTAAAATAGAAATCTTTCTTGCTGTAGTCTGTAATTGGAGCTCTGAAGACAACTGAAACTAACCATTTTTTAAAAGGCTTACCTAAATGAAGAACTGTGCATAACAATGAATTGTCTGTTTTCATAGTTTTAAGCAATGCATAGTTACCTGGGCATCATTACCAGTTACCTTTCACATCATGTTTACTTTTAAGTATAAGTTAATTGACCAGTGCGGTTTCTTTAATGTGAACTGCCATTTCAGATTTTTAGGTGATTTTACTTTTCTGTCATCTAGTTGTCTTTCTTTTTGATTTATAGAAGTAATATATTCTGGATTTTTAAAAATGTGAGAATATCTTCTCTGTAGTCTGTGGCTTATCTTTTTTTTTTAAGATTATTGAAGTATAATTTACATACTATAAAATTCAACCTCTTTATGCAATTCAGTGACTTTTAATAAATTTCCAGGGTGTGCAACCATAACCGCAGTCCTATTTTAGGATATGTCCATCTCCCCATAATGAAACCTCATGCTCAACCACTTGGCAAGTGCTGATCTACTTTCTGTCTCTATGTATTTGTATTTTCTGGATATTTCTTATAAATGGAATCATATAATATGTGGTAGTTTGTGACTGACTTCTTTCACTTAGCATATGTTGATCCATTTGTAGCATATATTAATACTCTATTCCTTTTTATTGTCTAACAGTATTCCATTATATAGATATACCACATTTTATTTATCCATCTATCGGTTGATGGGCATTTTAGTTCTTTCTACTTTTTGGCTGTGGTGCTGCTATGAACATTTGTACACGTTTTTGTGCAGATGTGTATTTACAGTTCTCTTGGGTAGATGGCCAGAAATGGAATTGCTGGGTTATAAAGTAAGTCTATGTTAAACATTTTGAGAAAGTCAAAACTTTTTTCCAAAGTGGCTTGTAAGTCCAGGGAGTGGAAATCCTGGGGCAAAATACCTCTAAAAACCAAAATCAGTCAAAGGGAGAAATAAAATTTAAAACCCGTTTATTGCTTACAAACTGCATGCAGTCTAGGGCCGTCTTTCTCCTCTGCTCCTAAAGAAGCAAGCAACTAAGCAAGCCAGTCCCTCCCTTTAAACTGTCAGGTTCAGACACACCCTCGGTCGCCCAGGTAATCCCATTGATAGGGAGATGAACTTCTCTCCACCCCTGAGGATATGCAAATGCACTAAAGCATTTTGAAAATGTTACAATTTTACCCACAGGCCACTCCTCCAGAAATACCGCCTTACAATCTACTCGGTCCCCTTCTTCCGCAATGTCCCTGGGTGAGAAAACTGGAGCATTGTGACCAGACTGACATAACAATAGCAACAGCATAAAAGCATGACAATCCTCAAGGCAGAGGATTCAGCGAGGTTCAAAGTCTTATGCACATTAAGTCCATAGCTCGTCCACTCCATAGGCAGGCAATAGCTGAGGATTGAGAGCAGTCATCATGCGGCAGCTGCAGCCAGGGGATGCACGCATTCAGGCCACTAGGACTGTAGGAGAAAATAACCTTAAGGGCAATAAGATACATGTTTTAATGATACCAGCATAGGCAAATCTTGTCTATCAGGTAGGATACATGCAAGAGAGTGGTCTTGTGATGAAACAGTGGCAGGAATGGGATCTCGTCCTGGTCTAGTATACCAGACTTTCACCCCCTCCCTGTGGGAGTTACAGATGGGTCAATATATAGGGCTACGGGTGGTACATGCACTGACCATAAAGATAAAACAAAACTTCCCCACAAGATGCTCTTACCTCCTGGACGTTTTGGGTACACTACTGTGACCTTTGGGGGCCATTCAGCTGTTACTCCAGGAATAAACAGGAGGCCAGTTTCCAGGCCTTTCGCCCAAGGTGCCAGAAGGGCCAGCCATTGCTGGTCCATGTGTTGAAATATCCAGGGCCAGGTCCATTCAACAGTGTCTCTAGGGCTTTAATGCAGTAGGGGCTGGCAGCAGGATATTGCCCTGCTAGCCTTATCCTGGCTAGAATAACTCTTCTTTGGTGTGGATGTACAATTGTATAGGAGAGGCTGCAAGGTGTGTGAGCATATCCACAGGGCTCAAAGCTCCTTTATGTGGCTTCTCATTCAAACGCTGCAGCACTGTCCATAGGAGAACTGACCAACCCCGTAGACTATTGGTGTCCCACTTCAGGCCAGAATTCAACAAACCATTGTACCTCTCTATCATGCCTGCCCCAGTAGGATTATATGGTACATGAAAATCCACTTTATTCCTAATTGCTGCACCCATTCTTGTAATGCATGTCCAATAAACTGGGTGCCTTGATTGCTTTCAATCACCTGTGGCCAGCCATAGACTGCAAAGACGCTCCAGGCCCCTCTTGGTGGTTTGCTGATCTGCACGACATGCAGGGAAAGCAACGAATAGTCCAGTAGCCGTCTCCACACATATCATGGCATACTGATACCTTCTGATATGGGCAGAGGCCCAATATAGTCCATTTACTACCTGACAAAGGGGTATTGGCCCCCTTACTATTGTCCCATGTTGCTGTGGGACTTTGTGTAAGTCCCTCTTAGAGCACACAAGGCACTTGTTCTGGGCTCTGCTGACTTCTTCAAAGGTCAATGTCAAGACCCACAGAAGGACTATAGCCCACATTGTCTTTTGCCCTGCATGCAACAAATGCTGGTGTAGCCACTGGGCCACATCAGAGGCAGGCTTACCTTCTAGTCTGCGCACCTGGGCCACCGTGTCTGCTTCATCATTCCCTGGGGATGCCAAAGGCAAATGGCCAGTCACATGATACATAGTAACAGTCTTAGTCTGACCAGAGGCCCATAGGTCTTGCCACAACTCTTGCCCCCAAAGGGGCTGGTGACTAACCATCCAGTTGGCATGATACTATGTCGGTAGCCACAGGGTCAATCCCTGATAGACGGCCCAGCTGTCAGTACAGACAACTATGGAGGAAGGTTTCTGGGTGATCACGAGCCATACTGCCTGCAACTTAGCCAATTGACTGCTCTTCCCCTCTCCATCCTCCATCCATATTGTCTCAGTCTTAGGATGGAAAGCCACAGCCCTCCACTTCGGGGGCTGCCCACTACTGGAGCCGTCTGTGTACCAAGCATCTTCAGGTTTAGGGGCTTTTCCCTCCTGATAAGGAGTCTCAGCTACCAAGGGCTGAAAAGCAAGTTCTTCCTGCTTTTTACTGGTATAGGTTACTGGCCCCAATAAGCCTTGGAGTTCTCCACCTAAGGGGCTAGTAGAGAGGGCAGTGTGCTGCTGTAAATATGCACCCCATTTGGCCAGTGTAGGTGTCTGTGCCACTAGACTCCACGGCCTTTGGGTCTAGTCTCGCACTCACCCCATGATGGGATAGGTGGTTATTATATTGGTCAGAGCTGTTCCAGCAATGAGCTCCATAGCCAGCAAGGCATGGTACACAGCAGCCAGTTGCTTCTCTGTCAAGGTGTACTGGACCTCTGCTCCTTTCCATAGTTGTCACCAGAATCCAATAGGTTGGCTTGTCTGTTCAAGCTGTTGCCAAAGACCCCATCCATAACCATCTTTGGTTACATAAACATCTAGTTCATAGGGCCTCGATGAGTCCATTACATTCAAGGCCTGTATGGCCTTGACTGCCCGCTTTGCAACAGTAAAATCAGCTACACATGTCTCATCCCAGTTCCACCTGATGCCCTTTCATACGAACAGGTATAAGGGCTTCAGAATTTGTGCCAAGTGCGGGATAAACATTTTCCAGTAGCTGAAAAAACCCAAAAACTCTTGTAATACTGCCACAGTGGTAGGGGTGGGGAAAGCCTGGACCTTGTCTATAACTGCTTCAGGAACAACTTTAGTTTTACCCGACTAGACAACTCCCAAGAATTTCACAGACAAACCAGGTCCCTGAACCTTGGTGCTGTTCACAGCCCATCCTTTTCTCCTGTAGATGTTGCAACAGTCTAGGAACTGCCCCTTCTAAATCTGAAAGAGAATCAGATGTAAGCATGATATCATCAATGTAGTGATACAGCCACAGTGTTTGTGGTTTCCTCCATGTGGCCAAGTCCTGGGCTATAAGTCCATGACAGATGGGGGACTTGTGGAGATATCCCTGGGGAAGGACAGTGAATGTCCACTGCCGGCCTTCCCAGGTGAAGGCAAAATGTTCCTGGCTTTCTTGTGCTATGTCAATAGAGAAGAAAGCATTAGCAAGGTCTACTACAGAATGATACATTCCCAGTTTGCGGCTGAGGGTGTCCAGAATGTCTGGTATAGAGAGGAAAGCAGCATGCAAAGGGGGTGTGACTTTATTCAATTCCCTGTAGTCTACAGTCATACACCAGGAGCTGTCTGGCTTTCTCACTGGCCACACTGGGGAATTGAAAGGACTATGAGTGGGCTTTATGATGCCCACTCTCTCCAATGTCCTTGTTCCCCCCAGGCAATTTATATTGCTTAATATTTGTCACCCACCGAGATACAGGCAGAGCTACAGGTGGGTGCTTAGCATGTCTCCTCAGAACTGCCTTTACCACAAGTTACCCTCAGTCTGAATTCACCTGCAGTGGTCTGTAACCACAGGCCCTGCGGGGTATCTACCCCCAAAATATATTCAGGGGTGGGAAAAATGTACATGGTATACTCCTTTGGGGTATACATCCAATGAGATTTGGGCTTTCTTCATTCCAATTGCCTTACCCCCATAGCCATCTATCACAGCAGGGGTCCTGGGAAAACGCTCAGAGTTGCCGTGAACCAAAGAACACTCAGCTCCGGTTTCCACCAACACCAGGACATGTTGTACATTCACAGGGGACCAATGAATTGCTAATTCTACATGTGGCCTTTGTTCTCCACCATGTCTCCCAAGGTGGGGACTTTGACCCCTCCCCTCTCCCCTCAGTAGAACTGCGATGCCCAATCATTCTCCTGTGTGGTGAGCATTCACGCGAATCCTGAGTACTGTCTCCCATGAAATTTTGCAGGGACACAGTCCAGGCATGAGGCCTTGACTCTGGTTTCCATGTCCTGGACCTCAGCTGGAACTGCTGCTCTGGCTTTAATTGGTGCCACAGTTCTAACAAGATCCCATTGGGTTGCCCATCGAGTTTTTCTTTCACTACCCCGGCCTTTATCAAATCAACCCACATCTGGGTCCTTGAGACCTTCACAGGGCCTTTTGCACTTTCAGTCGTGGCCCATACTTCCCTTCGTGCCCTATTGTTTCAACCTCCCCCAGATCTGCTAAAGTACGAGTATCCTCACTTATGAGTTGCCCTAGGTGGGGTGCAAGAGTATTCCCTTGGGATCCAAGAGAGATGTGGGAGCTGTATGCAGTACCAATATTCTCATTCCTATAGTGGACACCTCCTCATCAGGGCCCTGGGGGTCCATATTATAGATGATATTTTTCATACCCAATTCCCGCAGCACCTGTTGAAGCTCTGCATATGTTTTCCAACTACTGGGAAAATATGGTAAGTCACCCTGATTAGGCCAAACTATCCTGATGGCAGCTGTCAGCCATTCCAGGAGTGTCTGATTCCCTGAGGTGTGATGGGCATTTTGCAACTGCTGCCCGTGGGAAGGGTGAGTCATCAGGGAAACCATTCTACTCATCTCAGTACCTGACACAACGTTTTCCACCCCCATATCCCAGAGATGCAAAAGCCACGTAGGCACAGATTCCGATGGTCTCTGCCTATACCAGACACTCATGTCCCACCAGCTCATCCTGGGTATAGGGACAGAGCATGGAGTGCTCCACAACCTGGGGAGGGGGCTGCTCCTCCCCGAGGAGCCCATGGTTGTTTTGTTTTTATTTTCTCAATTCCATCTGGGCGGGCCTTTAAAACAGGAGAAGATGGTACCTCTGGTGGTGGCCTGGTTAGCAGATCTGCCAGTGGCCCTGCCTCCTCCTCTTCTCCTTTGGGCTTCTCCACCAATGGCTCCTCCTTCACCATTTCTGGGGCTGAAGGCACTACTCTTTCCTCCCTCTCTCCCTCGGCCTCCTGCAACTTTTCCTGCCACCTCCCCCCTTGCCACTAAGGAGTCTTCTAGGAGCATGACCTGTCTTTCCAATAACTGTCTTCTTTAACAGTATCCCGTAGGTTATTGCCCAGTTCATCCAAGCGATGCTGAAGTGTGTCTCTCTCCCGCCTAAGTCCCTCGATAATCCTCTCTTTCTCCTGTATAACATTTTTCATTATCTCGATGAAAGGAGACCCTACAACACCAGCTGCTGCACGGCCCCCTAAGGTCTCCAAGCAGTCTTTCTACTCATGGAGGGCTAATTCTGCAGCTTCCAGTGTTTCCACCCTTCCCTACTTCTGGGGAATGCCCCACCCCTGTAGGAGGTACTTTACCCTAGACCAGTTCCCCAGTTGGGGTTCCCAAATTGGAAGCCCCACAGCTGGGGGGATAATAACAGATGAAGCAGCACCCTCTGCTGCTGCATCCACTGGGGCAGCCCTCCCAAAGGTTGCACCCATTATGACAGAGTTCAGGTTTAGAGGCACCCTGCCGACTGCTGCCAGATGTAAGTCCAGGAAGAGGAAATCCTTGGCAAAATACCTTTAAAAACCAGAATCAATGAACGGGAGAAATAAAGTTTAAAACCTGTTTATTGCTTACAAACTGCAGTCCAGGGCTGTCTTTCTCCTCTCCTCTGGAAGAAGCAAGCAAGCAAGCCAGCCCCTCCCTTTAAACTGTCAGGTTCAGACACACCCTTGGTTGCCCAGGTAATCCCATTGATACTGAGACAAACTTCTCTCCACCCCTGAGTATATGCAAATGCACTAAAGCCAAGCGAGATATTCTGGAAATGTTACAATTTTACCCACAGGCTATAATATTTTATATTCTTGCCAATGATGTATGGGGTCCCAGTTTCTCTATACCCTCGTCAATAACTTGTAACTGTCCAGTTTTTGAGTGTAGCCATCCTAGTGGATGTAAAGTAGCATTATACTATGGTTTTTATTTGCATTTTTCTAATGACCCTCAGTGTTGAGCATCTTTTTATGAACACATTAGCTATTTGTATATATTCTTTGGTGAATGTTATGCAAACTCTTTGTCCATTAAAATTTTTTTTAAAAAAATTAGTGTGTTGTAAGAGTTATATATTCTGGATGCAATCCCTAATTGGATATAAATTTGCAAATATTTTCTCAAATTCTCTAACACGTATTTTTACTTTTTTGATAGTATATTTTGAAATGCAAAAATTTTAATTTTGATGGCTTCCAATTTTTCAACTTCTTTTATTGCTTGTGCTTATTGCTTTTGGTGTTGTACCTAAGAAATCTTTGTCTAACACAAGGTCATGGGTGTTTATTCCATAGTTTATTCAACCAGTTCTTTAGTGTTTGCTTTTACAGATAATACTGCAGTAAATAGTAAAAGTGTCTTTTCATATTTTTGTTAGTGATTCTTTGGTATAGATTTCTTTTTAAGTGGGTTTGTTGGGTTGAAAGGTAAGTGTTAAATGACGCTCCCTTAGGAGTGTTTGTTTCCTCTTGGTTTGAACCAAGAAAGTTCTGTCAGCAGGTTTTTTGCTAATGTGATAGGTGTGAAATGGTGTCTAATTATTTTAACTTCATTTTCTTAATTGTTAGTGAGATTGAGTTTTTTAAAATGAAAGTTTAAAGACTATTTGCTTTTCTTTGAAATATTTGTTCATATCCCTTGCCCGTCTTTTGGGCTGTTGTTTTCTTACTCTATTTTATATAGCCATATTTTATGTATAATGGTGTATTTATTCTTTACCTGTGGTATAGGTCACAGTTTGCCATTTGTTTTACTTCTCTTTTATGCATTTATGTTTGCCCATGCAGAAGTTTATTTCTATGTAGTCAAATTTATCAGTATTTTCCTATGTTACATTTGCATTTTGAATCATAGGATAGTTCCTTGTCGTCCCCCCCCCCCCCCCCCCACACACACATCCAGGTGTTAGGGAATTTCACCTGCATTTTCTTTTAGTACTTGAATGATTTTTGTTAGGCTGGAGGAAGGAAAAACAAGGATATGCAAACAGAACAGAGAGATATCATAAAAGGAGAACAGACCAGACCCCAAGGTCTGTGCCTTATGTGCCTTTTTTCCTTCCAAGAGGGAGGAGGCAGACATCCAGGTCTTAGTTGGCACATCAGAAGGATGGAATTCGGAAGAATTTGTCCAGGAAGAGGAAATCCTTGGCAAAATACCTTTAAAAACCAGAATCAATGAACGGGAGAAATAAAGTTTAAAACCTGAAGGAAAAAAGTTTCTAGTTGTCTATCATGTCACCTTTAGCCAATCATACCTCTCCACGCCCCCTAGGATAGCTTGCCCACTCCTCCCCCTCCTAACCCCTTATAAGCCCCCACCTCCCTGACTGGGTGCGACTTCCCCAGCCTGCGTCCCTGCAGACTGGTTAACCTCGTCCGGGAATTGCGCTCAAATAAACTGCCTGGCCCTTTTTTGCCTCTCGTTGCCTGCTTATTTCGGTTAGAATTTATCTTATAATTTTATTTCTTAATTTAAGCCTGTGATCCATTTTGGATTTATCCTTCATTTATAATAAAGTGTAAGGAACATCCTAAGTTTATCTTTTTCCTTATGGTAATTATCCCAACAAAATACATTGTTGAAAAATCCATCTTTTCCTGCACTTACTTTAGATGTTGGCTCACTTGTTTGCTAAATTTTCATGTAATTTTGTCTATGGATTTTCTGGTCTATTTTGTTAGTCTGTTCATGAACTGATACCATACTATTTTACTTACAGTGGTCTTAGATTATGTTTTGGCACATAGCAGTTCTAGGGCATTGTTACTGTTTTTAGGATTTCCCTGGCTGTTATTTGTTGCTTCTTTTTCAAGTAAACTATCTAACTTGTTTAGCTCCACAAAAATATCTGATGATTTTTTTTCTCCAGCTTTTTTGAGGTATAATTTACATTATTTTAAGCATACAAATTTGCTGTCTTAACCATTACCACAATTAAGATTTTCATAGAATGTTTTCATCACTTATAGCATTCCTTTGTGCCACCTTTCCAGTTGATTCCCATTCTTGACCCCTGGTCCCAGGTAACTAATTAGTTACCTTCTTTCTATCTCTCTAATTTTGCCTTTTCTAGAATGCCACACAACTGGGTTCAAACAGCATGTATTCTGCTTTTGATGTCTTTCACTGGGTATGTTTTCTTTGAGACTCATCCATGTTGTTGTGTATTTCAGTATTTTGTGTGCCTTTTTATTGTTTAGTACTTTATAGAATGATCATGCTGTAATTTTTCCATTTATCAGTTGTTAGGCATTTGGGTTGTGTCCAGCTTTTGTTAAAAAGGAATGAAGTGTTGTGAACATTATTTGTCTTTGTGTGGACATATATTTTCTCTTGGTATAGATAGATACACCTAGGATTTGGAAATGCTGGATCACATTGTGGCTGTAGGTTTAACTGACAAACTTTTCCCCAGTGGCTGTACCGTTTCACATTCCAACTAGCAGTGTTTGATTTTTTTGATTTTCCCACTTGTTCTACATCTTGGCTAGCATTCGGTATTGTCAATCTGTTTAACTTTAGCCATTTTAGTAGGTAACTAGTAGTTTTTCATATTGGTTTTATCTGCATTTACCTGATGATAGTGATGTTGAGTATCTTATATTGCCATTGGCCTTTCTTATGCATTCTTTTGTTAATTATCTATTCACATTTTTGCTCATTTAAAAAATTTTTTGGCTTCTTAATTGAGTTGTATGGGCTCTTTACATATTCTGCATGAAAAGCCCTTGTTAGATACATGTTTTGGAAATATTTTCTCACAGTCTGTGGCTTGCCTTTTCATTTTCTTAATTGTGCCCTTTGAAGAGCACATGTTTATGATTTTGATTAAGTCTAATAAATTTTTTTTATAGTTTATGATTTTTGTTAAATCTTTGCCTATCCTGAGATCATAAAGATTTCCGTAGCTTTTCCCCCTAGAAGTTCTGTAGTCATATTTCTTCTGTTTTAGATTAGGATGTATTTCAAGTTGTTCATAATGTGAAATGAGCATCAACACATCAATGTGCATAAAATACCCCACCCTGGTTATTTCAGCATCATATTTTGGCAAGTCTGTCCTTCAAAATTGAATTATCCTTTTCTCTTAGACAAAAGTCAATTGGCTATTTAATTTTGTTATCTATTTCTAGATTCTCTGTTGTATTCCAGTGATTTGTATGTCTATTTTTAAGTCAACATTGCACTGTTTTGTTACTGTAGTCTTGAAATCAGCATTGTAAGTGCTCTGTGTTCTTTTTCAAAGTTGTTTTGGGTTTTCTAGGTCCTTTGCCTTTCCTTACAATGTTTAGAAGCAGTTTGTCAATTTCTCCCAGGAAATTGATTTTGATTGGGACTGCATTGTATGCATGTACCCAATTTGGGGAGAATTTGTCTTCCATAATAATGCATTACTTATCTAATGAACATGGTATGTCTCACTATTTTTTAGGTCTTTAATTTCCCTCAGCAAAGTTTTCATTGCACATTTTTGGTTAAATTTCAATTTTAATTTTTTGATGCTGTTGTGATTGGAGTCATTATAAAATTTTATTTCCAATTGTTTGTTGCTGTGATATAGGGGTACAGTAGATTATTGTACACTTACCTAGCATCCTGCTGTCAGTCCGGGGAAAGGAAATCCTGGGCAAAATACTCCTAAAAACCAAAATCAGTCAAAGGGAGAAATAAAGTTTAAAACCCGTTTATTTCTCACAAACTACAGTCTCAGGCCGTCTTTCTTCTCTGCTCCAGCAGCCACAACACCGGCCCTTCCCCTCACCTCTCAGGTACCGATAAGCCCTCTGTTGCCCAGGTAGTCACCCATTGATATGGGGATGACTTCTCCACCCCTGAGGAAAGATGCAAATATACTAAATCCATACTTCTTTCCACCTCTGAATGCCTTTTGATATGCAGATATACTAAAGCCAGGCGAGATACTCTGGAAATGTTACAATTTTACCCACAATCCACCCCTACAGAAATCTCGCCTTATGATTTACTCAATCCCCGTCTTCTGACCAATCTAGTAACATGCAATAGTAACAGTAATAAAATATTGATAATCCTCAAGCCAGAGGATTCAGCCTATGCAGATTAAGCAAATGTACTTTACAGCACAATCTCTCACTAAGCACAAAAATACATTTCTACACTTGTTTACTCATTCCTAACAATCATGCTAAATTGCTCACAAAACTTTTACCAAACATTAGACAAAGTCAAGCCTCTCTTTAAACATTATTTTCTTGACAGCAGCAACACAATCATAATTCTCAAGCCAGAGGATTCAGCTAGGTTCAAAGTCCCATGCAGATTAAGTCCAAAGCTCGTCCATTCCAGCCATCACGTGGCAGCTGCAGCCAGGGTGTGCATCCAGGACACAAAGACCATAAAAGCAAATGCCAGCTTCCAGGCCTTTTCCCCAAGGTGCCAGAAGAGCCAGCCATCGCTGATCCATGTGTTGAAATGTCCAGGGCCACGTCCATTTTACTCCTAATTGCTGCACCCATCCTTGCAACACATGTCCAATAAAGTGGGTACCTCGATCACTCTCAGTAACTAGCGACCGACCATAGGCTGCAGAGAGACAATTTAGGCCCCTCTTGGTGGTTTGCTGCACAATGTGCAGGGCACTCCTTCCGGGCTCGGCTGACTTCTTCAAAGGTGGAAGGCAAGTCCCACTGATAGGCCCATATTGTCTTTTGCCCCATGTGCAACAAACACTGATGTAGCCATTGGGTCACATCAGAGGCAGGCATTCCTTCTAGCCAGCGCATCTGGGCCAATGTGTCCGCTTCATCATACCCTGGGGATGCCAAAGGCAAGTGGCCAGTCACATGATATATGGTAGGTGTCTGTGCCACGCCACTCCGTGGCCTTTGGGTCCAGTCTCGCACCCACCCCACAATGGGATAGGAGGTTATTACCTTGGTTGAAGCCGTTCTGGTGATGGGCTCTGTAGCCAGCAAGGCATGGTACACAGCAGCCAGTTGCTTCTCTATCAAGGTGACCCGGACCTCTGCTCCTTTCCATCGTTGTGGCCAGGCTCTGGCCGGCAGCAAGAGCAGCAGCAGTGGCAGAAGCAGTAACCTTAGGCTCAGGACATGGGCCGGGGTTGGCATGGCCAGCAGCGGTGGTGGCACCTCCACGACCACACGAGTGTAGACACATGTCCCTCAGCGCGAGCGCCGCTTTTCCCCATCATTTTTGGGGCGGCCCTCCCAAAAGTCGCACCCATTATGACAGATTTCGGGTTCACAGGAATCCTGCCAATACTACGCTAATTGTCAGTCTGGGGAAGGGAAATCCTGGGCAAAATACTCCTAAAAACCAAAATCAGTCAAAGGGAGAAATAAAGTTTAAAACCCATTTATTTCTCACAAACTGCAGTCTCAGGCCATCTTTCTTCTCTGCTCCAGCAGCCACAACACCAGCCCTCCCACTCACCTCTCAGGTACAGATAAGCCCTCTGATAAGGAGATGACTTCTCCACCCCTGAGGAAAGATGCAAATGCACTAAAGCCATACTTCTTTCCACCTCTGAACGTCTTTTGATATGCAGATATACTAAAGCCAGGTGAGATATTCTGGAAATGTTACAATTTTACCCACACCTGCTATTTTGATAAATTATTAGTTCTAGTAGCTTTGCCAAAGGTTTCTTAGGATTTTCTGTATACTTTGTCATGCTGTTGGCAGATAAAGACAATTTTGCTTGTTCTTATCTGTAGATATTCTTCAATCTTTTTCTTGTCTTGTTGAATTGGCAAGGACCTCCAGGACAGTGTTATCTACAAGGGAACATCCTTGTGGTGTTCCTGATCTTTGGGGGAAAATACTTAGTATTCACTATTGAATATGATGTTAGCTGTAGAGTTTTCATAGATTTAGATTGCAGAAGTTCTCTTCTGTTACTAGTTTTGCTTCAAGTTTGTTTTTTTCCATTTGTACTGAATAAGTATGGAACTTGTAATATGTATATGCTTAATTACATTGCATGATTTTCCAGGTGTTCCTGGGATAAACCTGTTAGATGTATTATCGCTTTTATATTTTGGCTTCAGTGTTGTTAAAGACATTTACATCTTTGTTTAGCCATGATGTTAGTCTGTAACATTCTTAAGACTTTGTCCGATTTTTGCATCAGGATAATAATGGACTCATAAGATGAGTTGGGAACTGTTCCCACCTCTTTCCATTTTCTGAATGTGTGTCTAGGGTTGGTATTTATTCCTTAAAATGTTGAATAGAATTTACCAATATAGTAATCTGGGCTTAGAGTTTTTTCTGGAGAGCCTTTTAACTACAAACTCAATTCCATTAATATACACAGGACTATTCAGGCTTTCTGTTATTTTTTGAATCAATTTTATTTTGTCTTTAAGGAATTTGTCTTTTATATAATTGTCAGATTTACTATTTTTTTTCTATTATAACCCTATTTTGCTTTTAATAACTGTAATAGCTATGGTGGAGTATACCCTCTTTCATTCCTGATACTGGTAATTTGGTCTTCTTTCTTACCAGTCTAGCTAAGAGGTTTATCAGTTTTATTGATTTTTGTACAGAATCAGATTTTCTTCCATAGGTTTGTTTTTCTGTTTTCATTCCCAATTGTATTTATTATTTGTTTATGCTTAACTTTGGCTTAATTTCTTCTTATTTCTTATAGCAGAACTTAGATTATTGATTTTCTATCTTTTTCCCCCTAATATATTAAAACATATATTTCTTTCAGTATTGATTTAGCTGTATCCCACATATTTTTATATTTTGTGTTTTTATTATTCATTTGAATGTTTTCTGCTTTCCTTGTGTTTTTTTCTGACCCATGGGTTATTTAGGAATATATTGTATAATTTTAAAATATTTGTTATTTTAGGTATCTCATAGTTAATGATTTTTAATTATTTTATTTATACAACATACCCTATGATTTTATTCTTTTGAAATATATTGAGGTGGCCTCATTGGTTCAACACTTGAAAACAAGTGCCTGATTTGCATTTTTTGTGTTTGTATTGTGCTATAAATAACAGGTAAAGAAAGTGTTTTTCAAATATTCTCTATCTTTGATCATTTCTTCTTTGTCATTTCCTTAGAGTTATCTCTTCCTATGATGGTGGAATTGTCTTTTAGTTTTGCATTTTTTTCTTTCACATATTTTGAAGCTCTTACTAGGTACATACACATTTGTAATTATTATTTTTACCTGATGAATTGACCCTTTTATCATTATGAAATACTATGTTTTACCTCTGGTAATTCCTTTTGTCTTGACATGTGCTTTGTGTAATGTTAATATAGCCATTCTGTTCTTAAGCTTGTTATTTATGTGATACATCCTTTGAACCTGTTAGTATCTTTATATTTAGAATTCTTTTGTGGATAGCTTATAAACAGGTCCTTTTTTTTAAAAATCCAGTGTGAAAATCTCTGCTTTACTTGTACTATTTAGCCATTGACAGGTAACATAATCAGCAATATGATTGGGTTTTCATCTTTCATTTGACTTTTCCTTTTATGTTTGTCCCCTCAGTTTCTTGGACTTCTGTTCCTCCTTAACTGCTTCCTCCCTCCCCCCTTTTGATATTTGAATCTATATTACAATTGCACTTTACTTGTCCTGTAGGCCTTTTCAGCTATTGTTCTTTTCATTATTTGTTCAGAGGTGGTTCTAAGGATTATAGTACACCTTAATTCTTAATAGTCAAGTCTCAGTTAATGTACCAAATCACATAAAATGTAGGTTTGTTGTTATGTAAGTCCGTATCTTACCCATCTCTGTCCTGTAGGTGATCATTGTTATATGTAAATCTGTTATTAACTCCATAACATTATGTTAATTTTGTTTTGAATAGGCCTGTATATTTCAGTGTAATGGTAATTGTATTTATCCATGTAATTACCATATCTGACTTTCTTCATTACTTTCATGACATTACTTCATTACTTTATTAAGGAAGTTCGTGATGATACCGGGTTTACCTGGATAATCAAAGTCAAAATATCCCATCCCATCTCTCTCTCTCTCTCTCTCTCTCTCTCTCTCTCTCTCTCTCTCTCTCTCTCTCTCTATCTCTCCCTCTCCCTCCCTCCCTCCCTCCCCCCGCCCTCCCACATTTCTTAATTTAATCACCACTGGAAAGTATCTTTGGCCATGTAAGGTAGATACTCTCAATTCTGGGGATTAGGATATGGACATCGTCCTGGTCATTGTTCAGATTGCCTTATCTTCCCACCTGAATCTGTTTGTTTGCTTTTTAGTATCTTTAGCTAGCTACTGTATATATTATAAATCAGAGTTTATAGTTCTTATAAAACTATATAGGTATTTTATAGTTATTGTCCGCAGATGTATCTTCTTTAGTATTATCTTACTTAGACTTCATTGGAAGCAGTAGTGTGATAACATTGTTACCACTTTGCCTGCTTTTGAACTTCATAAAAATGTAATCATGTGGCATACTTTTTAGTAGTTTTGGAGTGGAGTCTTTAGGGTTTTTTATGTACAATATCATGTCATCTGCAAATAGTGACAGTTTAACTTCTTATTTAACAATTTGGATTGTTTGTATTTCTTTGTTTTGTTTAATTGCTGTGGCTAGGACCTCCAGTACTGTTAATAACAGTGGGGAGAGTGGGCATCCCTGTCTTGTTCCCGATCTCAGAGGAAAAGCTTTCAGCTTCTTGCTGTTAAGTATGATGTTGGCTGTGGGTTTATCGTATATGGCCTTTATTATGTTGAGGTAATTGCCCTCTATACCCATTTTGCTGAGAGTTTTTATCATGAATGGATGTTGAATTTTGTCAAATGCTTTTTCAGCATCTATGGAGATGATCATGTGGTTTTTGTCTTTCTTTTTGTTGATGTGGTGGATGATGTTGATGGACTTTCGAATGTTGTACCATCCTTGCATCCCAGGGATGAATCCCACTTGGTCGTGGTGTATGATCCTTTTGATATATTTTTGAATTCGGTTTGCTAATATTTTATTGAGTATTTTTGCATCTACGTTCATCAGGGATATTGGTCTGTAATTTTCTTTTTTGGTGGGGTCTTTGCCTGGTTTCGGTATTAGGGTGATGTTGGCTTCATTTTGAGTTTGGGAGTATTCCCTCCTCTTCTATTTTTTGGAAAACTCTAAGGAGAATGGGTATCATGTCTTCCCTGTATGTCTGATAAAATTCCAAGGTAAATCCATCTGGCCCAGGGATTTTTTTCTTGGGTAGTTTTTTGATTACCACTTCAATTTCTTTGCTGGTAATTGGTTTGTTTAGATTTTGTGTTTCTTCCTTGGTCAGTCTTGGAAGGTTGTATTTTTCTAGGAAGTTGTCCATTTCTTCTAGGTTTTCCAGCTTGTTAGCATATAGGTTTTCATAGTAGTCTCTAATAATGCTTTGTATTTCTGTTGGGTCCGTCGTGATTTTTCCTTTCTCATTTCTGATTCTGTTGATCTGTGTTGATTCTCTTTTTCTCTTAATAAGTCTGGCTAGAGGCTTATCTATTTTATTTATTTTCTCAAAGAACCAGCTCTTGGTTTCATTGATTTTTTTTTCTATTTTATTCTCAATTTTGTTTATTTCTTCTCTGATCTTTATTATGTCCCTCCTTCTGCTGACTTTAGGCCTCATTTGTTCTTCTTTTTCCAATTTTGATAACTGTGACATTAGACTATTCATTTGGGTTTGTTCTTCCTTCTTTAAATATGCCTGGATTGCTATATACTTTCCTCTTAAGACTGCTTTTGCTGCATCCCGCAGAAGTTGGGGCTTTGCGTTGTTGTTATCATTTATTTCCATATATTGCTGGATCTCCATTTTAATTTTGTCGTTGATCCATTGACTATTTAGAAGCATATTGTTAAGCCTCCATGTGTTTGTGAGCCTTTTTGCTTTCTTTGTATAATTTGTTTCTAGTTTTATACCATTGTGGTCTAAAAAGTTGGTTGGTAGAATTTCAATCTTTTGGAATTTTCTGAGGCTCTTTTTGTGGCCTAGTATGTGGTCTATTCTGGAGAATGTTCCATGTGCACTTGAGAAGAATGTGTATCCTGCTGCTTTTGGGTGTAGAGTTCTTTACATGTCTGTTAGGTCCATCTGTTCTAGTGTGTTGTTCAGTGCCTCTGTGTCCTTACTTATTTTCTGTCTGGTGGATCTGTCCTTTGGAGTGAATGGTGTGTTGAAGTCTCCTAAAATGAATGCATTGCAGTCTATTTTCTCCTTTAGTTCTGTTAGTATTTGTTTCACATATGCTGGTGCTACTGTGTTGGGTGCATATATATTTATAATGGTTATATCCTCTTGTTGGACTGAGCCCTTTATCATTATGTAATGTCCTTCTTTATCTCTTGTTACTTTCTTTGTTTTGAAGTCTATTTTGTCTGATACTAGTACTGCAACACCTGCTTTTTTCTCCCTATTGTTTGCATGAAATATCTTTTTCCATCCCTTGACTTTTAGTCTGTGCATGTCTTTGGGTTTGAGGTGAGTCTCTTGTAAGCAGCATATAGATGGGTGTTGTTTTTTTATCCATTCAGTGACTCTGTGTCTTCTGATTGGTGCATTCAGTCCATTTACATTTAGGGTGATTATCGATAGGTATGTACTTATTGCCATTTCAGGCTTTAGATTCGTGGTTACCAAAGGTTCCAGGTTACTTTCCTTACTATCTAAGAGTCTAACTTAACTCACTTAGTATGCTGTTGCAAACACAATCTAAAGGTTCTTTTCTATTTATCCTCCTTTTTCTTCCTCCTTCATTCTTTATATATTAGGTATCATATTCTATACTTTTTCTCTATCCCTTGATTGGCTTTGGGGATAGTCAATTTAATTTTGCAAATTGCCTCGCAATCAGCTGCTCCACCCTCCCTACCATGATTTTACTACCTCTGGTGACAGCTATCCAACCCTAGGAACACTTCCATTTAAAGCAGTCCCTCCAAAATAGACTGCAGAGATGGTTTGTGGGAGGTAAACTCTCTCAGCTTTTGCTTATCTGGAAATTGTTTAATCCCCCTTTCAAATTTAAATGATAATCTCGCCAGATAAAGTAATCTTGGTTCCAGGCCCTTCTGCTTCATGGCATTAAATACATCATGCCACTCCCTTCTGGCCTGTAAGGTTTCTGCTGAGAAGTCTGTTGTTAGTCTGATTTTCCTTTGTATGTGATCTTATTTTTACCTCTGGCTGCTTTTAGCAGTCTGTCCTTATCCTTGATCTTTCCCATTTTAATTACTATGTGTCTTGGTGTTGTCTTCCTTGGGTCCCTTGTGTAGGGGGATCTGTGGATCTCCATGGCCTGAGAGACTATCTCCTTCCACAGACTGGGGAAGTTTTCAGCAACTACCTCCTCAAAGACACTTTCTATCCCTTTTTCTCTCTCTTCTTCTGGTATCCCTATAATGTGAATATTGTTCTGCTTGGAATGGTCACACAGTTCTCTCAATATTCTTTCATTTTTAGGGATCCTTTATTCTCTCTGTGCCTCAGCTTCTTTGTATTCCTCTTCTCTATTTTCTGTTTCATTTATTGTGTCCTCCACCATATCCAACCTGCTTTTAATACCCTCCATCGTTTTCTTTAACAATTGGATCTCTGACCTGAATTCATTCCTGAGTTCTTGGATGTCTTTCCCTACCTCCATTAGGATGTTGATTATTTTTATTTTGCACTCCCTTTCAGGAAGAGTCACGAGGTCCATATCATTTAAATCTTTCTCGGGAGTTGTATTAACAATTTTACTCTGGACAAGGTTCCTTTGGCATTTCATGTTTGTATATGGCGCCCTCTAGTGTCCAGAAGCTCTATTCTGGAGCTTCTGAGCCCCTGAAGCAATGTCAGGGGTCACAGGGGAGTGGTACTGGGGTTAGGAAAGAGCTGTTCCCCACCTCCTGGCTCCTGTGCCTGTCTCCACTGCCTGAGCCAGTGGGCCGGGCACACAGGTATAAGTTTTTGCCCCAGAGCAGCCAGATAGGGATCTCTGCTTTCCACAAGCAGCTGGAATCCCAGTCTCCCAAGGAACTCTGCCTGTATTAACTTTCCAACCTGGTAGTCATGCGAGTCTCATGAAAGCATGAAATGTAGGTTTGTGCTCCCAGCGCAGATCTCCGGAGCTAGGTATTCAGCAGTCCCAAGCCTTCCACTCCTTCCCTGCTCCGTTTCTCTTCCTCCTGCCGGTGTGCTGGGGTCGGGGAGGGGCTCGGGTCCCGCGGAGCCACAGCTCCTGTACGTTACCCCTTCCGTGAGGTCTGCTGTTTTCTCCAGGTGTGTGCAGTCTGACACCGTCCTCTTTCCTGTTGCTCTCTCAGGATTAGTTGCACCAATTAAATTTTCTAATTGTATCGTTTTAGGAGGAAGCCTCTGTCTCTCCTCTCACGCCGCCATCTTTAATCCAAATTCCATGTGGCATACTTTTTAAAGTCTGTCTTCTTTTACTCAATACTGTATATGTTGGATTCATCCCTGTAGTTGTAGTATTTTGTTTTTCACTATTGTATAATATTTCATTTTGTGATCATTCCATAATTTATTCATTTTATTGTTGAAGGGCATTTGGTTTTTAATGAATTTTGGTTATTACCAGTCTTAACTTTGCAAATGATTAATGCCCTGGTAGTTATCTGGTGCCTGAAAACAAATTTGAAAGAATATTTTGTCCAGCCTTTTCTAGTTATAATTACTTAGAACAAGGAATTGAGATTTAAGTCTGAAATAAATTAGTCTGCCATTGCCAGAAATGGGACTCCCCTCTAATCTTACATATAATAAGGAAAACTTACTATAAGATTTAATATTAAAAAAAGACGTTAGACATTTCTAACAATAATGGAACATAAGTTCACTATGCAGTGCCCAGTACAAGGGCACTCTATTAATTTATCATTAATAATATAGTTTATATGTAGTTTCTTATTGTCCAGAGTTCTTAACAATTTGAGGTCCTCCCAGGTGTCAAAAGATGACTCCCTAAAATATGAAGAGTACAAACTTGAGTTCATTTTTTACCATGGTAAAATAGAACACCACCTCTGCCAAGCTTTGTGTGTATCTCAGGGGGGAAGGTAAGGTCATAACTGATTGCAAATTGGAACTTTGTTTCCAGGCAGATCTTTCATTTTGGGAGCTTGCTTGGGTAAGAATCTCCCATGTAACAGTCCAGAAATGGTGGATATAGCAAGGTAAGGAATTTGAGGTAATGGATTCAAAGAATCTTGGACCACAAACTGTTGTTGATGCTTTTCATTGAAGAGGTCATGGTTCCTCTAATAACAGACAAAACATGTGTCTGGGCATTAACATGGAAAAGTAAAGTAATGCTAATGAAAACAGAGAACTAGCAAAGTCATGTTTAGGTAGGTAAGTATGGTTTAGGTTCTCAGGTCCAGGCTGAGTGTACCGGTAGATGTTTTTAGTTCTTTCAGGGTTCAAGAACTTATATCATATATATATACTTAAAGACATTAGTGCTATCTAAGAGAAATTCAATTTCTCTTTTCTAAGCATTAGTACATAAAATAATAGTACTATTTGTGATCCAACAAGTATTTATCCAGTTAACATGCGTAGTGGCTGGTGATCAGAGTTCACATTCATGACTCAATGATTTTTAGATTTAACTTTTAAATTTTATTATGTCCAGTTTTGGATGATTTATACCCACAGTGTATCAAAGATTGAACAATGTAAGTATAGAGTTGATTTAAAAAAAAATACTACTGAGATAATCTCCTGAGGATTAGTTATACTTGCCTCTTCAAATCTATTCTCTACAATAGATCTTAAAAAATAAAATGATTACCTGTATTACAGGTCCTCAGTTGTTCATCTGAAGTTCAAACATCCACAGTTGTGTAGAGTTGAGAGAATTTATTTCAGAAAGATTTGCTCTATTACATTTATTGTAATACATATTGCTTTTACTATATTACATAATATTCCCTGTGGCATCTGTGGTATATTCCTGAAAGCAACATATTTATATCTCTGCAGTGATAGTATGAATAGTTATATTAAGTGGGTAAGTATAGATAAAGACTTCTGACAGTTCAAGTCAGGGTTTTCCTACCCAGTGAGTTTTGGTGGCTCATTTATGATAAACTTTACTTTTTGTTAGAGCTCTTTTGGAATTTAGAACCAGCAGGGATCATGGATCTGTATCTATAATTAAATTGCAATCTTTAACTTTTCAAAACTAAATAATGTTTATTATGTAATTAAAAATTTTATTTCTTGAGAGATCATAGATTTTCATACCTAGTTCAGTACAAATGACAGTCATTTTTGAAATGGTGGAAATAATGCCAATCCTCTCATGACTATTATATGCCATTATATCTTCACTGTTAATGATTGTAATAAATACCTTTCTAATACTAGTTAATAATAAAACTTATTTAATAATTATACATACCATATAGAAACGGCAAAATAATTAATAACAGTATAGGTGAGAAAAAATTTTCCTCTGACCTCTTAGGTTCATGGCTGGGGCCTGAGAATTACAACAGACAGATTAACACAGGGTGAGGGAGGGTGTTGGGGGAAGAAAGTTTGTTTACACTGCAATGCATATACATACAGGAGAACTCAGAGTAACTAAAACGGGTGGTTAGAATTGGTTTTTATACCATCTTAGGTGATAGGGAGGAGAAAGGGCACTTAGGGGAAAAGAATGACTTTTTGGAAAGATAAGTGGGCCCTTAGGGGAATAGTTGGGAAACAAGGTAGTCTTGTGACAGAGTCTCTTAGAGGTACTTCCTGGAGGAGATTGATGACAATTGAGTTCTTTGGGAGGCTTTCCTTTTAGTATAAGGTATTTCATGAACTCAGAAGTCTTCAGCTCAAAATAATTCTTATGCCAAAGTGGCATCTTCTGGGGTATCATGTCCTGATCTCTTTCAATGACAATAACAAACCTAATCTTACTCATGAGTCTGGAAGGTTTAGAAATTGCTGTTACAGTTTATGGTGTAAAGTAGAAAGGAAGGAATAAAAAATTCTATGTTATGAACAGTTAATGCTGCTAGGTGTTTCAGTATACAAGTAGAAGACTAGGATATATGTTAAAATGTAAAGATGTGCTGGTATTTCCTGATGACTTTTATTATGTGTATTTCATTAAACATTTGTGATATACTTCTGTTTATAATTGTGAACTTTTTAAATAAACATATCTCTTTCCTTTTTTCTCCACTGAATTTAAGAAAAGGAAGAAAAGGTTTTGAATCATGATAATGTGCTTGTCTTATAAGAACCATTGATTGAATGAGGAAACAAGGAAACTAATAGAATCTGTGCCCATCTTCTGATTTTCCAGTGACTTTTTCTATTACACTATTTATGTCAGTCACTAACAGGCTTTTGCATTCATAGACAAAGGCTTTGTTGGCAATACAGGCTTAAGTAAGATAGGTCCTGCTCTCAAGTTGCCCATGTTCTTACGAGGGAGACACAAACAAACATATTTTTGACAAGTGATATATTAGAGATGTTGAGTGCTGTGAGGGAGACAGAAGTTGCATGTCTTTGTGTAAGGGGTATGGGAAAAGGGGTGTGGGAAAGTCTGAGTGGGGATTTGAGAGATTCCACAAAGAAGTTGAAACTTGAGGAAAGGATTCATGGAAGTTTCCAGATAGGAGATGTGTAGAGGCTTTCCAAGAAGAGTCAGCACATGAAAGTACAATAGGTGTTTAGGGATTCTTGCTTGGTCTAGAGCAGAGGTCCAAGGCCAAAAACTTTTTCTTAAAGGACAAAATAGTAAATGTTTTAGTTTCATTGGGTCAAGAGGCACACTCAGCTATTATGCAGGTTCTTAGCTAATCATTTCCAATGTAATCATCATAAAAAATAAAAATAATTTTTAGCTCCTGGACTTAAAGAAAATATTTGGCCATTGTTTGCGGACCCCAGTTTTTTAGGGTCTTGGGTTATTGTTGGGAGTATAGGTCTCAGAGTGGGGAAAAAGAAGGTGGTAAGGGCCAGGTAAATGGGTTTGCTGTAGCACAGATCTGGAGTCTCAGATTTATTTCAGTGTTTGTTCAATATCTAGTCAAATTCTGTTGTTTTGGGAATCAGCAGCATGAAGTTAAATGAAACAGTAAGTTATAGGGATTGATTGGAATTACAAACTGTCGTTATAAAGAGACTACTGACTCAGTAAAGATTTACAGTTTTTTGATGACATTCTTGTGCATATTATAAAGTAATGTATTTTATATCTTATAGCTTTACTGTTATGTCATTTTTTTATCTCTGCTGATACATAGGACTACAGTCAGCTTTTGTGTTAAATTTATCAAGCAACTTCACTTTTACTACTTTGGTGATGTCACTTTGGATTTTCTATGTAGACTATCTTACCTTTGTAATCAATGATAATTTTGTTTCTTCATTTCCAATTTTTGTGATATTTTCTCCTGCTTTTGGGGCAACTAGATGACAGCACAGTATTGATTGAAAGAGGTAATATAGTAGATCTGTTTTGTTTCCCTTCATAAAGGGAATATTTTAAATGTTTTACTATTAAGTGTGATTAATTTTGGGGGGTAAATAGCAAACTAAGAATAGAAAGGAACTTGTTCGATAAAAGCTAGCTTTTAAAAATTTCAATCTAAAAGTCAACATTTTTCTTTTGTATGCAAATGATTTTTCTGCGTCATTTGCAGAAATCAGGCTTGTATTTCTGAGGTGAGTTCAAATTGGTTAATAAGTTTTTATCATTGTTAGGTAATCCTGGATTGGAGTTGCTAGTGTGTAGTAGCTTTGCATCTTTGTTCATAATTGAAATCGGTCTATATTTTTCCTTTCTTGACTTCTTTATTTGATGCCTTGGATCTGGTTCTATATTCTAAGGATCAGAGGAAGAGGGAGCAGAGGGCAACAGTACTTTTCTTTAAGGGAATCATGAGATCATATACATCTCACTGGCGAGAACTGTAGTGTAACACAAGTACTCCGACCTGTGAGGGAGGCAGAGAAATGTCTTTATTTTGTCTGATCATGATATAGTGAGGATAGAAAACTGTAAGAGAAGGTACCCGTGTTGTTGAAAAATAGACTGTACTAGTAATACAAATTAATTCACGTTATTGGTAAATAAGGGAGTTATGTCTGTATGACACAAAAGTCTTACTGTTTCACTTAAATGTTTTTCTAATAATGGGAGTATAATTACAAACTTCATGTCGGAAAGGGAAGCGCTCTACACGTGGTTGCTGCACGAGCAGCAAGAGGCCTGTATGTCAATTATTTTAAGAAATTTAAACATGAGTACCTGCATCTAGGGCTTCTGCTTAGAAAGGCACATACCCAGTCTTAAACAGCTCTCAGCTGTTTTCATTGTCTTAGCCACCTGGGTTGGGATGGAATTCCAACCCAAGTCAGATGGCTTCTACAGCCTGATTTAATGATTGCTACACAATACTATGCATAGGTTTTGGAAGCAGAGCTTATGGTCTAATGCTATAACTTTGGGCCTGATGGATGTAATGAGCTTTAGCAGTCTCTTTCACCACATTATTATAACTAAGAAAACCCTTTTAAGTGTTCAAAAGATTGTTCAGGCTCTATTAAGGAAGTGATTCAGTGTAAATTGAATCAGCAAAGTATTAAATTCTTTTATGAAAAATGTGTAGCAGGTTATTTAAAGCTGTATGAGGTTGATTTATTCTGCAGCAAACCTTTCCTAAATAATTTATATATGCCAGTTACTTTGCTACAGGGATCAAAAGACGACTTGGGTCTCTACCATTTACCGACTCATGTTCTAGTGGAGGAGATAAAAGGCATATCTGTAATAGACATGGATATTCATTTGGAAACATGCAACAGAAAACCTCTCTCTTTGGGTTTGGGATTATGTCAGATAATACTTCTAGAAGGAAGAGGTGAGTGATGTGTTAAAGGATGGGTAGGAATTGGCCACACTGAGAAGTGAATTGAAGGAAAGAAGGTATTCACTTTTTCAGTAGAGGAAGCAAACATATTTAAAAAATCACAGGAATGTGTAAGAGCATATTTTATTCATAGATGTGCATGTTATTTGTCCTGATTGAAGTGCTGGCTATGAGACTGGGAAAATTGAGCTGGAGTCAATAAAATGAAGAACCCTTTAACTCAGGCTAGGTTGTAGAGATTCTTCAGAGGAGTTTAAAATACAAAGTGTCATGTTTGAGTCTTTGAAAGCTCATTGGCTATGTAAGGTACATTGAAAGGGGGGAAATGGAAGGGGAGGTTAGAATTTGGGAGTGAAGTTAGGAAGCTATTGAAACAGGCAGGCCAAGTAGGCAGAATGAGACCCTAAATTGCCTAGAGAAAGGCAGTAGGAATGGAGAGGGGATAGATTCAAAGGCTTTTTAGAATGTAAAATGAATTTTGTGAATAGAATGAATGAGATTTAATGGTGGGGAGAAGATGAGAGAAGAAAAGTAGGACTACTCTTTGGCTTGGTTAAATGGTAAGATTGTTACCACTATCTAAAACCTTCAGTACCCTTAGAGCATCAGAACTGTCCCATTCAGTGGAAGATTTGTAAATTTTCAAGTATTTGTAGCATGTCCAGCAAGTGGAGGTCCCAGAAGGTATATAGAAATTCATTCCTAGAGTGTCATATCCTTCATATCCCTCTACCTCTATAGCCCCTTTGGTGCTCAGCAGGATGAACAGCAGATTTTTTATTTCCACTGTATATCACTGGTTATGTAGAATTTGTATCAGAGAAGAATAAGATTAAGAAATCTGATACTTTTGTAATAGTTTGCCTTGATTTTATTTCTTAATAATGCCCCTGCATAAAAATATAATTGTCTTCAAAGATGATTACTGGAGTATGGGATGCCTGGTTGGGTACTATAATCAAATTTCTGTTCATCCCAAAACTTGGCAATAGTATAACAATATCTTGATAATCTCATCATTTAGAATCTGGTTAGTTACCCTAAATGACTACCTTTGGCTTTGATCTTATCTAATGAAAGTTTATAGAAGCTAGAATGTTACCTTTACTAATACTCTTTTGCTAATTTTACCCTGCCTTTGATAAACAGCTGCCTTCTTGCTGTTGTTGTTCACTGTTGGTATGCGTGTAGGATACTAGGTCTAAACTTCCCTCAAGAAATCCAAACCTTGGTAAATAGAAAATAACTATGGCCTCTGAGTTGGGGGCATAGGGGAAAATTGTGGCAGCAATGGCAGTATATTCTGATATTAAGCTTACTGACATTCTGCTGCTGTCTTTAAAGCATGCTTTCCTTTAGAATCATATGTCCATGACTGCCACTCCAGTCCCTGTGCATTCTGACGTTTACATAGGGTTGCCACTTGGAAAATACTTTTTCCTCTTGCAGCTTGGGTCAAGTGCTTGGGGGCCTGTAAATTAACTGACAAAGTTAGTTTATACAGTGAATTCTAGACTTAGTAATGAGTAACTTTCTCATTAGCCAGAGATACAGGTTTACATATAAACCTAACACCAAACTGGGAGGGGGTTTAGGGCTTCATTGGAAAAGTATGGAAGGTTCTATTGAACTTAACAAAATGGGAGGCAGTGGGGAAGATTGGGGCTTCATTGGGAATGATTTCTTGGACTTCTTTGTTGCTGACGGGAAGCTGAAATCAGGCTTCCCAGTGCTGTGGATCAGTGTTTTCCCAATCAGTAAACTCTTTTGCAGAGGGGTCATTCACAACTGTGTTTTCAGGCTACTCTGCTTAAATTTAGATAATATTTATTTCTGTGGCTGCTGATTGTTTAGATGTTTTTAGTTTAAAGCAATTTTTTATCAGTTTGGTGGACTATTAATCCTGTCATCACTCTGGTGACTGTGTGACATACTAACAGAAGGAGAAAGAAGAAAGGAAACATTTATACAAAGAAAAGTGAAAGCTTTCCTGTAAACCCAATGGTAGAAATCAGCTTGTTGCATTGCCAACTTTTTCTCACTGAAAATAGCTAGGGGAAAGGGATTGGTCAGCCAACAGTGCCTTCCATAGGATTTCATAAACAGATAAAAGAAAATTTGGAATGTGGAGGGTCGTAATGTTAGGAGTTGAGTTTGTCCTCCTTTATTCTTGTCCCCACTGCAACAAAGAATTGAAAGGCAGGGACACAGTAGCATACTAGAATGAAAAGTTTTATTTGAATACACTCCAAGGGAGGAGTGGGCCAGAGTCAAGGTAGACAGAGCAAGAAAGGGAAGCTCATTGAACTCCAGCTTGGCATTGGACAAATCCCTTGCTAGCTCCTAAAGCGAGAGACTCCTGGTGTCCATGTCCGCTTGACTCTGTACGGCATGGAAACTGAGTCCCTACCACTCCAGGATTTGGGGGAGCCACAGAGCACTGGATGGAGTGAGATTATGTTCTGAGAACCTCCCAAAGTCAAAGAAAGGAGTTTTTCAGGCAGGCTACTAAAGTTCATCTGACAGGAACTTGCAAGCCCAAATCAGAGCTCTCAGCAGCCCTTCCCTACATATCTGAAGTAGGACAGAGACAGAGTGAAGACTTGTGCTTAAGTCTGGAGAATAGAATGAAATAGCAAAGTGACAAAGACACTTACCACTGGAAGAGTGCAGAGACAAAATGTAGTAAGTTGAGCAGTGAGAAGTTTTTATTTAAGGCAAAAAGGTACACACTTGAAAGAAGGGCAGTGTGGGCAACCTCAGAGAAGAGGTGCCCCTAACGGTTTAGGGTCTGGGGTTTTATAGGGCTTTTGGGGTAGGAGTCAGCATAAGGTATAATGTATACAGGTGATTCATAATTCCTTTGAAATTCTGTCTTAAGAATAGGGTTATTTAGGTGACTGTGTTAGTCTGGATCCTGGCATTCTTTATCCACATAGGTTTATTTACACTTCAGAGGTCTATCTCCTGCCCTGGTTATAAAGTTACTTGATTAAAGGGCTGGAAGAAGAGGAAGAACGGCATATGGGTTAAATTAAAGAGTAAGCTGGGCCTTTTTTTGTAGGCTAAGTAGATTTTGCAATGGCATGGTCTAATTGCTACAGTGAAGGCATGGGCTGCGCTCACATATTTTTCTTTATCTGGAGAATATCTGGACATTGCAAGTTGCTCCTGGCCTTTGGAACTTCAGCTAATTAACTCATTAACTCTGTGAGTCCTTTCTGGATCTCCGGTTTTACCTGGTTAACTCTTTGAGTCTCTTTTAGTGGGCCCCACTGGCCTTAATCTCCCTCCACCCGCTCATATCTTGTCTTTCTGCCTGACATTAATATGAGGTTGCCAACTTTTTATTTCTTTTGTGTTCTAAGGCTCACAGCTTTTGTATAATGTAGTTTATCACTTTTTGTTTTCCAATCCACTTTACCTAGTTATGTTAATGAAAATGGAAGCGGAACCCTCAGTGCCCTTTCCTTCAATTTATAAGTAGTCTGGGGAAACTGAAAGGAGCTGAGGGAACAGATGGAAAGAACAAAACTCATAGTGTCTTAACTCCAGAGTACTGTTGGGTGCTCCGCTCTCACTTCTAGGCTTGTACAGCTTGGAAGTCTGATTATGGAACATAGGGCATTTCAGGAGTTTCTCTAGGGGCTATGTTGGGAATCAATGAAAACACCACTATGGACTCTCGTAACTTCACAAACCACATCCTTGACAATGTGCTAGGTGATAACAGGATACACAGATGATTATCACTCTTGCCTTTGTGGAATTTTTGTCTGATGGAATGGAGTTTAGTCAGTACACCAATAAAATATGTAGTTAAGACAGTGAGCTTCAGAGGCAGACCTGAATTCATTCCGATATATGCTACTTAGTACCCTTCTCTTTAAGTTGCTGATTCTTCCTTCTTCATTATGTAAATGAAGCCCACTACCACCTCATAGGTGTTTAGAACCTTTTAAAAGAAATGATGTTACCATTTTGCATAAAATTAAGTTCTTGCTGTTAATAATAATGCCATATGATATGACATTGTTGTGCTGAGACCAAATTTATAGTTAGAAAGATTTTCTCTGGTTTGATGGGGAAGAAGCAGCAGAGCTTCATGGGAAATATGCCATTTAAAATGGATCTTGAATCATGGATAGAATTTATACGGTGGCCGGCATAGGAATAAGATTTCCTAGAGGGGGAAGAATGAACTATGAACAAAATAAAGAAGTTGGGAGAATGCAGGGTGTCCTGAAAGCGGAAATACCCCTCAGTAAACTCCGTATTTCCACTACAGCCCCACACCACCTTCACTGGGCAATTACCTAAGTTGGTGAAAGATATTACCTGGTGTTAATTCAGCCCTGCTCCCCTCCATCTTCCCCATCTAAGAACACATTTAGAGACATTCTTAGTGACTGAATTAATTACTCCTGCATTCTGAATATCCCTGCTGTTCTTCATGTCCTGCCCCCACCAAGACTAGGTTGGATGCATATTTCTTGAGAGCAGGGGAGTATGTTTTAATCAGTTTAACTTGTTAAACTCAGCTTCAGTATTGTCCTTGCACCTAGTAAATGCTGAACTTATTTCAGGAGATGGATGGTGGGTGCTAAATGAATAAAATAAGTTCCAACTAAATTAAAACATGTTTTAAAATACGAACTTTTCAAAGAGATGATTGAGACCTTTGTGGATCCCCACATTTGTAAATACCCCTGTATCATATAATTTTCTCATTTGGAAAATTGGGGGTAATGAATATTTAATAAAATAAAAAACTTGATTACATTTTATTTTATTTTATTATTGTTACTATTTTTTATTTTGGTATTGTTAATCTACAATTACATGAGGAACACTATGTTTGCTAGACTACCCCCATCATCAAGTTCCCCCCCACATACCCCATTACAGTCACTGTCCATCAGCGTAGTAAGATGTTGTAGAATCACTACTTGTCTTCTTTGTGTGGTACAGCTATCCCTGTGCCGCCCCCCCACATTATACATACTAATCATAATGCCCCCTTTCTCCAACCCGCCCGACCCCCCCTTATTCCTCCCTTCCCACCCCTCCTCCCATGTCCCTTTCCCTTTGGTAACTGTTAGTCCATTCTTGGGTTCTGTGAGTCTTCTGCGGTTTTGATCCTTCAGTTTTTTCTTTGTTCTTATACTCCACAGATGAGTGAAATCATTTGATACTAGTCTTTCTCTGCCTGGCTTATTTCACTGAGCATAATACCCTCTAGCTCCATCCATGTTGTTGCAAATGATAGGACGTGTTTTCTTCTTATGGCTGAATAATACTGCGTTGTGGATATGTACCACGTCTTCTTTATCCATTCATCTACTGATGGACATTTAGGTTGCTTCCTTTTCTTGGCTATTGTGAATAGTGCTGTGATAAACATAGGGGTGCATATGTCTTTTTTGAACTGGGCTGCTTGCATTCTTAGGGTAAATTCCTAGGAGTGGAATTACTGGGTCAAATGGTATTTCTATTTTGAGTTTTTTGAGGAACCTCCATACTGCTTTCTACAATGGCTGAACTACTTTACATTCCCACCAGCAGTGTAGAGGGTTCCCCTTTCTCCACATCCTCGCCAACATTTGTTCTTGTTCGTCTTTTGGATGTTGGCCATCCTTACTGGTGTGAGGTGATATCTCATTGTAGTTTTAATTGGCATTTCTCTGATGACTAGTGATGTGGAGCATCTTTTCATGTGTCTGTTGGCCATTTGAATTTCTTCCTTGAAGAACTGTCTGTTCCGCTCCTCTGCCCATTTTTTTATTGGATTATTTGCTTTTTGTTTGTTGAGGTGCATGAGCTCTTTATATATTTTGGATGTCAACCCTTTACTGGATCTGTCATTTATGAATATATTCTCCCATATGGTAGAATGCCTTTTTGTTCTATTGGTGGTGTCCCTTGCTGTACAGAAGCTTTTCAGTTTGATGTAGTCCCACTTGTTCATTTTTGCTTTTATTTCCCTTGTCTGGGGAGATATGTTCATGAAGAAGTCATCATGTTTATGTCCAAGAGATTTTTGCCTATGTTTTTTTCTAAGAGTTTTATGGTTTCATGACTTACATTCAGGTCTTTGATCCATTTCAAATTTACTTTTGTGTATGGTGTTAGACAATGATCCAGTTTCATTCTCTTGCATGTAGCTGTCCAGTTTTGCCAACAACATCTGTTGAAGAGGCAGTCATTTCCCCATTGTATGTCCATGGCTCCTTTATCATATATTAATTGACCATATATGTTTGGGTTAATATCTGGACCCTCTATTCTGTTCCACTGGTCTGTGGGTCTGTTCTTGTGCCAGTACCAAATTGTCTTGATTACTGTGGCTTTGTAGTAGAGCTTGAAGTTGAGTAGCAAGATCCCCCTGCTTTATTCTTCCTTCTCAGGATTGCTTTGGCTATTCAGGGTCTTTTGTGGTTCCATATGAATTTTAAAACTTTTTGTTCCAGTTTGTTGAAGAATGCTGTTGGTATTTTGATAGGCATTGCATTGAATCTGTATATTGCTTTGGGCAGGATGGCCATTTTGGCAATATTAATCCTTCCTAGTGAAGAACATGGGATGAGTTTCCATTTGTTAGTGTCCTCTTTAATTTCTCTTGAGAGAGTGTCTTGTAGTTTTCAGGGTATAAGGTCTTTCACTTCCTTGGTTAGGTTTATTCCTAGGTATTTTATTCTTTTTGATGCAATTGTGAATGGAATTGTTTTCCTGGTTTCTCTTTCTGTTAGTTCATCGTTAGTATATTGGAAAGCAACAGAATTCTGTGTATTAATTTTGTATCCTGCAACTTTGCTGAATTCCAGTATTAGTTCTAGTAGTTTTGGAGTAGATTCCTTAGGATTTTTTGTGTACAATATCATGTCATCTGCAAATAGTGACAGTTTGACTTCCTCTTTACCAATCTGGATGCCGTTTATTTCTTTGTGTTGTCTAATTGCCATGGCCAGGACCTCCAGTACCATGTTGAATAACAGTGGGGAAAGTGGGCATCCCTGTCTTGTTTCCGTAGAGGAAAAGCTTTCAGCTTCTCGCTGTTCAGTATGATTTTGGCTGTGGGTTTGTCATATATGGCCTTAATTTTGTTGAGGTACTTGCACTCTATACCCATTTTGTTGAGAGTTTTTATCATGAATGGATGTTGAATTTTGTCAAATGCTTTTTCAGCATCTATGGAGATGATATGTGATTATTGTCCTTCTTTTTGTTGATGTGGTGGATGATGTTGATGGATTTTCGAATGTTGTACCATCCTTGTATCCCTGAGATGAATCCCACTTGATCTTGGTGTATGATCTTCTTGATTTATTTTTGAATTCTGTTTGCTAATATTTTCTTGAGTATTTTTACATGTATGTTCATCAGGGATATTGGTCTGAATTTTCTATGTTTGTGGTGTCTTTGCCTGGTTTTGGTATTAGAGTGATGCTGGCTTCCTAGAATGAGTTTGGGAAGTACTCCTTCCTCTTCTATTTTTTGGAAAACTTTGAGGAGAATGGGTATTATGTCTTCTCTATATAAAAATCAGCGGTGAATCCATCTGGCTCGAGAGTTTTTGTTCCTAGGTAGTTTTTTTTGATTACCGCTTCAATTTTGTTGCTGGTAATTGGTCTGTTTAGATTTTCTGTTTCTTCCTTGGTCAGTCTTGGAAGGTTGTAATTTTCTAGGAAGTTGTCCATTTCTTCTAGGTTTTCCAGCTTGTTAGCATTTGGATTCTCATAGTATTCTCTAATAATTCTTTGTATTTCTGTGGGGTCCATCGTGATTTTTCCTTTCTCATTTCTGATTCTCTTTTTCTCTTAATAAGTCTGACTAAGGGTTTATCTATTTTGTTTGTTTTCTCAAAGAACCAGCTCTTGGTTTCATTGATTTTTCTATTGTTTTATTCTTCTCAATTTTATTTATTTCTTCTCGGATCTTTATTGTGTCTCTCCTTCTGGTGACTTTTGGCCTCATTTTTTCTTCTTTATCCAATTCTGATAATTTTGACTTTAGACTATTCATTTGGGATTGTTATTCCTTCTTTAAATAGGCCTGGATTGCTATATACTTTCCTCTTAAAACTGCTTTCACTGCGTCCCACAGAAGTTGGGGCTTTGTGTTGTTGTTGTCATTTGGCACCATATATTGCTTGATCTCTATTTTAATTTGGTCAATGATCCATTGATTATTTAGGAGCATGTTGTTAAGCTTCCTCATGTTTGTGAGCCTTTTTGTTTTCTTTGTTCAATTTATTTCTAGTTTTATGCCTTTGTGGTCTGAGAAGTTGGTTGGTAGAATTTCAGTCTTTTTGAATATACTGAGGCTCTTTTTGTGGCCTAGTGTGTGGTCTACTCTGGAAAATGTTCCATGTTCACTTGTGAAGAATGTGTATCCTGCTGCATTTGGATGTAGAGTTCTATATAGACGCCTGTTAAGTCAGTCTGTTCTAGTGTGGTTTTCAGTGCCTCTGTGGCCTTACTTATTTTCTGTCTGGTGGATCTGTCCTTTGGAGTGAGTGGTGTGTTGAATTCTTTTCAGAACGAATGCACTGCATTCTATTTCGTCCTTTAGTTCTGTTAGTATTTGTTTCACATATGTCAATGCTCCTGTATTGGGTGCAGATATATTTATAGTGGTTATATGCTCTTGTTGGACTGAGGCCTTTATCATTATGTAATGTCCTTCTTTATCTCTTGTTACTTTCTTTGTTTTGAAGTCTATTTTTTCTGATACAAGTACTGCAACACTTGCTTTTTTCTCCCAATTCTTTGCGTGAGATATCTTTTTCCATCCCTTGACTTTTAGTCTGTGTATGTCTTTGGGTTTGAGGTGTGTCTCTTGTAAGCAGCATGTAGATGGGTCTTGCTTTTTTATCCGTTCTATTACTCTGTGTCTTTTCATTGGCGCATTCAGTCTGTTTACATTTAGGGTGATTACTGAAAATTATATACTTATTGCCATTGCAGGCTTTAAATTCGTGGTTACCAAAGGTTCAAGGGTAGCTTCTTTACTCTCTGTCTAACTTAGCTCTCTTATTAAGCTATTATAAACACTGTCTGATGATTCTTTTTTCTCTCCCTTCTTGTTCCTCCTCCTCCATTCTTTATATGTTAGGTGTTTATTTCTGTACTCTTCTGTGTTTACTTGGACTGCTTTTGTGAGTAGTTGATTTTACGTTTTGCCTATTGTTAGTATTTGGTTGGTCTGCTTTCTTTGGTGTGATTTTATTTTCTCTGTTGACATCTATTTAGCCTTAGGAGTGCTTCCATCTAGAGCAGTCCCTCTCAAATGTCCTGTAGAGGTGGTTAGTAGGAGGCCAATTCCCTCAACTTTTGCTTGTCTGGGAATTGTTTAATCCCTCCTTCATATTTGAATGATAATCGTGCTGGTTACAGTATTCTTGGTTCTAGGCCCTTCTGTTTCATAGCATTAAATATATCATGATATTCTGTTCTGTCCTGTAAGGTTTCTTTTGAGAGGTCTGATGTTAGCCTGATGGGTTTTCCTTTGTAGGTGACCTTTTTTCTCTCTCTGGCTGCCTTTAATACTCTGTCCTTGTCTTTGATCTTTGCCATTTTAATTATTATATGTCTTGGTGTTGTCCTCCTTCGGTCCCTTGTGTTGGGATATCTGTTTGCTTCCATGGTCTGAGAGACTATTTCCTCCTCCAGTTTGGTGAAGTTTTCAGCAATTATTTCTTCAAAGACACTTTCTATCCCTTTTTCTCTGTCTTGTTTTCCTGGTACTCTTATAATGTGAATATTGTTCCGTTTGGATTGGTTGCACAGTTCTCTTAATACTATTTCATTTTTTTTTCTTTTGTAGATAATTATTTTTTATTGAAGGGAAGTTGACACACAGTATTACATTAGTTTCAGGTGTACAACACAGTGATTCAACACTTATGTACATGATAATTCTAGGGACCAGCTACCACCATACCAAGTTGTTACAATATTTTGACTATATTCCTTATGCTATACATTACATCCCGGTTACTTATTTATTTTACAATTGGAAGTGTGTACTTTTTTTTTTGTGAGGGCATCTCTCATATTTAATGATCAAATGGTTGTTAACAACAATAAAATTCTGTATAGGGGAGGCAATGCTCAATGCACAATTATTAATCCACCGCAAGCCTAATTTTCGACAGTCTCCTATCTTCTGAAGCATAACAAACAAGTTCTTACATGGAGAACAAATTCTTACATAGTGAATAAGTTACATGGTGAACAGTACACGGGCAGTCATCACAGAAACATTCGGTTTTGCTCATGCATTATGAACTATAAACAGTCAGTTCAAATATGAATACTCATTTGGTTTTTATACTTGATTTATATGTGGATACCACATTTCTCTCTTTATTATTATTACTTTTAATAAAATGCTGAAGTGGTAGGTAGATACAAGATAAAGGTAGAAAACATAGTTTAGTGTTGTAAGAGAGCAAATGTAGATGATCAGGTGTGTGCCTGTACACTATGTGTTAATCCAAGCTAGACAAGGGCAATAAAACATCCACGTATGCAGATGATTTCTCTCAGAACAGGGGGGGTGAGGATCTAAGCCTCACCTCTGTTGATCCCCAATTTCTCACCTGATGGCCCCCCTGCGACTGTGCCTGTCTTAGGTTGTTCCTCCCTTGAGGAATCTTACCCGTCTCTGGCTAACCAGTCATCTTCTGGGGCCATACAGGGAAATGTAAAGTTGGTAAGTGAGAGAGAAGCCTTATTGTTTGAAAAGGTTAGCTTTTTACTTCTTTGCATATTTATGCCCTGTGGCTTCTATGCCCAGCATTTGTCTTGAGGTATCCTTACCACTTGGAAGAATTATGATATGAGGCACGAATTCTATTTAAGGGTTGTAATTAGGAAGGAAGAAGAAAAGCTATAGAAGTAGCAGGTGGAAGAAAATATGGGAAGATTGATAATTTCTTTGACATATCTTCTTGTAGAGTAACTTCAGCATGTATAGGTTTTAAACAACTAATTAAATTGCGCACACACATTAACATAATAGGAGTATAGTTATATAACCAAAGCATACCTGTAATTACCAGCCATCTCCAGTGAAACCAAGAAAACCAGTTAGGCACCTTAGGCATTTGTGTAAACTTATCTATGATATGGTGGATATTGTCCAACTGAACTTGAACAGTCTGAGAGAAATCAGACAAATTAAAACAACCCATTCCTGGGGACTGTTCACATCCCATATGTTCTTTAAACAGTAAATAGTCTGTGGTTGTAAGATTTTGGAGCGCTACAATTTGCACTTCTCCTAATTCTTGGTTGAGTTCCAACAGTATAGATCCAGTCAAATTTGTTGTTTTACTGTATGCCCAGGCCAGCTCAGATATCTCCTTCTTCACTCCCATGGCAAGTCCAGGAACTGGTGGGATGAGTGCATCTATACCTGCAGCAGTGCGTGGATCTCTATTGGGGTTTTTTGATGGTCATCTTCTTTCATGAGTCTTCCAGAGAGTGCTGATGTTGGAAGTTCTTTTTCATATCGTATCTTAGTTCATTTTCAGGGTAGCCAAATTATGCTTTGATCCTCTGCATAAACGCAAACAGACACTTTGCCTGCACTTTTATATGCCCTTTATACCCTTGTGTAGAACTCATTGGAGGTCACCACACAGGAACTGTCTTTTTTTTTTTTTTTTGGTATCATTAATCTACACTTACATGACGAATATTATGTTTACTAGGCTCTCCCCTATACCAGGTCCCCCTATAAACCCCTTTACAGTCACTGTCCATCAGCATAGCAAAATGTTGTAGAATCACTACTTGCCTTCACTGTGTTGTACAGCCCTCCCATTTCTCCCACCCCCCCATGCATGCTAATCTTAATACCCCCCTTCTTATTCCCCCCCCTTATCCCTCCCTACCCACCCATCCTCCCCAGTCCCTTTCCCTTTGGTACCTGTTAGTCCATTCTTGAGTTCTGTGATTCTGGTGCTATTTTGTTCCTTCAGTTTTTCCTTTGTTCTTATATTCCACAGATGACTGAAATCATTTGGTATTTCTCTTTCTCCGCTTGGCTTGTTTCACTGAGCATAATACCCTCCAGCTCCATCCATGTTGCTGCAAATGGTTGGATTTTCCCTTTTCTTATGGCTGAGTAGTATTCCATTGTGTATATGTACCACTTCTTCTTTATCCATTCATCTATCGATGGACATTTAGGTTGCTTGCAATTCTTGGCTATTTTAAATAGTGCTGCGATAAACATAGGGGTGCATTGGTCTTTCTCAAACTTGATTGCTGCATTCTTAGGGTAAATTCCTAGGAGTGCAATTCCTGGGTCAAATGGTAAGTCTGTTTTGAGCATTTTGATGTACCTCCATACTGCTTTCCACAATGGTTGAACTAACTTACATTCCCACCAGCAGTGTAGGAGGGTTCCCCTTTCTCCACAGCCTCGCCAACATTTGTTGTTGTTTGTCTTTTGGATGGCAGCCATCCTTACTGGTGTGAGGTGATACCTCATTTTAGTTTTAATTTGCATTTCTCTGATAATTAGCGATGTGGAGCATCTTTTCATGTGTCTGTTGGCCATCTGTATTTCTTTTTTGGAGAAGTGTCTGTTCAGTTCCTCTGCCCATTTTTTAATTGGGTTTTTTGTTTTTTGCCTGTTGAGGCATATGAGCTCTTTATATATTGTGGACGTCAAGCCTTTATCGGATGTGTCATTTTCAAATATATTCTCCCATACTGTAGGGTTAGGGTTCCTTTTTGTTCTATTGATGGTGTCTTTTGCTGTACAGAAGCTTTTCAGCTTAATATAGTCCCACTTGTTCATTTTTGCTGTTGTTTTCCTTGCCCGGGGAGATATGTTCAAGAAGAGGTCACTCATGTTTATGTCTAAGAGGTTGTTGCCTATGTTTTCTTCCAAGAGTTTAATGGTTTCATGACTTACATTCAGGTGTTTGATCCATTTTGAGTTTACTTTTGTATATGGGGTTAGACAATGGTCCAGTTTCATTCTCCTACATGTAGCTGTCCAGTTTTGCCAGCACCATCTGTTGAAGAGACTGTCATTTCGCCATTGTATGTCCATGGCTCCTTTATCAAATATTAATTGACCATATATGTCTGGGTTAATGTCTGGATTCTCTAGTCTGTTCCATTGGTCTGTGGCTCTGTTCTTGTGGCAGTACCAAATTGTCTTGATTACTATGGCTTTATAATAGAGCTTGAAGTTGGGGAGTGAGATCCCCCCTACTTTATTCTTCTTTCTCAGGATTGCTTTGGCTATTCGGGGTCTTTGGTGTTTCCATATGAATTTTTGAATTATTTGTTCCAGTTCATTGAAGAATGTTGCTGGTAGTTTCATAGCGATTGCATCAAATCTGTATATTGCTTTGGGCAGGATGGCCATTTTGACGATATTAATTCCTCCCAGCCACGAGCATGGAATGAGTTTCCATCTGTTAGTGTCCCCTTTAATTTTTCTTAAGAGTGACTTGTGGTTTTCAGAGTATAAGTCTTTCACTTCTTTGGTTAGGTTTATTCCTAGGTATTTTATTTTTTTTGATGCAATTGTGAATGGAGTTGTTTTCCTGATTTCTCTTTCTGTTGGTTCATTGTTAGTGTATAGGAAAGCTACAGATTTCTGTGTGTTGATTTTGTATCCTGCAACTTTGCTGTATTCTGATATCAGTTCTAGTAGTTTTGGGGTGGAGTCTTTAGGGTTTTTTATGTACAGTATCGTGTCATCTGCAAATAGTGACAGTTTAACTTCTTCTTTATCAATGTGGATTCCTTGTATTTTTTTGTTTTGTCTGATTGCCCTGGCTAGGACCTCCAGTAGTATGTTAAATAACAATGGGGAGAGTGGGCATCCCTGTCTAGTTCCCAATCTCAGCGGAAATGCTTTCAGCTTCTCACTGTTCAATATAATGTTTGCTGTGGGTTTATCATAGATGGCCTTTATTATGTTGAGGTACGTGCCCTCTATTCCCATTTTGCTGAGAGTTTTTATCATGAATGGATATCGAACTTTGTCAAATGCTTTTTCAGCATCTTTGGAGATGATATGTGGTTTTTGTCTTTCTTTTTGTTGATGTTGTCGATGATGTTGATGGACATTCGAATGTTGTACCATCCTTGCATCCCTGGGATGAATCCCACTTGGTCCTGCTGTATGATCCTTTTGATGTATTTTTGAATTCGGTTTGCTAATATTTTTTTGAGTATTTTTGCATCTACATTCATCAGGGATATTGGTCTGTAGTTTTCTTTTTTGGTGGGGTCTTTGCCTGGTTTTGGTATTAGGGTGATGTTAGCTTCATAGAATGAGTTTGGGAATATCCCCTCCTCCTCTAATTTTTGGAAAGCTTTAAGGAGAATGGGTATTATGTCTTCCCTGTGTGTCTGATAAAATTCTGAGGTAAATCCATCTGGCCCAGGAGTTTTGTTCTTGGGTAGTTTTTTGATTACCGCTTCAATTTCATTGCTGGTAATTGGTCTTTTCAGATTTTCTGTTTCTTTCTGGGTCAGTCTTGGAAGGTTGTATTTTTCTAGGAAGTTTTCCATTTGTCCTAGGTTTCCCAGCTTGTTAGCATATAGGTTTTCATAGTATTCTCTAATAATTCTTTGTATTACTGTGGGGTCCGTCATGATATTTCCTTTCTCGTTTCTGATACTGTTGATCTGTGTTGACTCTTTTTTCCTTTTAATAAGTCTGGCTAGAGGCTTATCTATTTTGTTTATTTTCTCGAAGAATCAGCTCTTGGTTTCATTGATTTTTGCTATTGTTTTTTTCTTCTCAATTTTATTTATTTCTTCTCTAATCTTTATTATGTCCCTCCTTCTGCTGACCTTAGGCCTCATCTGTTCTTCTTTTTCCAATTTCGATAATTGTGACATTAGACCATTCATTTGGGATTGTTCTTCCTTTTTTAAATATGCTTGTATTGCTATATACTTTCCTCTTAAGACTGCTTTTGCTGTGTCCCACAGAAGTTGGGGCTTAGTGTTATTGTTGTTATTTGTTTCCATATGTTGCTGAATCTCCATTTTGATTTGGTCATTGATACATTGATTATTTAGGAGCGTGTTGTTAAGCCTCCATGTGTTTGTGAGCCTTTTTGCTTTCTTTGTACAGTTTATTTCTAGTTTTATGCCTTTGTGGTCTGAAAAGTTGGTTGGTAGGATTTCAATCTTTTGAAATTTTCTGAGGCTCTTTTTGTGGTCTAGTATGTGGTCTATTCTGGAGAATGTTCCATGTGCACCTGAGAAGAATGTATATCCTGTTGCTTTTGGATGTAGAGTTCTATAGATGTCTATTAGGTCCATCTGCTCTACTGTGTTGTTCAGTGCTTCCGTGTCCTTACTTATTTTGTGCCCAGTGGATCTAACCTTTGGGGTGAGTGGTGTGTTGAAGTCTCCTAGAATGAATGCATTGCAGTCTATTTCCCCCTTTAGTTCTGTTAGTATTTGTTTCACATATGCTGGTGCTACTGTGTTGGGTGCATATATATTTAGAATGGTTATATCCTCTTGTTGGACTGAGCCCTTTATCATTATGTAGTGTCCTTCTTTATCTCTTGTTACTTTCTTTGTTTTGAAGTCTATTTTGTCTGATATTAGTACTGCGACCCCTGCTTTCTTCTCGCTGTTGTTTGCCTGGAATATGTTTTTCCATCCCTTGACTTTTTGTCTGTATATGTCTTTGGGTGTGAGGTGAGTTTCTTGTAAGCAGCATATAGATGGGTCTTGGTTTTTTATCCATTCTATTACTCTGCGTCTTTTGATTGGTGCATTCAGTCCATTAACATTTAGGGTGACTATTGAAAGATATGTATTTATTGCTATTGCAGGCTTTAAATTCGTGGTTACCAAAGGTTCAAGGTTAGCCTCTTTAGTATCTTACTGCCTAACTTAACTCTCTTATTGAGGTGTTATATACACTGTCTGGAGATTCTTTTCTTCTCTCCCTTCTTATTCCTCCTCCTCGATTCTTCATATGTTGGGTGTTTTGTGCTGTGCTCTTTCTAGGAGTGCTCCCATCTAGAGCAGTCCCTGTAAGATGTTCTGTAGAGGTGGTTTGTGGAAAGCAAATTCCCTCAGCTTTTGTTTGTCTGGGAATTGTTTAATCCCACCGTCATATTTGAATGATAGTCGTGCTGGATACAGTATCCTTGGTTCAAGGCCCTTCTGTTTCATTGTATTAAATATATCATGCCATTCTCTTCTGGCCTTTAGGGTTTCTGTCGAGAAGTCTGATGTTAGCCTGATTGGTTTTCCTTTATAGGTGAGCTTTTTCTCTCTAGCTGCCTTTAAAACTCTTTCCTTGTCCTTGATCTTTGCCATTTTAATTATTATGTGTCTTGGTGTTGTCCTCCTTGGATCCTTTCTGTTGGGGGTTCTGTGTATTTCCGTGGTCTTTTCGATTATTTCCTCCCCCAGTTTGGGGAAATTTTCAGCAATTATTTCTTCTAAGATACTTTCCATCTCTTTTCCTCTCTCTTCTTCTTCTGGAACCCTTATAATACGGATATTGTTCCTTTTTGATTGGTCACACATTTCTCTTAATATTGTTTCATTCCTGAAGATCCTTTTGTCTCTCTCTATGTCAGCTTCTATGCGTTCCTGTTCTCTGGTTTCAATTCCATCAATGGCCTGTTGCATCGTATCCATTCTGCTTATAAACCCTTCCAGAGTTTGTTTCATTTCTGTGATCTCCTTTCTAACGTCTGTGATCTCCCTCCGGACTTCATCCCATTTTTCTTGCGTATTTCTCTGCATCTCTGTCAGCATGTTTATGATTCTTATTTTGAATTCTTTTTCAGGAAGACTGGCTAGGTCTGTCTCCTTCTCTGGTGTTGTCTCTGTGATCTTTGTCTGCCTGTACCTTTGCCTTTTCATGGTGATAGGAATAGTTTGCAGAGGTGGAACAAGTGACTGCTGGAAGAACTTCCCTTCTTGTTGTTTTGTGGCCCACCTCTCCTTGGATAACAGCGACCTCTAGTGGCTTCTGCTGGGCAGCTGCGGGCAGACAGGGCTTCTGCTTCCTGCCCGGCTGCTATGGAGTTTATCTCCGCTGTTGCTGTGGGCGTGGACTCTCTTGGGCTGCTTCTCCGAAGTGGTGGAGTCGCGTTTGAGGGGGAGTGGCCGGTAGGCTATTTATCTCCGCAAGGGGCCTCCCTGCTCCCTGCCGCCCAGGGGATTAGCGTGTCCAGTGATCCCCGTATTCCCTACCTCTGGATTAAGTGTCCCGCTGTGCCCCTTTAAGACTTCCAAAATGCACCCGCCAAAACAAAACAACGACCACAAAAAAAAAACAAAACAAAAGATTTAAAAATAAAAAAAATAAAAAATAAAAAATGGCCTCTCGTTTTTCTTTATTCTCCAGCGCAAGCCTTAGGCATCTGCTCAACGGTCTTGCTGCCCTGTTTCCCTGGTATTGGGGTCCCTTTCCCTTTAAGAGTTCCATAAAGCGCTCGCCAAAACAAAACAGCAAAAAAAACAAAAAGGCCTCTTGCTTTTCTAATGCATCCGGTGCCAGGCCTCCGGTACCCTCTCACCGTTCTTGCTGCCCTGTTTCCCTAGTATTCAGTGCCCCGCGCATGCCCTGTGTCTGCACTCTGGTCTGGATTGCGGGGGCTGGGTTTTCAGCAGTCCTGGGCTCCGTCTCCCTCCTGCTCTGCCCACTCTTCTCCTGCCGGGAGCTGGGGGGAGGGGCTCTCGGGTCCCGCCGCGCCGGGGCTTGTATCTTACCCCGTTTACGAGGCACTGAGTTCTCGCAGCTGTGGATGTGGTCTGGATGTTGTCCTGTGTCCTCTGGTCTTTATTCTAGGAAGAGTTGTCTTTGTTATATTTTCATAGATATATGTGGTTTTGGGATGAGATTTCCGCTGCTCTAGTCACGCCGCCATCTTGGCTCCCTATTCTTTCATTCTTGGAGATCCTTTTATCTCTCTCTGCTTCAGCTTCTCTGTGTTCCTGTTCTCTTATTTCTATTCGATTGATGGCCTCTTGCACCTCATCCAGTCTGCTCTTACGTCCTTCCAGAGATTGGTTTATTTCTGTGTTCTCCTTCCCATGTTGATCCTTTAGGACTTGCATATTTCTCTGCAGGTCCATCAGCATGGTTATGACCTTTATTTTGAATTCTTTTTCAGGAAGATTGGCTAAATTTATCTCCCCAGACCCTCTCTCGGGGGTTGTGTGGTTAATTCTGGACTGGACCAAAGTCTTCTGCCTTTTCAATGTGATAGAGGTAGTTGTAGGGAGGTAGCGTGTGTGTCAGCTGGGAGAACAAAGTCCTTTCCTGCTTGCTCATTGCCTTGCCTTTCTCCGCTGCCTGTCAGTTACCCACACACCTGGAGCTGCCTCTAGATTAATGCCCTAAACTTCCATGGGCAGGGTCGCCATCAGGGTAGCCCATAGCCGTTCGGGGAGTGGGAGGCACATTGCGTGTGCTCTCATGCGAGAACGGCGACCCTTCTTTCCTTGCCCTGGTTTCCTTTGCCTGCGCTTGGGCGGTTGCTGTGGGTGTGGCCACTCTCTTTCTGCTCTGCTGCCGCAGGCCCCTACCCCCTCTCTCAGGCTGTTACCCTGCTCTGGCCCGTTCGCCCGCTCTCCAGCTGCTTCACAACCACTGGTGCGCGCGGCCACTCTACGGCTCCTTCTCTGCCGTGGTTGCGCTGGGTCACTCTCCTGCTGTTCCGCCGCCACGGTCGCATGTTCCGCTCTCCAGATGCTTGGCCACTGTGTCGGATCTGTGCCAGCCAGGGGAGCAACTGGCAGGCTGCCTATCGCCATGAGGGGCTTCAGCGGTGCGTTGCCGTCCAGGGGCTGGGGCATCCGAAGTTCCTCAGAATTCCCAGACTGCTGGGCTGAGTGTGCTGGCACGTTTCCGTCCCTGTCCCTTTAAGACTTTTAAAAAACACTCGCTTTTCTTTTGTCCCAGGGAGCCTGTCACGGGGACCTGCTCTCAGATTTTACTTTTCCGTTTCTCTAATATCAAGCACACCATGCAGTGTGTGTCTGCGCTTCCGGTGCGGATTACTAGAGCTGTTCATTTATCAGTCCTGGGCTTCCACTCCCTCCCCGCTCAGACTCCTTTCCTCCTACTGGGGTGCTGGGGTGTGTGGAGTGCTTGGGTTCCGCCGGGCCGCGACTTGTATCTTACCCCCTTCGTGAGGTGCTGAGTTCTCGCAGATGTAGATGTAGCCTGGCTGTTGTACTGTACCCACTGTTCTCTCTTTTCGGAATAGTTGTTTTTGTTGTATTTTCAAAAATATATGTGGTTTTGGGAGGAGATTTCCGCTGCCCTACTCACACCGTCACCTTGGCTCCTCTTTCTCTTAATTACATTTGAAGATGTACTTAAGCATTTTCAGTGTTTCCAGAAATGTACTTAGAGTTCAAAGGAAATGCACAATGTAGTCCTAGATCAAATTTTAGTATTAAAAAGAAATAGCTACATACCAAAAAGTCACCCAGCTGTGTTCACATTGGGCTTTAAACATTTGTGATTCTTTTTTTTACAATGAGTACCTGATTTCAGATGTGGGATAAGTACCCTGGTTCCTTCACACTTAGGACAAGATGGCTTTGAGGAATGTTCCACACTGTCTCCTAGAGATCCCCAGCATGATTGAGTCCTAGTTGTGTACAGCTGCATAACCAGCCTATCAACACCCTTGATTGGCTTCTTTCAATTCCTGCCTCAGTTCTCTGCTCCCTAATTGGAGTTTCCTAAGGTAACTTCCCAAATGACCTATTTGTACTAAAACTTTTGTCTCAGGGTGTGCTTCTGGGGAAATGCAATCCAAGACAGTAACGCAAGAAGTATTTTAATAAGAGTTCAACATTTTAAAGTTAGGATATAGGTTTGGAAAAATTTATTCACAAGGATCAGTGTGAAAATTACTTTTTTAAAAAGGGAAGATTTACTAAAACTGATATACTTGTTTATAATAAAGTACATAGTAGCTACTCAAAACATTTGCCCTTTTTGAAAAAAAGTGGGGTATCTAGCTAGTTTGTATTTGGAGGCCAGAGGTCAAAATGAATCCTGATAACCGTATCTCTGTTTTATACTGCAAAAGGAATCACTGATGTTTAAAGCCCAAAATGTAAATGACTACGTGCTGTTTTAGGATGTGAATTTTTTTTTAATACTAAAATTTGTTCTAGGTTCATACTACACATTTTCTTTGAATTCTAACTGCCGTCTGGGCAACACTGAACATAAAAGTAAATCTAGTTCAAGAAACAGAGAGAGAATGCAGACACAAGCAAGAGAGGCTAGGATAACATAGTCTGGCATTTTTGTATTCCTGAGTAATAGGTTTTTATTTTAGATTTGCCCACTGAATTTTGCTGACAGATTTTTTTTATTTCAGGACAGGTTTGGTTAAAAAGAAACCAGAGAGTGAGAATCTCTCCAAATTGAATGGATTCTGTGCCATCTGCTGACTAATCACTATTACTTTGGTGTTTAAAACATATACTATAAATGTACTGTAACTCAGGATAGAGTTTTAATAACTTAAAACATCTTGGATACCATTTTATATCAATAATGTCATACGCATTAAGCATAAATGCTTTTCCTAAAAGATTCTTTTTCCTTTTCTTTACAGAATGCTGCCTTTTTATATGGTCTTGGTTTGGTCTACTTCCATTACAATGCATTTCAGTGGTAAGCTGACATAAAACTAGTAACTCCAATTGTTTCTAGTAAATGGCTTGTTTTGTTTTTGTGTGTGTAGTGTGTGTGTGTGTGTGTAATGAATATAAAATATTTTAATGCCACTAATCCTACATTTTTCAATAATCTCTTTAAATGATTAAATTGTTCCTTCACAGATAGTGACCCATTTTTAGTTTATTAGATTTGTATACATTTCTAAAAGAATCTGGTATTAGACTATGATTAAAGAAGACAGATTAGACAGCTTTTGGAATTTCTTAGTCACTCATTGTGGACCAGTGGTCTTAAGGGTACAGTATTCAAACTGGGGAATGACTGTGCTCTCAGATCTCAACGTCTATGATAACCAATACTTTTACTGTTTCAGACTTCTAGACAAGATTGACTGCTCCTTCCCCTCCTGCCTTCCCAACACACACACTCACCATACCTACACATAGGCTAGTAGTTTTCAATTTCCAGTACCAGATTATAAACTGGCAATTCTCTTACAAAATATGAATAATGGTATTATCTTCAGAGTCAGAGACTAAGTATGATAGTAACACATAAGATTTTGTAAACTGTAAAGTGTTAGGACCCCGTTTTTATGGACTTTGCCCCCTTCTTTTTCTGTTTACCAGTCAAGGCAATAACATTCTCCAGTGGAAAGAACATAGACTTTGAGTTGAAAGATTGATACTCTGTTCTCAGCATTGCTACTTAGTTTGGTCTTGAGTTAAATAAGGAGTTCCCTCATTTGTGTCTGTGTGACTTTAAGTATGTTGTCATCACTTACCTTTTCTACTTGAGTTTTGATGATCAAATGAGATAATGTGCATTTGATAAACTGTAAACATTATGTAGACATTTTTTATTTGAAGTATATCTGATTTTGTAGAATCCCTTCTATTCTCCATAATTTTAAGCTGAATGAGTGCTATGAGAGTCTAAAGGAATGTTTTGGCATAAGGTTAAAACTCTTGTCATCTATGTGTTGGCACTCTGAATATTTATTACAGAGCTTTTAGAAATGCATTGGCAGTGATTTGATACGATTTCCGTAAGGATGAAAATTCAGACATAGATGACTTTTCCTATATGCTTTATCCTCCCTCTATGCTCTTGGTCCTATTGGTTTTTGATCATCTATGGAAGCATTGTTAGAGAACACTGTATGTGTATATAAAATATTATAATCATTCACATTACTCATTTTGTTTGTAAGCTTTATAATAAACTCTAATGGATCTTTATAAAGAAGCTTTGTAGTTTAATTTTTTCTCTTAAATTATCCATTACTGTAGAGCAGTCCTAAACTTAAGCCTCCTAGCTTCATGTTCAATATATCATATTTAAAATCAAGGGTAAAGTAGGACTGTCTTAAAATCTCTTTTTATAGAATTCACAATACTAAACTTTTAGAACCGTAAGTGGTCCTGGAGATAACTTAGTTTTTTTCCCTTAATTTTGTAGATGCAGAAAGCTGTGTGTGTGTGTGTCTGTGTGTGTGTGTGTGTCAGTCAGTATTACATAACTGTTTAATTAGTGCCAGAGGCAAGCTTATGCTGATTCCCCAATCTAATATTTTTTGTTATTCTCTGTCCCGAATTTTGAAGATTGACAGGTGGTAATTTTTAAATCAGTATTTGTGGTTGTTCTCCTGGGCATGTTGGTACATTCCTTATGGCCAAATTAGGTGAAACTCAAGGCAAGGAACTCTACAGTGTAGGAATGGATGTGTATACCTCACACCAGCCACTTTCCCAACTACCGTGATAACTTATGAGCTCCCTGTACATTAAAGATAAGAACATAAAATCAGAGGTGAAAATATCATCAGTTTAAAATTGGATTGCTTTAATGAGTATGTGACCATGTCAGTTTAAGGGGCTTATAGCTGTGGGAAATTTAATCATTTGATTCCTTATCTACATACGATTTCCATGTCCTTCAGGTGACCTAAGAAATGAAATTGAATGAAAGAAGGACAATGCAGTGTCAGAATAAGTGTCCTCTGGTCTATTAATCCTGTCCTGGTCTCTGCCATTTTCTCATATCTTGAGTTTCAACCCTAGCTGCTTCCTAGAATCATAGATCTCACACCCTCTCTGAATCCATCTTGATGGTCAAATGTGTTTTCACAGTTCTGTACCCCAACTTTTGCTTTAACTTTTGCTATTTCTTGAATAGCCACAAAATCAAGAAGCTTGGTATAGGTGCTTGGTAAGAGCTAATAAATACAGCTTTAAATGGTAGGAATTTCTTAGGTTAAAACTGTATATGTGTTTTATTTGTTATATCTATAGGTATCTATTAATTGCTGGGATCAGGCAATTGCCTTCTTTTAATTTCACAACTAATTATTTGGGATTTGTTAAAAAATTTTTCTTGAGTGTTGTGTGCCCTTTTTTGTACTGTCAGTGCTTTAAGAATCTGATGTCTCAATGTTGTATATCTCTGGCACATTTATAATTTAAGTAAAATTTGATAATTTGGTAGTTGTGTCCACTGGCTTTTGATTAGTTTATTTGATAATTAATGTGTGTGTGACCAACGTTTGTTGGGGTTGGCAACAGTGAATTAATATTTTATTAAGTGGTTTAATTAAGTGTAGTTTTATCTGTTTACCTATTTGTCACCTTTCTTGCCATATTATACTGCCAGTTTTTTGTCTTGGAGTTGATTTTATTGGTTAGCCTCTAGATCAGTTCAGTTACTTGGTCAGATTTTCCAGGTTTCAGTTGCTGCGTCTTCTTAGAGGTATAGAAAGTAGTAGAGCAACTGTTAACATTTTCATTGACTTCGCATGATTATTCAAATTTAATATCCTACTCAGTAATCTGGGACCAAGCTTAAAAAAAATGTCCAGAAGGAGAAAGAAGAACATAGAAGCACAAAGTAAAATACATGCATCAGGGAGCTACAAATAATCTCTGTAAAGCCATTCTTTACACGTGCAAACTGCTAGGGGTACCTTCAGCTGAGCTTCTCCTTGCCCTTACAGTAAGAAATCTGTTATTATTGGGTGAGAGGAATTGAAATGCATACAGTAATAGATCATTACAACTATTTCTAAATGCATCCCCCATAAAGTCCTTGTCAGTCCTCTTTCTAGCCTGCAACCTTTTTATTCCCATTGATCAATATCAGAATGATGTTACAGTGACAAATGTAAGAGATATATAATTCTTTGCTGGAGTCATAGGATTTTTGGAAATTAAGGCCTGGTAAGGAAATTTAGTGATTCTTGTTATGTTGATATCAAAAAGGATTAGGGGAATGAAGTGGAGGTGAGTTAAAAAAGACAAATATTAACACAAATGATGAGTGAAAATACAGAGATCTTTAGGATTCATTTCCCTAGCATTGTACTAGTTACAAGTGTTTTTAATAGGTATAGGAATCTCTATTCTGTGTGGTTACTGCTTTGGGTACAGACGTAGTAAGCCTAATGTAGTTGAGATACCACCATTAATTCTGAGGCTTGTCTGCTATGGAGTCTGGCAAAAACTCAATATATTTTTTTGAGCTATCATAATACAATTTAATGCTCTTAGATCAAATGTTTTAGTTCTATTAAAAACAATGTTAACGAGTTTAGTATGTAAATTTCCATTTTGAAAAAAGTAGCAGATAACTAAGTTAGTTCTTTTACCAGAACTTACTATAGATTGCCAAAGAGAATTTGGAAGTACTTAGACTAATTAAGCTTCAGGGAAATTATGCATAAAAAAATGAATCTTGCAGTAGGGAAGGGGAAAAAGTATCCCACTGTCTGGAGTGATGAAGTGAAAACTGTCCAGAGAGCAAAAGAACCTGGAGGTAATACATTAGGGAATGTCAATGGGAGTAACTCAGTATATTGTATTTCTAACTTAGCCTCACATTTAATGTCCTCTATGATTAAACCTTAAATGATCTTTCTTGCCTTATTGATCCCTTAAAATATATTCTTTTGTCAGGCACATTGTGTTAACATTTCCCTGAAAGCATATTAAGCGTTTTTTTAACCTATGTACGTTCGTGCCATTTACTCTGTTTGGTCTGCCTTCTTCCATCTCCACATTTAGGAAACCTTAACCATACCTGTCTCTTTAATGACTTCATCAAATCTTTCTGTTTCATTTAAAAGGAACCTCTAAATTTTCTAATAAAAGTGTGGAAGTATATATCTGTTGTGTATACATATGTTATTACTGATTTAGAGCTAGAATATTCTCTATTTTATTAATATGAAATTTTGTGGAATTAGTTTACTTATCCCTTCAGATATCCCTGAGGGAAATCTCTGGACTTAGCTTTATTAGCCTCAGAAAACTTCAAGTTTTATTATGTCTCTTTCCAAATGTGCTAGAGATGTTTAGTTAACATCATTGTTTTTACTATAGTTCGGTAAAGTTCTAAAGGAAGAAATGACTTTCTGGAAATCTTATTAAAACTGACCATTGTTTTAAAATATATTCATCATGTGTGTGTTTTTCATAGGTCGTGCTGTTGAGGTTTTAGCTTTCTATCATTTCCTTTTTAAAATTGTTAACAATGGCAAACAAATGCAAAAATGCAAAAAAAATTTTAACTGAAAATATACAGAAATAATTTTTGTGAGATAAAAAACTACATTTTTTAGATTTTAAGAAAAATGCCAGTGATATTTTTACACACAGCAATATGCACTTTTTTTTGTTTCAGTCGAGATTGTGCTTTGGTATAATAAACAATATAAATATATAATATATATAACAATATTTGTATACAATAATATATATATTATATATGTAAATAATATATATATAAATAACATACACACTATATAATATAAAATATAACATATTTATTATAATATAAATAATATAACAATAAACCTTTTTAGGCATTGTACCGTTAAAGTATTTTATACAGCTTTGGGTAGCCATTTCTCATGTTGTAAAATTCTTCGTCAACCAGAATACTCAGGTCAGCAGAATTTGTACGTGTTGGTGTTTTTAGTCTAGCTCAGTTTGGTGAGATAAAAATATGGTGAATAATGACCAAATACACACACATTCTTCCTTCTCCCTCTCTCTCTGTCTCTGTCTTTCTCTCTCTCTCTCTCTCTCTCCCCCTTTCTCTTTTCCTTCCAGTGGGAAGCACTGAAGAAGCACACAGGAGAGAAAGATGGGTAAATGTTTAGAAAATAAAATGAAAATGAACCTAGATATATTGTGTTAGATGAGGGAAACTGATGGGTTTATTGTGGAATACTGTCAGTCCAACAAGAAGTCCAGTCTGCTAACTATAAAAGTGATGACATCAGTAAACATCTATTAAACTTAACCATTTTATTGTATTATTTAGAAAGTTAAAAACCAAAAGAGGATTGTAGACCTCAAGGAATAGACTACTTGGAATATGTGGAGACAGCACACCAATAGGTAGAGAAGAAAATGATTTGATTATAGGGTGAACCTAACTGCTGGTTCACACTAAGCAAAAAATAGTTGGTGTTGAGTTTAGGTGGTGAATCTTTTAGGTAATAGTGCGTTCAGGGTGAAGCAGAAGGAGGAAAATGTTACAGGTTTGGAGACTGTCCTGAGGAGAAGTAGAGAAGTCAAGAGGGCCAGTATTTGCATAAGTTTTTGAGGTAACCCAGCTCACAGCTGAGGAGAAGCATTGTTAGGTCTTAACTGGGAATAGAACTGAAGAGGTACTGCCCACCAACCTTAAGTGCTACTTGGAGATTTCACTTAAGAGTATCACTTTAGTAGGCAATCAAAGGACCAACCTGTTTGAGTTAACAGGTAAGTCAGAGCAGAGCAAAGGAAATCCGTAAGGAAACTTTTTTCTGTAATCCCCATAATAATGATAATTGGAAATTGAGTCTACAAGGTATTGAATTTGAGGGAAACTTGGAAACAATGAGAACTTCATGATTAACTATATATTGCTCACACCTCATCATGGTCATTTTGAATAGTTCTTAAAGACACAGTGTAGCTCAGGCTAGTGTGTTGAAACATGTTTTTTGCTTTTAGGTTAATAGTTGTTCATTTTTAAATTTCCAGTGTGTTAACATACATAAGAACTTGTTAAACTTAGGTTTCTTTGCATTTGTGTAACATTGTGAACTAAGTGGAGAAGATGTTTGTACTAAAGGCACCTTAATGGAGTAAAACAATCTACAAATAGTAGGTTTAGGGAAAAGGCTGGACATAGAAACTGAGACTGAGTAGGAAATAATTTCTTCTCCCAAGGGATTGTTACTGATGCCCTGTGTTCTTTTCCCTTCTTTCCTCACACCCCGCTCCTCCTCCCATGCTTCCTTAGACTGTTTTTCTTTCCTAACTTCTTTTTTTTTTTCTCCTTTATTCCTCCTTTTGTTCGCTGTCTTCTATTTCCATTCATTTTCTTTCATGTCTTTGACTCAGGCTGCCTGGGGTTTTTTTTGGCACATGTGGACAATACTTAGTTTTGACCCATTCCATAGGAGAGTTTTTCTGACCTGTATCATAAGGTAAGGTTATTTAGGACTTTGTGAAGCATTAACCTCAGTTTTTATTATTACAAAAATATAGCATACTTAAAAATGCATAAACCTAAGTATATATTTTAACATGTTCTTTATAAAATAAACATTCATACCAGTAAACATTCTTATCATTACTTAAGTAAATAAATGAAAAATTGCTATATCATCCTAGAAGCTTCCCAAAGCCCCTGCTTAACCTTTCCCAGTTGCATCATATATTGTAACTGGCATCATCTATTGCTGCAGTTCTCATCTAACCTTTTTATCCTCCCTGCCTCAAACATAGGTGTTCTTTCTCCCACCCCCGTAGGTGTTCTCCCCACCCTGCCCTCCCCTCCACAGACACACAATTGCCTGTTCTGTTAGAAGGTGGTAGCACTAGTCATGACCAGAAGAATCATAGAGCTTGAAGTTGCACCACTTCCTAATAGAAAGGTTTGAGAGAAGTACAAAGAGAACTTCTTACCAGGATGCAGATGAGTATCTTGAAGTCTGATTTAGAGAAATAGGAAGCTGCCTTTCAATGAGAATGGTAATTTATATTAGTTCCTTCCTCTCTGGCTTTTGACTCCTCTCTCTTATCTATATATACACATCAGATAATAAAACACATATACATCCACCCATTTACAAAGTCATCTAATACACAGATGAGCTCCTCTTCAGGAAGAAAGTATTTTACCAGGCATAAAGGTATCAGATACCATACCTTTTGCCCCAACCCTTCACAATAAGCATTACCTTTTAGAACCCTTAATTTTCAATAAACATGTACATAATTACAGAATCTTGGGGGGGGAATAGATAATGGATGAATCAGAAAACTTTTTATATAAGATTGATTTTTGTTTTGGAATCATCTAAGATTTTAAATAGCAACATCTACCTTTAATATAAGTAGAGGCAGAGAATAGTAGATACAAAGTTTTGCAAAGGAATATGATTTTCTTGTACTTGGGATAAACCTTAAGTCATGTAGAGAGACTTAAAATGATTCCTAACATAACTTAGATCTGATTCTATAATTTGAAAAATTATAAGATATTTTTCCTTGCCGTGATTTTTAATAATCCATCTTCAAGTAGGTAAGAATGAGTTTAATAATTCATTTTTATTCATATCAAATTAAGTGATAAAACTATATTCAATGAAAAGTATCCCTTTCTCATTCTCATATTTGTTCTACTGGTAATCCAAACCTTTTATAAAATCTAAAATGTGAATTTGGGGGCAAAGATAGACTGAGAGACCAATGGAAAATAATATATAATAGAGAACCCCAAAACAGACCCACACGAATGTGGAATTTGATTTAGGACAGAGTGGCACTGCAGAGCTGTGGTAAGGATGGTTTTTTCTACTAATAAAGCAGAGGCTATTGGATATCCGTATGAAAAAAAAAAAGAAAACTGACTCCTATGTCACACCATATAAAAAGTAGGGAATAGATGGATTGTAAACCTAAATATGAAAGATACAAAGTTTTAAAAAGAGGACTTATTTTTACGGAGTAGACTAGAAACAGGATTAATTTCTCCTTCCTTAAAAGCAAAAGTATCCTTTCTGCCCCACTTCTCCTTCCCTAGGAAATTCCAGAAACAATAAAATAAGTTATTTATACTGAGACTTATATTAAGACTTATAATTATTCAAATATAAAATATTATTTGAATAACTGAGGATAAATTCAACTGATCTTCCTTTTCCCCTTTCATATTAAATTATACATTCAGAATTATATGTAAGATCCAGGATCCAGGTGCCCCTTCCCAGTCTTTTTTTTTTTTTAACTATTCATTCACATCATTTTTATAAAACTAGCATTTCTGTTAAAACAGTATTGCATATAACAAAAGTTTTAACTGTGCTACCGAGTAAAAATCCATGCAAGTGTTATAAAGTTAAGATATCTTATGTCTATATTCTTTCAGGGCAATTAAAGCATTTCAGGAGGTGCTTTATGTTGATCCCAGCTTTTGTCGAGCCAAGGAAATTCATTTACGACTTGGGCTTATGTTCAAAGTGAACACAGACTATGAGTCTAGTTTAAAGGTAGGTTGTGGGTTTTTCCCCCAAGATACAATGTTTTATTTTGTTTTTTTGTTTGTTTGTTTGTTTTTTCTGGGGTGTGATGGTGGGGGGTGTTGCTAAATATTAGAGCATTGAGAGATGTTGGAATTTATTGGCATTCCAAAAGAAAATTTGAAAATTAGGTGAAAGAACTGTATTAGCTATGAACTGAAAAATACACAAGATTGGGTTTCAAGGTACAAAGTAGTTAAGATTGTAAGACATAAGTAACTAATTATATCATTAAACTTTTTGTTTAATTGAGATCTGTCATCAGGAAAGGGTGAAGGTTTCAATTTCAATTTGAACATCTAAGTCACTGTGCTATAAGTGATTGACCACCATAGAGATCAGAAGCAGCTGTTTAATGACACTAGCTGTAACCCCATCATTGACTGCTTTTTTTTTGCATGGGTCTCAACATCAGTAGGGCAAGTTGCTTATCTAAATTATAAAAGGAAATGTTCTCTGCAAGTCAGTTGAACTGCTGCTTTGTGACTATAAACATTCTTGGGAGAAGATTGTTGGTTAAATTTTTTTTACTTTTATATGGAAATTTGATATTTCTCAACTTTTTCATTGATAAAGAAGCACATAAGTATTGTCTGCCATTCATGTTAAGTCTCACTGGGCTTTTCATGAAAATAGTACTTCTGTGAACAACAAAAGCATTGCCTTTTGAAAGGATTAGAAGTTCTAGGAAAAGACTTAAGTTTTTGTGAATTTATGACTAAAATGCTTGCCATGTTCTAAATAGCTCCATTGCAGATTATCTTGATTTTTGAAGGGGTGGTAGGGAGATAAAGGATGATAAAGAAACTTTGTTACAAAGAGATATTTAGTAATTTGAATACACTAATAAGGAACTACTAATGGTTTTTTAAAAACTGTATTAAGGAGTGCCTAATCATAGGCTAGAGTTTTAAAGTGGACAGTTATGCAAATACGGTTTCTGTCTTTCATGAGTTTATAAAGAACAATGCTGATGGCATGAAGCAGAGAGATATACAACCCAAAATGCTAAAATAAGTAGATTGTGAAGTATTTAGATCAAGATCACACAATTGCAAAAGTAAGTACAGTTTGAGGAATAGGCCCCAGGGTAAAAGTAAGTAGTATGGAGAATAAGGGATGCCTGGAAGTTAATCAGTTTTTCTCAAGCTTAGAACAACATTTCGCAAACTATACTGTGGGTTATGAGTGGCTAGAAGGCACCCTGCATATTTTAACCCTCTTTTGGACACAATATATATTACCTAACAAATATGCTTATAATACAAAATAGTTATTTGAGCATTTTACAGTATTGCCACACATGCCTGTTAGGTTTTGCAGAAGTGTTTTTGGTAGCAGTTTGGTAAATCTTGCTCAGGAAATAGTATTTGAATGGAGAGAATATGACCCAAATTATGGAATGTGACTATCTGAAAATACCAGTATAGTGGTATCTTAAATAATTCTATGTATGTAAGTTTCTGCATGTTTCTATGAAGATGAAGATACTTAAAGTCTTCTTGAACAAGGAGAAATAGTGTTGTGTGCTATTCCATGGCTAATTGAAAATGTTACTGCTTACTCATTGTTCAACAGAAACCATCCTGCATACAACTTTTATTTGTTTGGGCATAGTTAAAGGCTAACAAACTTAAAAGTCATAACGATTTTAGCAAAATTGCCTTAAGTGCAGTCTTCTACTTTTGGACCTTTCTTCCATTTATTTACTTGATGTCATTCTGATACTTACTTCATTTGTATGAACATAGGAAAGAATTTTAGAAGTCTTTGATATTTCTCTTCCCCTTACTGAGAAGGTTTCATTTGATTTTTATTTCATCTTGATACTGGCTTTTTGAGGTTTCTGTCTCCAGTATTCCTTGTCTATTTTCAGAAGAATTTTAGGCACCATCATTCTTAGTCAAGGAGGTATTTCAGCATGTTACTGTATAAATGCTTAACATTTAGTATAAATGAAGGTAGGAATCAGAAGGTATGATAATGCTCCCTCTCCTTAGGTGGCCTCCAATTTTTCTAAAGTAGACTTGCTAGTAGTATTTTAGCTTCATATGGGTAGACATGTAACCTCTGATAATTGTTCACTACATGAAAACTATTTTCTCTAGAAGCACATTGTATTGGTATAGATGCTTTGGGCAACAACCTCAGAAACTCAACTTAAGTTGGTTAAAAGAAAAAAACCTCCCAAAAGACAACAAAAAATGTACCTCATTCAGGATTGGTTCAACTGATCCCAGGTTTCATCAATAATTAATTTTCTTCTTTGTTCTATGTTGACTTATTCTTAAGGCTGATTGCCACTTGAAATCAAAATGAGATGATTGTTTTTTCATGTCTCATATAGAAAGACCTTATAGAGTTGTAGCATAGGTGCTAAGTATACTGCTGGCAAAAAGAAGTGCTCAGTTAAATATCTTGATCATCATTTCATAGAGGAGAAAGATCCTAATTTTCTTTCCATCTCTTAAAGAATACTTCACTTTGCATCTCATTGCCCAGAAATAGGTCACAGGGCCATTTTCAATTGATCCCTTATCAAAGAGGTTGTTGTTACTCTTAAACCAGTTATGTCCAGTTTTTGAGCTGGGCTCAATTCCCTAAATATACTATTCTTACCTAATGGAGGAATGAGAGGTGGGTAAAAAGAGTATTTTAGTATGGGGATGGTGTGAACAGTCCATTCTAGATCAGGTCTTCTCTACCTCATTTTCTTTCCCCTCTGCCTGAAGAGAGAAACAGCATATACAGTATGTTTTAGATGGTAAAATATTTAAATAAAATACAGTTTATTATAATAATATATGCCTTCTTTTCACCCACACATGAAATGCATTCCATTTTATTTCTATCTCTGGTAGTAACTTTTCTCCTAAAATGTATCTGAAACATTCTGTTGTGGTACTGTGGGAACAGCTCTCAAAGCAAGCAAATTTGGTTTTAACATTTGACCCTCCCATATAACTAATTGTGTGACTTTGGGCAAGATGCCTAACTCTTCTGATCATCTGTATCTGTAGAATTGGAATAACTACCCATTCCACAAGATTGTTGTAAAGATTAAATTATGTATATGAGAGCACCTGACAGATTTTTTTTCAGCCTTTCTTTTTTAGTTGTCAGTTCATCTACCATGTCTAAAACTCTAATTTGGAGCCAGAGTAGATACTATTTGTAGAATCTATTTTCCCATCCTAGAATTCAATTTCACACTTGTATTGTCACTCAACCCACCCTTAGAAATGTGAAGTTAGTGCCCAGCCTACTTTTCAATCATGTGGTATTTTTCCATTAAATTGGCTAATAGAGATTTCATGTGTTTAGTAAATGGTGGAGGTACCAATTCTTAATGTATTAATTAGTTTAATATTATCTGAACCGGAGTCCGTTCCAGGGTGACATTTTTACATGATGTTTTTCTTGGCTGCTTCAGATAATATCCTCCTAGGTTTAGTTGCCTGTTTAATGCCATATAATTAATTCAGAATTTTGCTTTATTACTTTTTAATGATATTAATGATAATTGCTTACATTTATTACATTTGAGGCACTGTACTATCATTACTTTAGTAAAAGTACCCTAATTTTGACAAATAGTTTTATATGATGCCTCTTATTTTCACATCCTGGCAGACTGTTAAAATTATTTCCTTCATGTGAAGCTAATAAATGCAAAATAAAACATAATAACACCCATATTCTTCAGTCAGTTAATGCCAATGCATCTGTTTAGTTTAATGAAGATTATATAGAAATTCCCCCTAATATTTACATATTTCAGTTTGCCCAAGATGTGTCAACATTAGAACTTTTTCTGATTTTTAAAGGAAAAGAGGATGGATTTTTTATGGGAACCTGTGGATAATTGGCTAGGATACTAATATGAATCCCCTTGTAATTTGGTATTTGAAGATAAGTGCTGATTGAAGGGGTTAATATGAAAGGGTTAGGAAGATGAGAATTATAGAGACAATTCATAGGAAATGGGTTGAATTCAAATGAGCTGTGTGTTAGCTTGGCATTTTACCAGCTACTTAATGTTTCTTGACTGGATAGATAAATGAAATAGAAGAGGCTATAAGATGATAAAAATGCCTCTCCTAGAATGGTCTGGAAACGTTGTGGGGGGAAAATAAGCTGGTTTTATTTATCACCTCTTAGCAGTTTTCTCTATCTAAACTGACAGTGCAGTTGTTTTCTTCTCATGTCCCCCATTCACTGGTCCATTCAGCTTGTCTGCCCTCTGTTATACTTGGCATGAAACTTGTGAGTAACATAGCATTTCCACTTTCTTTTTTTACCTTACACTTCCCCAGGAACTACTTAGCTTCCAGGTGTCTGATTTGATCTTATACACTTCATAGACTCAGATATTTTATTGTCATATTTTTTCATAACAACGTATTAGGACAGAAGGAATAAGTATAGGCATGATGATACATACTTCCTTTTAGAAATGACTTTTGGAATCTGTGAGATACCTCTTATCTTATTATTTATTAATATAGAATGCATAACTCATTTGTTTCATTTAATTAAAATACTGTGAACTCCATGTATTATAAAAATGCTTGCTGAGAATTTGAATACTAGCTATTCAGTTAATTTTAATCATGTCTTAAGTTTCTAAAATAGCTATAATATTTCTTTGTTGATCTAAACAGCATATTTTTATTAGTTCAGTTATCGGAAGATAATGAAAATTGCTATTATTTCTCCATACCCACCCCTGCCCTGTTTCCTTCATGATGCTCAATAGCTTAACTCTCTAGCTGGCATTTTGAAAATTCTAATCTTTTGAAAAAATTTTATTTTTTATTGAGATATAATTGACATACAACATTAAGTTCAAGATATACAATATGTTGATTTTACACATTTATATATTGCAATATAATTACCACCTGAAGTATTAATGTCACATGATCATTTTTTGGGGCAAGAACAATTAAAATCTAGGTTTTTAGTAATTTTAAGGTTTATAATACAGTACTGTTGATTATAATCTCTGTGCTGTGCATTAGCTCTCCCAGTCTTAATTATCTATTAGTTGACAATTTGTACTTTTTAGCATCTCCCCAGTTGCCACATTGGCAGTGGAACTTGATTTCACCTGGTGTAACATCACTGTTCTTTTTGACAGAGGATAGTCATTGCTGTTTATTTTGTCTTCTGTCCTTTTTTCCTCATTTGTGGGCAGAAATCTTTCCCTGCTCTTTTCTATTTCTCCTACTAATCAAATTGTATTTTACCTTTTACTCTTCCTGGATATTATTCTCTGATATGCTGTAATCTCATAATTGGTTTATCTAGCCACATAATAATGCTTTCTCCACTTGACTCTACTTGCTCAATTTTGATTTTCCTTTTGATACTTATTTTGTCCTGAGTCCTGTTACCTTCAAGTGTGAAGTAGTATAAATAGGTGAAGTACTTCAGTTCCTCCAAAATACAAGTCTGAAAAGGATATGACTGCTTTTAGATGTAGAGTAGATAGGTATGATATGCTCCCTCAGTAATAATCATCCTCTCTGACAACTGAGGAGTTAGGGTGAATCCAGGTTTCCCATGTCAATTTTCTTTCCTCAGAAAATTTTAACTATCAGAAGTCATTTCTAATCAAAAGCATTTTTTTTTGGCATTTTTCCATAACTACTTAAATTTGTGGTTGTAAATATTTGATTTTCAAATGCAGAGCTTTATGAAGTATTCATTTTATCTAATATCACATTAAAAATGTGCGTCTATTTTGCATCTGGTTTAGATAATAGAAAATGAAACTGTGAGGTCATATCATCCCCACCTCATTCCCTCATCTAAATTTAAAACTAAATTTACCGAAAGGTTTGTCTTTGTTTTTCTTTAAATGGGGTGATTTTGTAAGGCTATGCTTAGTTTCTTATACTTAGTAATAGTCTGTAAGTTCTTCCATTCACACATGCATGTTATTGAATATGGACTCTTTTGCCAAGTATTTTTCTACATCATTGCTGTATGGAAATGTTTAATATTTCATCATGATGTGGGTTTGAAATGATGCATCGGTGACTTCACTGTTACTTTTAAGATTGATTAGTAATTATATAAAATGATCCAGAACTGTTTCTGCTAGGTTTCATTGCAGGACCTTGAATATTGTTAAATGAAATGTAGGCTGGACAATTTGAATTATGCATCTCTCTGCACATTGTAGAATTTCAGTGTAATAGTAAAATGAAAATACTGCCATCTTGAAGGCTGTTTCTTTGCAGGTCAGTTTGCATCTTTTGGTGGTTCACCTAGGAAAGGTCTGTTCTCTTATCTAAGTATTGGCACTAGCACGATGGATTAGACTTAAAAATGTAGTACAATCTGAATGTGTGGCTGCCCTGCTGCTCTTTTTCTCTAGAGGAAAGCAATTGGTTACAAAGCATGGTTTGCTTTCATACTACTCACTTTTTAAAATAGCCTGTTTTCTATGTGCTATGGCTATGTTTCTATGTGCTATGGTAGCACACTAAAGGGATGTTTGTGAGGATACAATCTGCTTAGTAGGACAAGGGAAAATAAAAGCAGGTCTTGAAGTATTCAGATAGATGTTGGATTTTTTTTCATTCATTCAACCATGGCAAATAATTTTTACTTTTGTTTCGTTGACCATTGTATCCCTAGTGTCTGTATTGTTCTGAGGACATTATAGGCTCTTGATATTTGTTGAATGGATTAAATATTTAATATTTAAAGGTCATAGTCATTTTGTTAATAGTTTGCCCATTCAGAATATATGACTCCCAAATGTTAAGTGTGCTTAAGTGTAGGCTAGCCTGATTATACATGCACATAACAGACATTCATGAATGAATATAATTACTCCTGGGTTTATACTAAATGATGCTTTCTAATCTTTCTTTCATTTTAACCCTGGTAGCTGATATTAGTTTATTTTTGTTAATTGAGGGTTCTGGTTAACCAAGTACAGTTTTATTGATTCTAGGTTGAAGTACAGTACTTGAAAGCTTTTTGATGATTATTTCACTTTTGGTAAAGTTCTTTTGGGGCTTACATCTAGAAGTTGTCATTACACATATCAATTTTCAGTTTGTCTGGCAGTTATAAAAAATACAAAATACAGGTCTTTAGATATTTGGTTTGTGGATAGGAATGAGCTTATTGTCGTCAATTTTTTTTTAATGGGTTTGTACTTCGGCTGTTGATTACTTTTAATGCTAAAAATCTGTGGAGGCTCAAAATCTGAATATACATTTGTAGGAATATTTTTTTTAAGTGTTCAAAAAGATTTACTTTTCTTAAAGATTTTAAACCAACTCTAGCACGTCTTGGTCTTCCTTTACTTAGTTTATATACCACGTTTATACTGATAAAACTAGATGTCAGATGTCAAATGGCCCCCAGTCTTCTTAATGATTTACATTCTTAAAAATTACTGTTATACATTGAATTTAACATATATTTTTTGGGCAGGCTTATGTGCTATTACCGTAAGTGGATGCTGTGAACTGTTAGTGATTTAATATTCCCTACACATAAAATAGCAATACATTCTAAAGGATAATTACATTTAACAGATGAACACAGGCTGTTTGCTGCATTCTTTGTAGCATTTCAAATACTATGAAAAGGCACAAAGTACAATTATTGAAGAAATAGTAAGGGTAGATAGTTTTACCATTTATGACAATTCTCATACTAACTTTTTTATGAACTTATCATTGATAAACACTCCTATGAAGGTTTCACAAGAAAAACAGTGTGGTTACTACATTCACCCATATTATCGAGTCCCCCCCATACCCCATTGCAGTCACTGTCCATCAGTGTAATAAGATGTTACAGACTCAATAATTGTCTTTTCTGTGCTACACTGTCTTCCCCATGATCCCACACACACACCATGTATGCCAGTCATAATACCCCTCAATCCCCTTCTCCTTCCCTCCCCACCCACCCTCCGCAACCCCTCCCCTTTGGTAACTGTTAGTCCCTTCTTGGAGTCTGTGAGTCTTCTGGTATTTTGTTCCTTCAGTTTGGCCTCCTTGTTATATTCAACGAATGAGGGAAATCATTTGGTATTTGTCTTCTATGCCTGGCTTATATCACTGAGCATAATACCATCTAGCTCCATCCATGTTGTTACAAATGGTAGGGTTTGTTTCTTTCTTATGGCTGAATAGTATTCCATTGTGTATATGAACCACCTCCTCTTTATCCATTCATCTACTGATGGACACTTAGGTTGCTTCCATATCTTGGCTATTGTAAATAGTGCTGCAAAGGGGTGCACATGTCTTTTTAAATCTGATAAGTTGTTTTCTTTTGGTAAATTCTTAGGAGTGGAATTCCTGCATCAAATGGTATTTCTGTTTTTAGTTTTTTGAGTAAATATTGCTTTCCACAGTGGTTGAACTAGCTTACATTTCCACCAGCAGTGTAGGAGGGTTCCCCTTTCTATGCATCCTCACCAGCATTTGTTGTCCCTAGTCGTTTCGATGTTCGCCATCTTAACTGGTGTGAGGTGACTTCTCGTTGTGGTTTTAATTTGTATTTCCCTGATAATTAGTGATGTGGAGCATCTTTTCATGTGTCTGTTGGCCATCTGAATTTCCTCTTTGGAGAATTGTCTGTTCATATCCTCTGCCCATTTTTTAAATTGGGTTATTTGCTTTTTGGATGTTGAGGCATGTGAGTTCTTTATATATTTGGGATGTTAACCCCTTGTTGGATATGTCGTTTACAAATATATTCCTCCCATACTGTATGATGCCTTTTTGTTCTGCTGATGGTGTCCTTTGCTGTACAGAAGCTGTTGAGCTTGATATAGACCCATTTGTTCATTTTTGCTTTTGTTGCCCTTGCCTGAGGAGATGTGTTCAGGAAAAAGTTGCTTATGTTTATATTCAGGAGATTTTTGCCTATGTTTTCTTGTAAGAGTTTTATGGTTTCATGACTTAATTCAGGTCTTTGATCCATTTCAAGTTTACTTTTGTGTATGGGGTTAGACAATAATCCAGTTTCATTCTCTTGCATATAGCTGTCTAGTTTTGCCAACACCAGTTGTTGAAAAGACTGTCATTCCCCACTGTATATCATGGCTCCTTTATTGTATGTTAATTGACCATACACAGTTGGGTTAATATGTATGTTTGGGTTAATGTTTGGAGGCTCTGTTCTGTTCCACTGGTCTGTGGCTCTGTTCTTGTGCCAGTACCAAATTTTCTTGATTACTGTGGCTTTGTAGTAGAGCTTGAAGTCAGCGTTATTCTTCCTTCTCAGGATTGCTTTGACTATTCAGGGTCTTTTGTGGTTCCATATGAATTTTAGAACTATTTGTTCTAGTTTGTTGAAGAATGCTGTTGGTATTTTGATAGGGATTGCATTGAATCTGTAGATTGCTTTGGGCATGATGGCCGTTTTGACAATAATAATTCTTATTATCCATGAGCATGGGATACATTTCCATTTATTGGTATCTTCTTTAATTTCTTTAATGAATGTATTGTAGTTTTCACTTTCACTTCCTTGGTAAGGTTTATTCCTAGGTATTTTATTCTTCTTGATGCAATTGTGAATGGAATTTTTTCCTGATTTCTCTTTCTGCCAGTTCATCGTTAGAATATAGGAAAGCAACAGATTTCTGTGTATTAATTTTGTATCCTGCTACTTTGTTGAAATCAGATATTAGATCTAGTAGTTTTGGAGTGGATTCTTTAGGGTTTTTTATGTACAATATCATGTCATCTGCAATGACAGTGTAACTTCTTCCTTACCAATCTGGATGCCATTTATTTCTTTGTGTTGTCTGATTGCCATGGCTAGGACTTCCAGAACTATGTTGAATAACAGTGGGGAGAGTGGGCATCCTTGTCTTGTTCCCGATCTTAAGGAAAAGCTTTCAGCTTCTTGCTGTTCAGTATGATGTTGGCTGTATATGGCCTTTATTATGTTGAGGTACTTGCCCTCTATACCCATTGTTGAGAGTTTTTATCATGAATGGATGTTGAATTTTGTCACATGCTTTTTCAGCATCTATGGAGATGACAATGTGGTTTTTGTCCTTCTTTTTGTTGATGTGGTGGATAATGCTGATGGATTTCCTAATATTGTATCATCCTTGCATCCCTGGAATAAATCCTACTTAATCATGTTGTATGATCCTCTTGATGTATTTTTGAATTCGGTTTGCTAATACTTTGTTGTGTATTTTTGCATCTGTGTTCATCAGGGATATTGGTCTATAATTTTCTTTGTTTGTGGTGTCTTTGCCTGGTTTTGGAATTAGAGTGATGCTGGCCTCATAGAATGAGTTTGGAAGTATTCCCTCCTCTTCTATTTTTTGGAAAACTTTAAGGAGGATGGGTATTAGGTCTTCACTAAATGTTTGATAAAATTCAGCAGTTAAATCATCTGGTCCAGAAATTTTGTTCTTAGGTAGTATTTTGATTACCAGTTCAGTTTCATTGCTGGTTTGGTCTGTTCAGATTGTCTGTTTCTTCCTTGGTCAGCCTTGGAGGGTTGTATTTTTCTAGAAAGTTGTTCATTTCTTCTAGATTATCCAGTTTGTTGGCATATACTTTTTTTATAGCTTTCTCTAATAATTCTTTGTATTTCTGTGGTGTCCATAGTGATTTTTCCTTTCTCATTTCTGATTCTGTTTATGTGTGTAGACTCTCTTTTTTTCTTGATAAGTCTGGCTAGGGTTTTTCTATTTTGTTAATTTTCTCGAAAAACCAGCTCCTGCTTTCATTGAATCTTTCTATTGTGTCATTCTTCTCAATTTTATTTATTTATGCTCCTATCTTTATTGTGTCCCTCTTTCTCCTGACTTTGGCCTCATTTGTTCTTCTTTTTCTAGTTTTGTTAATCGTGAATTTAGACTCTTCATATGGGATTGTTCTTTCATGAGTAGGCCTGTATTGCAATATACTTCCCTCTTAGCATGGCCTTCGCTGTGCCTCACAGACTGTGTGGTGTTAAATTACTATTGTCATTTGTCTCCATATATTGCTTGATCTCTGTTTTTATTTGGTCATTGATCTATTGATTATTTAGGACCCTGTTTAAGCTTCCATGTGTTTGTGGGCTTTTTTGTTTTCTTTGCGTAATTTATTTCTAGTTTCATACCTTTGTGGTCTGTGAAGCTGGTTGGTACAATTTCAGTCTTTTTGAATTGACTGTGGCTCTTTTTGTATTCTAGTACATGATCTATTCTTAAAAATTTTCCATGTGCACTTGAGAAGAATGTGTATCCTACTGCTTTTGGGTCGAGTGTTCTGTAGGTGTCTGTTAGGTCCGTTAGGTCCATCTGTTCTAATGTGTTATTCAGGGCCTCTGTGTCCTTACTTATTTTCTGTCTGGTTGATCTGCCCTTTGGAGTGAGTGGAGTGTTGAAGTCTCCTAAAATGAATGCCTAGCATTCTATATCACCCTCTAATTCTGTTAGTATTTGTTTCACATATGTATGTGCTCCTTTGTTGGGTGCATAGATATTTATAATGGTTATATCCTTTGTTGGGTGCATAGATATTTATAATGGTTATATCCTTTGTTGGACTGACCCCTTTATCATTATGTAATATCCTTCTTTGTCTATTGCGAATTTGTTTTGAGGTCTGTTTTATTTAATACAAGTACTGCAACTCCTGCTTTTCTCCCTGTTAGTTTCATGAAATATGTTTTTCCATCCCTTCATTTTTAGTCTGTGTATGTCATTAGGTTTGAAGTGAGTTTCTTGCAGGTAACATAAAGATAGGTCTTATTTTTTTATCCATTCAGTGACCCTTTGTCTTTTGATTGTTACATTCAGACAATTTATGTTTAGATTTAGGGTGATGATTCAGTAGGTATGTACTTATTGCCATTGCAGGCTTTAGGTTTGTGGTAACCAGAAGTTCAAGGGTAACTTCCTTACTATCTAACAGTCTAATTTAACTCACTTAGTATTGCTATTACAAATGCAATCTAAAGGTTCATTTTTATTTTACTCCTTTTTCTTCCTTCTCCATTCTTTGTATATTAACTATCATATTCTGTACTCTTTGTCTATCCCTTGACTGACCTTGGGGGGTTGTTGATTTGATTTTGCATGTGCTTAGTAATTAATTGTTCTACTTTCTTTACTGTTGTTTTATTTCCTCTGTTGACAGCTATTTAGCCTTAGGAACACTTCCATCTATTGCAGTCCCTCCAGAATACACTGTAGAGACAGTTTCTGGGTGGTAAACTCTCTCAGCTTTTGCTTATCTGGGAATTGTTTAATCCCTCCTTCAAATTTAAATGATAATCTTGCTGGATAAAGTATTCTTCTTTGAGGCCCTTCTGCTTCATTGTATTAAATATATCATGCCTCACCCTTCTGGCCTGTAAGGTTTCTGTTGAGTAGTCTACTGATAACCTGATGAGTTTTCCTTTGTATGTGATCTTTTTTCTCTCTCTGGCTGCTTTTAATAGTCCTTTTTCTTGATCTTTGCCATTTTATTATATGTCTTAGTATTGTCTTCCTTGGATCCCTTGTGTTGGGAGATGTGTGCACCTCCATGGCCTGATTGGCTATCTCCTTCCCCAGATTGGGGAAGTTTTCAGCAATTGCCTCCTCAGAGACACTTTCTATCCCTATTTCTCTCTCTTCTTATTCTGGTACCCCTATAATACGAATATTGTTCCGTTTGGATTAGTTGCACAGTTCTCTCAATATTCTTTCCTTCCTAGAGATCCTTTTTTTCTTTGTATTCCTCTTCTTTAATTTCTATTCCATTTACCATCTCCTCCACTGTATCTAATCTGCTTTTAAATCCCTCCATTGTATGTTTCATTTCTGATACTGTATTCCATAATGATTGAATCTCCATCCAGAATTCTCCCCTGAGTTTTTGAATATTTTGCTGTAGCTCCATGAGCATGTTTATGATTTTTATTTTGACATCTCTTTCAGGAAGATTGGTGAGTTCAGTTTCACTTGATCCTTTTTCTGGTGTTTGTGGGTTTTGGTTTGAACCAGGTTCCTTTGACTTTTAATATTTGTATGTGGTGCCCTCTAGTGCCCAGAAGCTCTACACTCTGGACCTACTTAGCCCCCAGAGCGATGTCGGGGGTTGCAGGGGAGTGTCGTTGGTGCCTGTGGAGGGGAAAGAGCTGTTTCCTGCTTCCCTGCTGCTGTGCCTGTCTCCACTGCCAGAATCAGTGGGCCAAGCACATGGGTGTAAGCTTCTATGCTTTGCGTTTGTAGTTGCTATAGGCAGGTCCTCCCTCTCACTTGCCTGTTGCTAAGGCAGGGGCTGCCGGTTTGCGAGCTGGTGCCGGCTGGCTGGGAGGAAGGTGCAGCAGGCTGTGTATCATGGAGCGGGGCCTCAGAGCTGCGTAGCCAGCCAGGGGTATGGAGTGCCTGAAATTCCTGAATACTCCCAATCTGCTGGGCAGATTGCACTCGGACAATTCTGTCCTCCTGTCCTTTCTCCTGAGCAGCAAGCTCTGTGCAATCCTTGTTCCTTTAGCAGCCCTCTTGCTGTTAGGAAATCTCTCAGAGTGCCAACCTTTCTTTTGTCTGAGAGCAGCTGAATGTGCGTCCTTGTTTTCCACAAGCGGCTGGAATCTCAGTCTCTTCAAGTATTCCGCCTGTCTTAGCTTTCTATCTGCATTAATCTCCAGAGCACCATGTTATGTAGGTTTGTAGGTTTGTTCTTCCAGAGCAGGTCTCCAGGACTGTGTGTTCAGTATTCCTAGGCTTCCACCCTCTCCCCTCTCCCATTTCTCTTCCTTCCTCTGGTGAAGCTGGGGTGGGGGAAAGGCTTAGGTACTGCCAGATCATGGCTTTGGTACATTACCCTGTTTTTGTGAGGTCTCTTCTTTCCTCCAGGTGTATACAGTCTGACTCAGCCTTCTTTCCTGTTGCTCTTTTAGGATTAGTTGTATTAACTAAATTTTTGTATTGTATGTGGTTTTGGGAGGAGGCCTCTGTCTCACCTCTCATGCCACCATCTTTGATCTCCTCATACTAATTTTTTTGTTTCTAAAATTCATGTCTCATTTTCAAATAAGCCGTGGTGTTCTGTTATAATACCATTGAACTTTTATTGTCGATTTCTAAAATAATGATGTATTCTATTATACTGTTCCATATTACTGCTTTCTATTTACTTAAAGACTTAAAAATTTTCATATAAACAAAATGTACACAGGAATACTAGATGAAGTTAATTTTTCCTCAAATGCTCCATTCTCAAATGTCTTGAGAATAACCCAACAACCTGTTGTCAGCAATAAATGTTGAAAGTAATTCTAGTTGGTTCTCCAGTCCATTTTATTTGCATATCATAGTTTATTATGTTAGACCTTACATATCTGAAAATTATTTTAAGACATGTTTAAAGATCAGATATAGTGAATTAATATTCTCACTCTCTTGCAGCATTTTCAGTTAGCTATGGTTGACTGCAATCCCTGCACTTTGTCCAGTGCTGAAAGTAAGTATTATTAAGTGCCATAGTTCTCTGCACGTATTGATATATAACTTCATGGCAAATAATAGTAATAGTAATAATAGTGATAGTGATGAATCCTGTGCATTTTTTTCTTCTATAATTGTTGAATCAAACTGGTTGTCATGGCTACTTGTACAAATGGACCATGTTAGACAGTTATTATGAGCAGCCTGTGTCTTAAATAGACATGCCAGTGAACTGGATTGTCATATGAAAATTTTCTGTACTAATGAATAAGATTGATTATTTGTGTATTGTAGATGATTGGAGAGGGATTAAAAAAAGCATTTGCCAGCCTTTTTAGAAAAATGAGTATGCAAAGATTCATATGTGGTAGCTCACTGATTGCTGCTTTGTGGTATTAAAATTGTTACTAATTATGAAGACATATTTTGACTTTTTATTATAGTTTTACACATCATGTATGAAGTTTTAAGGTGACAGTTTTCCATTAATTCAGAAAGAATGTGTCTGTGAAGCATGTTCCCATACAGTGGTTTCTTCAGATAATTATTTTCTGCTTCTGTATAGGTTTTTTTCCGAAAGGAGATTGGGTTGATTATGAATTGTTTATCAATAATTAATGTGTTGGCATATTTGTTTAGTGTACTTTAAAGTAACCAATAAAGGTTTTAAGAAAATTTATTGGATTCAAGCTGGATTTCTTTAAAACTTTCTTACTTAAAAAATAAAAAACTTGAGAGTGTATGAAAAATTGAATTGTTCTTCATGAAAATTTCACCTCAGTCAAAGGAATTTTAGGTGTTGGAAAGTCAGTTTTTAGCTATTAGTGACACTTTGTCAACTGTGTAGAAAGGTGTTAATTGAAAAATAGTCTTTGTTAAAAATGCCTAGGACAGTGCTCAAAGCAGTGAAAAAGCTATGGAAATTTAAATATAACCTGCATATAATATGAATTATGACATAGCATGAATTAAATCATCATCTGAACCCAGGCCAGTTATGTCATACTTTTGCTAAAAGCAATCTCTTGAGAAAACATAAAAAATTTCTATTTTCTTTAAATGAAACTCAGGATTTAGTACTGATCAGTGTATTTGCAGAATAAATGGTGGGATTGTAACAAATGCAGCAATATTTTGGTTTCTAAGATGAGGTTGGATTAGAAAAAGAATTACATACATTGATATATTAATTTATAAAGTATTATATTTTTTCCTTGATATATCTGTTATATAAACGATCTAGATATATACTCTTAAAATCTTTAAAAAATTGATTTATGAGAATAAGAAAACAGCTTATTTTTATTTAACTGATTATATCTAATACCTTAAAACTAACATTGATAACCATTTGTCAGTTTGAATCACTTTTGAGAGATTGTTTCATAAATTTCACACTCAGTATTTTGGTAAATCCTCATTTTATTCTACTCTGTTGAGGTTAAATCTCAGTTTATAAAGCACTGTTGCTCTGGAGAGGGAAACAACACCTCTGTATATAGACTGAGTATCACAGGGCAGAAAACTTCCCTGTCGAATTTGAAGAGGACAGTTTGAACCATCAGGAATACATCTTTGAGTTTACTGTGCTTCTCTTTCTGTTGGTTACTGAGAAGGGAAATAGGGAGGGTGACCAACGTCTTGTTTTGCCCAAGACTGAGGAGTTACCCCAGCAAAGTGCTAAAAGGTTGGTTGGTCACTGTAATGGAAGGGCATATGCTTTAGTAAGAGACATTAGGTCATTACAGTTCATTTGATTTTGGTAGTTTAGACAGTCTGCATGATTACTTGATAACCATGATAATGGCTGATGTCTCACAGAGCACTAACAAATGTAGACTACTTACTTTGAGCCAGACACTCTTATTCTGTTAACACCAGGCTCTTTATTATCTTTGTAAAACCTATTTCTCTTTGAACTTTTTATGTCATCATCTGTTTGTATATGTCACAGTCCTTGACTATTCTTTGAAATATTCCATGTTACTTTGTGATACTACAAAGATCAGAGGATTGATTATATAGCAAATAAAGTGAGTTTATTAAATAAACTGTATGAGATATCTGTATGAGATATTTATATTTTATGGCACAATTCATTTATGCAATTAAAAAAATTGATACACTTATTGCTTCTAGAACTATTTGAGAGGTTAATTATACTATATGTTTTGAAAAGTAGAGTCATGGTGATGTGAGGATTTTCATTATATGATTGCCCCTTGGGGTGAAATTGTTTCTTCTAGATATAATTAATTCTGTTAATTCTAAAAATAAAGTGTTAACTTCTGGATAGAATTTAATTTCAGAACTTTTTATGGCAATATTTGTTAAAAATTTCTCCCTCTAATTGAGACTTGCCAACTAGAGCTTTTTCTCAGTTGTATGAGACTGAGACTCAGGTATTACACATTGATGAAGACTTTTAAGAATTTAAATATGGTGGTTTTCACACTACAAAAGATGACCCTGGATTTAGTAAATCATGGGATAAGGAATTCTTTGACGTAAGGGTTAGGACTGAGCCTTGAGAAAGTTTCGGATGAAAGTCGAGTGGCAGCTAGCTGATGATCATCTTCCTTGTCTCCTTCATTAGAGGAGTGAGAAGCTTGAGGAAAATGGGCATAGAGTTTTCCATCTCTTGCTCATTCTCTTAACCTGTAACCCAGTCTTCCTCCAGTGATGTAGTGTAATGAGATTTGGACTAGAACTTTTAAGGAGAGCTGTGTTGGAAAAGGGGAGTGGTAAATAAGAAAAGCTCTCAACAGATGTAGGTAAAGGTGATGTTTATATGTGTAGAACTTTTCTTACTATTTTCCTGTACTTTGTGCAAAAAACTGATTTTTATCTAGTAAAGATGTTTTTATTTTGCTTCATCTGTGATTAGTTTTTGTGTGATATTAAACAGTTGTTTATGGAGAGATGTAGTACTTTACTTTTGAACCAGAAAATGTTTGATTTTAAAGTTCATTATATATTTTGTTCATTTTGCTCTTTATGGTTATTTAGTTCGGCATTTCCCAGGTGCTGGTCTAGGGAACACATATCAGAATCTCTTGCAGAACTGAATAAAAAGGTAGCTTTCCAAGTCTTGTTCCAGGCTCACTGAATCATAATCTCAGGAATCTCTATTTTTAAACAGGCCTCCCAGGTGATTCTTACAGTTATGGGAATCTGTGAGAGAGTTAGCTCATGGCGCATTCCCCAGTGAGAAACTGATGATAGTTGTGGACCTTATTTTTAAAGATCCACAAATAATTTGCAAATAAATTGGAAAGGCTCCCAAGACTCTTTGAAATCCAGTTATGAAATCCAAGTAGAACATTGAAAAGAAATTTGTCATTGAAGAATGAAAATCGCAGTTTTTAAGTAGCTAGAATACAGCTTTGATTCCTGGTTCGTTGTTACTTTTGTTGAATGATTCATAGTCTAGTGATGCAGAATCAGGAAGAGCTGTGAATAAAAGTGGAAGTAAATTATTTGATTTTCAAAACATTACTTGTTAATCTTGGGACTGTCTAAGGATTCTTGCCTTCCAAGTGGTTTGACTTTTTTTTTTTTTTTTAAATAAGAGCTGATGGAGAAATCCAACAACTCATTTCCTCTGTGTAATTACCAGTGTCATCCTGGTTTATGACTTCTTTAAAAATGTTGATATGAAATACAGTATATGAAAAAATTAGAGGCTTGTTTTTGGTTTTAATATGTTTTTTATATCCAGTACTAACTTTACTAGGTTTTTGACTTGGAACTCTTGTTTTTAAATATCATGCTTTAAAATGTACAGATGATAGAAGTTTTATTTGCTTAATGTCACTGTTTTGAACTTTGTAGGAAGTATACTAACTTGCTATAGATTTTGATGTTAGTATCAATAATTACATTGACAAAATTTGGTAATGACCAAGAGTGAATATATGTGGTTTCTTACTGTGTTCAAGTTAAGTGTTTGTATATTCTATTTTATTGAAAAGTTATATTCTGTTATTACTTAATCTATGTGGTGTGGACTGTGCTTATGTTTTACATTTTAAATTGTTAATTTACCCCAAATACAGTTGTATTTTTACTGATTTTTATTTTCTATCATCTTTGCAGTTCAGTTTCACATTGCCCACTTATATGAAACCCAGGTAAGTGTTTTAGCTTACCTTACTTGAAGCAAACAAAAATGATCACTTACATAATTTTACATGAAATCATATATACAGATAATTGCATTCTGGGCATTACCTCTTACATATACTTTATACTCATTAAATGTCAAATCTTTGCTTAGTGAAACAGTTCTTAGAGTACTTACTGTGTACAAAGAAATTTAATGTGATTTGCTCCTAAACTTGAGCTTATCAGGAGACTTTAAATACAGCTATAGTTAAGATTTCTCTTATTCTTGATGTAAATGCCTAGTTTTTTCTTCAAAAAGTTGATACGTGTTTGTTACAATTGCCAATGGGTTTCAGCCCTGGGCAAGTTCACTATGGATTCAATGATACTGAAAAAAGACAGTGGAATGTTCTTGGGGTGAAAGAGTTTATACCCAACTTTATTCCCATGGTGACAGGTTAATCACTAGAATCCCGTCCACTCAGAGTGAGTCTGCATGCAGCAAGCTGGTCTCTGCCTCTGGGCCTCTCTGCCCCCACAGCCGTCTGTCTCTGTCCTTGGTGCTGCCACCACTCCAGCTTCTACTCTGCTCTCCTGCAGCCTTGCAGCCATGCCACTGTGTCACCCAGAGCACTGGGCAGGGCTCTTTATATAGAGTCAATAGCAATGTATTGGCCACATGTGTGTAGTGAGCTAGCCAACCAGGGCCAGGTGAGAATCCTAGCCATAGGAACCTTCACTTTCTCCATACTCCATCCTTCCAGGATTCTCACCTCTTAATCTGTGTGCCCTCAGTCCTCTGCATTAGTCCCTGTGTGAGGAAACTGGAACATTGTAACTAAATTCCATAATAACGTAATACCATATACAAATAACAAAAATTACAAAATTAAAATAACCCTCAAGCCTGAGGAGATCCATTGCTACCAAGTGGTCATCCTGGCTGTATTCAAACTAGTTCTATTCAAATGAGTTAACCAGAAGGACCATGGGTGGGCCACCGTCTCCAGCAGAAAGTCTTGCAGACATACAGGCCAGTCTTGTCGCTTTGTCTCTGGCTTCTACTGCTTCGTCCTCAGTGGCCGGAACTGCTGCTCCGGTCTCAGTGTAAGATTCTACTTGACTTTCTGTCTTGCCAATGGTTTCCAGCCCCAGGCAAGTTCACTGTGAATTCAGTGTGACCAAAGAAATGACTTTCTTGGGGTGAAAGGGTTATACCCAACTTTTATTTCCATGGTGGCAGGTCAATCACTAAAATCTCGACCACTCAGAGCGAGTCTGTATGCAGCAAACTGGTCTCTGCCTCTGGGCCTCTCTACCTGCACAGCCGTCCCAGTGTCTGTCCTCAATGCTGCCACCCCTCCAGCCTCTGCTCTCCTCTCCTGCAGCTGTGCCACTGTGTTGCCCCGAGCCCTGGGCATGGCTCTTTATATAGAGTCAGTAATGACATATTGCCCACAAATGTGCAGTGAGCTAGCCAACCAGGGCCAGGTGAGAATCCTGGCCACAGGAACCTTCATTTTATCCACACTTTCCATCCAATTTATGTCTGCTCCTGCCTTTATCAAATCAACCCACATCTGGGTCCTCATGACCTTCACGGGGCCGTTTAATTCTTCCTTCGGGTAGCAGACTGTTATTTCCTTCTATGCTTTTATTGCTTGAGCCTGAGGATAGGAGCAGAACATAGCGTGCTCCATGACCTGGGGAGGGGGCTGCACCTCTCCTGGAGGAGCCCACCATGGCCAAGTCTTTGTTTTCTTTTCAGCTTTCAACTGGGTGGGATTTCAACCGACCAGGGGCTGATGCCTCTGGCACTGGGAGGACCTCTACCCCCACCTGGTTCATCAGACCTCTGCTCCTTCATTTCTGGGGCTGATGGCTCCACTACATCCTTCACATGCCCCATGGCACCTGGCAGCCTGCACTCTCGTGCTGCTGCTTCTCAGGCCACCATGACATCCTTTACTATTTCCATAGCACCTCATAGTGATGCCATTTCAGTCAGCAACAAATTTTTTACCTCCTCAACGGCACTTTGCTTGCAGCTCACGTTCTTGTGCTGCCTTTTCTCATACTTCCTGCAGGAGGCATCTTTCTCCCTTACAGCCTCTCTCATTACTATGAGAAAAAAACTTCCCACCGTTCCCACCGCCCTACGGGTACTGTGCTTCTCTAAGGAATTCCCTATTTTGCTGAGGGCCAACTTTACTGCCTCAGGTGTTGCCTCTACCCCTTCCCAGGCTTGGGATGGAGCGCAGAAGCAAGCCGCGTCAGACCACATGTCCACTGGGGGACACTCAAATGTCTCCCTATCCATAGGAGCAGCCGGCTGAAACACCCCTTCCATAAAGGCAGTGTATTCTTTTCCTTGGTTAACAATTAGTCCTGCCAATTGTCTTGCCAATGGGTTTTAGCCCTGGGCAAGTTCACTATGGATACCAATGAGAGTGAAAAATGACAGTGGAACGTTCTTGGGATGAGAGGGTTTATACCCAACTTTATTCCCACAGTGGCAGGTCAGTCATTAGAATCCTGTCTACTCAGAGTGAGTCTGAATGCAGTAAGCCAGTCTCTGCCTTTGGGCCTCTCTACTCCTGCATCTGTCTCAGTCTCTGTCCTCATTCTTGGCATTGCCACCACTCCAGTCTCTGCCTCCTGCACTCCTGTGTGGCTGTGCCACCATGTTGCCCAGAGTACTGTATATAGAGTCAGTAGCAACATATTGCCTACACGTGTGTAGTGAGCTAGCCGACCAAGGCCAGGTGAGAATCCTGGCTGCAGGAACCTTCACTTTATCCACAACAATGTATTGTTTTTAGTTTCACTTTTTCTTAAGGTTGAAATACCCCTTCCACATGTCACCATTATTTGAAAGGCATATTATTAGTCACCTCGTGATGTCATTACTACCATTTTTATGACTGCTATATTTAAAAAACTTCACTTTAATTTTAGAACATTTTGTGTATGGCAGATTTTGCTTAATTGTGTGTTAAAAGGTATGACACAAACATTTACTCTAGGCATTCGTCTGGAAAATCAGGCATAAGTTGGTATGAGACTGTATAAGGTAATCATAATTTGCCCAAAAAATCAATTTTACGGTTTTGTAATAGCTTTTTTGAGGAAAAAAATACTGTTTTTTATATTTGTAAGGCCTGTTTGGTTTCACAGTTACCATGGGGTGCTTGAAAAATATTAACATCAGATTCCTGGACACACCCCACCCCAACATGTACACACACACGCACGCACGCACGCACGCGGAATCAAACCCTACCAATCTAGGGATTTTATCCACCTTGAGAAGATGCATGTGAGAATACATGTTTGTTATGGATCAGAATCTTCACCTGTCAATACCAATCCTAGCTTCTGCCAACTGTGATTTTTGCCAGATCAGCAAAGGCCCCAGGGTGAAAACAGTTACAGAAATCAGCTGCTTCTCCAAAGGTTTTCTTTGCTTGGAGTCTTAGCCTCCTCCTCTTCTCATTACCTCAGGAGCTCCCTGCTACCTTCAAAAGGATGGGTTCTGATTTTTTGTTAGCTTTTCTAGTTTTTAGTGAGATTCACTGTTCTGACAATAGTTGGAGCAGAAGTTTTCTCACCTTTATTTTTGATGAGTGTTTGCTGGAGATGGAATTTGATTTGATGATTTTAATTTAACCATTTTGAACTTTATATTGCATTGTCTTCTGGCTTTCGTTATTTCTGATGAGAAGCTGTCGTTAATTTTTAATCTTGTGAAGGGAGGTAATGTGGGGACAGAGCCCTTCCCCCATTGATCTTTCATTTGATAAATTGTAGTTCCCATTTAAGATTAAGCAAAAAAAAAATCATGCAATCAGTGTTAAATGACAGAAAGATGGCACTCTAAGCATATGAAAGGATTGAAAAATCTCTTCCCCAGTGTTTAAAACAAGGATTTTTATTTTCAGGTGAAAAATTAAGTAAAGTAAAATTGGACTACCTGCCCACCTACCTATATAGAAGGTTACTTTTTATACTTTAGGTGATTCATACCTATAGACCTTGTACATGAATATGGACTTTTAAATTATAAGTACTAATATGTGGTTACTGGCTACTGCTAGGTAACCAAATAGTTCAAGGGAAGTTTTTTATATAGGAAGAAGTCTCTGCTAGTAAATACAGAAAGAAATTCAGTATCATTTCACAAACCATGAGACGTCCTGTCCTTGGCCTTTACAAGATTAAACAGTAAGACCATAATTAAAGCTAAAAAGTGCTAGAATATTTTTTTAACTAGAATTGTTTAGGAATGCCTTTTTTGAGTAGGATCCGTTTGGGCTGAGTCCTACCAGTAATACAATTATGGGGCTGATGTGGGGGTGTGTGGGTGTGGGTATGGCCAGGTCATTCTAATAAAGAGGTGTTAACAAGTACAATGGCTTTGTGATATTGAGCTTATAAAAAATTGAAAGACTAAAAGGCCTTTTGTAGGATGGAGGTATATGACTTTTTTTATTCCCCCTTAAAATTCTGCTTAATTTAATCATGAATTTAAGTTTGGGTTTTATTTTTCAGCTTTAGTGAGGTATAATTCACAAATAAAATTATAAGATATTTAAATTGTACACTATGATGGTTTGATATATGTATACGTTGTAAAAGGATTTCCCCCATTGACTTAGTTAACACATTCATCATCTTGCATCTCCATCCCCCACTCCCCCTTTTGGGTGAGAACATTGAAGTTCTGTTGTTTCAGCAAATTTCAGTTATACAATACAGTGTTATCAAATAGTTATGTTCTATATTAGATCCTCAGACCTTATTCATCTTCTAATTGAAAGTTTGTACCCTTTTACCAACCTCACCTTATTTCTCCCAACCACACCCCTTGGCAACCACTTTTCTACTGTTTCTATGAATCCAGCGCCCCCCCCCCCCCCATCCCCCAGCACACCTTTTTTTTTAAAAAAAAGATTCCACATATAATTGATACTATACAGTATTTGTCTTTATCTGGCTTATTTCACTTTGCATAATGCCCTCCAAGTTCATCCATGTTGTCCCAAATGACAGGATTTTCTTCTTTCTTAATACAAGTACTAAATACTAATCCATTGTATTTATATATCACATTTTCTTGATCCATCTCTTGAGGGATACTTAGGTTACTTCCATACCTTACAGAGCATGAAAGTACAGATACCTCTTTGAGATAATGGTTTTGTTTCCTTTGGAAATTTACCCAGAAGTGGAATTGCTGGATCAGAACAGTTCTTCTGTTCAGGTTGGATAAGTTTATGGGATGTTACCTCCCCCACATCTGTTCTTAGTAGATTTTAAAAATTAGGTACTCATAGGTTTCTGTGTGTAACACCAGTTCTAGGTGAAGATAATTTTTGTCTCTCTGTATAATGTCTTATCTCTACATAAATGTATTGTGAATTATTCTTGGACATTCATTTCAATTATTTAATTTACCTTTCCATTTTATTAGCTGAGACATCTAGAACCGTTTTTTCTAATAGTAATAATAGTATTAACTGGCCTTCTTTTCTTTTCCTTGATTTTAATGAAATAACCAATTAACCATCTAACTTATTAGCCTTTTAAAGATACAGGATTTCTCCCTTTTAGTTTTGTTATTTATTTTTGAATTGATAATCCAAAATGAAAGTGCCTGAAAGAATACACAGTAGGTATCCTCCCTCCTTTTCCTTAACTAACATTCCCCCCTCTTCCCCTGAAAGCCACCAGTGTTTTTCATATCCTTCCAGAGATACTCAGTGCATATGTAAGTAAATCCATATATATGTTTGCACATATACTTAATTTATTGAAACAATAGCTGATTATGTATGTTCTCTCTTGACCTTGCTTAAATTGTTTTTTTCAGTTAGTATTTTATTTTGGAAATCATTCCACATCAATACATGTAGAGCTGTGTTATATCTCTGTATATATGTACTAGAACTAATTAAACTATTACCCAAGAAAGTATAGTTAACAAATAGTGTTATTATGAATAACACTTTATAAGAATTTGGTTTCATTTTTAACATTTTCTAACTATCCAACATTAGTTTATTCCTGAAACATTGTAGACTCATTTTATTTATGTATATATACAAATCCAAAAATTCTAAAGAAAGAAAAATAAATTCTCGCTGACATTCAAAGATGTATTAAGTATGTCATGATTATGTAGAGTTTATAACATGAACTGAAGGGTGAATCAATGTAAGGAAAACTAACATTGTGAGGAAGGAAGAAATTTTTTTTTTTTCCTAAGAAATGTGAGAATGAGAGAAAAACATAGACCTAATTAATATGTCTTGGTATTCTGAAATAATTAACAAAATAGATAAATCACTAGCTAACTTGATCGAGGGGAGAAAAGAGATAAAGCACAGAGACACAAAATAATGTAACCATTAGAAACAGAAGAAATTAGAATTGTCGTATGAGACTACTTAGCTGATCTATGCAAATTAATTTGACAACTTAAAACAGACTACTTTCCAGGGAAATAGAGAAGAGCAAAATTGACCTCATTAAAGTTAAACAAGTTATAAAAAGCAATAGAGAAAATTAAGTAATGCCTTATAGAAAGCACAGTGCATAGATGGTTTTACAGGGGAATTCTACCAAGCCTTTAAAGACCAGATAATTCTAATACTCTATAGTTGGTTCCAGAGCATTGGAAATGAAGAAAAACTTCCTCATTTCTGTATTTTAAAGTGTGTGTTTGTGTGTAGGTGAGGGCTTACAATAGTTTTCAATCTGACCTTAAGAGATATTTGTGTTAATAATAGTTAAAGTCCTTTCTGCACGTAGTCATTCTATAGCATATTTAAAAAATATAACGGAACAAAGTCTCTGCTTCTAAAAGTTAACTACAGATTATAGTGCTTTGGTGCCCTCTTTTTTTAATTGTAAAATATATGTGACATAAATTTTACCATTTTTAAGTGTACAGTTCATTAAGTACATTGACATTGCTGTACAACTATCACTACCATCTATCTCCAGAGCATTTTCATCATCCTAAACTGAAACTGTATGCCTATTAAACAACCCTCATTCCTCCCTGCACCCAGTCCATGGCAACCAGCATTCTACTTTCTGTCTCTTTTGAGTTTGACTATTCTAGGTACCTCATATAAGTGGAATCATGCAGTATTTCTTCTTTGGTGTCTGACTTATTTCACTTAGCATGATGTCTTTAAGGTTTATACATGTTGTAGCATGTGTGAGAATTTCACTCCTTTTTAAGACTGAATAATAGTCCATTGTATATATAACACCACATTTTGTTTATCCATTCATCTGTTGGTGGACACTTGTGTGGCCTTTTGGGTATTGTGACTAATGCTGTTGTGAACATGAGTTGCAGATATCTTTCTGAGTACATGCTTTGAATGTTGAGCCCTGAAATATTTTGTGATGTCAATGACTAAGGAAGTGCTCATGTGGTGGGGCATGTGGGAAGGATACAGAAGCCAGCTTGAGGGGATAGGGTTCCGAATCACCAAATCTGATGCAAAGTTTAAAAACAAGTAAGTATAATAAATATAAGTTACAGAATAAGATCTATTAGTTCATGCTAATATAAATGAGTAATTGAATAAACAAATGGGGGAATGGGGATACCTCTTTCTTACTGTAGAATTCTAATTTATGTATGAGGAATGATAAATACCTCTCCACAAGGTTTTTATTAATTTCAGAGGGATGCTCTTCAAAAATAACTAGTCAGTACTTTTTGTAAGTGTCAAGGTAATGAAAGTCAGACTGAGGATCTGTCCCAAATTGGAAGAATGTAAGGAGACATGCTACCTAAACACAGGATCCTGGAGCAGAAAAGGACATTAGTAGGACAATTAGTGAAATTTATGTAGATTAGTTCATGGTATTTTATCAGTGTTAGTTTTGTCAGTCTTCATGTATTTTGAAGCTTTGTTACTGTTATGTCATCCTGACATGTTAATCCTTTATCAGTATGAAATATTCCTCTTTAACTCTGGTAATATTCTTTGCCTTGAAGCCTACTGAATCTGATCTGAATCTAGTCACTTCAGCTTTCTAATGCTTACTGTTTGCATGATATCTTCTAACAGCCTTTTATTTTAACCTACATGTGTCTTTATTATAAGTAAAGTACATCTCTTAAAAATACTACATTTTTGGCTCTTTTGTAAATCTATTCTGTTTTTGTTGTTTGGAATGTCTAGTCCATTTTTGTTTAATAACTGATACAGTTGCATAAAATTGGCTATCATTCTTATTGTAGCCTTTGTATTTTGCTGTTTTTCTCTGGCTGCTTCTAAGGGTCATCTTCCTTTTGCATTTGAATTTTAAGAATTTGACTGATGTGCCCAGGGATTGGTTTTAACTCTACTTTTACACTGCTGGTGGTTTTTTAGTCTTTTGGATATGAGATTTCATGTCTTTAATCAGTTCTGGAAGTTTCTCAGACATAATATTGTCAGTATTTTTTTCTGCCCCATTCTTTCTCCTCCTTGTATTCCAGTTACATGAATGGTAGACTGTGTGTTATTGTCTCATACATCTTTGGATGGCTTCCTTTTTTTTTTTTTTTTACATTTTGTGTTTTTTGCTTCATTTTGGATATTTGCTGTTGACCTATTTTCAAATTCGTTGTTTTTTTTTTTTAATCTCAAATCTGTTTAACCTATCCAGTATTTCTCAATTCTAGTGTTTTCCTTTGTTTCTCTTTTTCTTTCTGTGATCTGATTTACTGCCCATTCATTGTGATTGTTTTCCTTTTTGTCTGTGAACAGTGTTAAAATAGCTCTTTAAAACTGCAAATTTTAACATTGCAGTTATTACATGGTTGATGTTCATTAATTTCCTTTTCTATTGAACATGGATAAAATTTTCCCGATTCTTTTTAAGTCTGGTAATTTTGTCCTTGGTATCATGAATAATACATTGTGGAGAGTGAATTTGTTAAATTTTTCTGAAGATTGATGTTTTTGTTTTATTACGTGGAACTCATTCAGTGGTACTCTTTTATAGTTTAGGACACAGTCTAGTCTTTAACATGGTTTAGGAAGGTCTTTGTGCAGTTGTCTTTGCTGGTCTCTGAATTTTCTGCCCTGCCTGCTAGCACTCTAAACTACACGTGTTCATCTTCATCTGGGAAATATCATACTGTCACCATATACAGTACAATATATTTTATTTGTTTTTCTGTCTATATTCTTCCCTGTACTGTAGTCCCAGCAGTTCCTGTTATCTATTAGGTGTTCATAAATACCAATTGAAGGAATTGAGTTGAATAAGTTGGTCCTTACTCTTCATTAACTCCCTAATTGACTTTTTCAGACCTGATCAATATTTAGGGGGAACTAATTTGGCTGATGAATTAAAAGTTCATATAGTAATCACTGTTAATCTCAGTGGACAGTACTTTAAATCTTCCTTATGTTGACATACTGTAGTCAGCTCCTTATCTGTTTCCATAGCCCTTTACTTACCTCACTTGATCCTTAGGACAACTCTAGATAGAAAGATCGGGCATTAGCTCTGTTTTATTGATGTTGAATCATAATTTAAGTGGTTTGCTTGGGGCTCTCAGAGCTAGTTTTGCATTTCTACCTACTTTATTGGAGAAAGGTTTGTTTCCTCAGGCAGCTATGTACTATTGGTGATACTAATAAAAGGCACTTCAATCCATTGTCCTGCCAAGTATGTTTTAAAGGTAATATGAGGTTTTCTTTTGTTGGTTTTTCCTTTTTCTATTTTTATTTTTTTGGAGGATTTGTCTTAAGCTTTATGACTGTAGCAATAATAGGTTTCAGTCATATTAGCACTTTCGGGAGAGAAATGTGGGTAAGTGGTTTCACTTTCAAGTTTGCCTATGGAGCCTTTAATATTACAAACATTGTTAGACTATAACTATGGGAAACTTAGTGTCTTTAAAATCATATATATTATACATTTTTTCATAGGATATTTTATATACCAGTTACTGTATCCTTTACACTTAGATTTTAACTACTTTGGCCCTTAGATTTCTTAAAGCATTTTTGGCATGTTCATGTTAACTTGCTTGGGAACTGTTTCTAGGTGGATAGATTATACACTTGGAGGTAAAATACTTAAAGGTCAATATTTTAATGATGCTTTTTTTATATTAAATATTTCACCGGTCTTAGGTACTCTGAAATGGTGGCCTATTAACCATAACTGTCTAGTCTTAGAGGAACATTCAGTAGCAGAATTAGCACTTTTTTTTTCAGTTGATTCAAAAAAATATGCTAAAATATTAGTATTGTGTAAATCTTAATATATGAGCTAGTTCTTTAAAGATACTAATTTTATTTTTCTTTAAATCTCTTTTCTGCTCTTTAGAGGAAGTATCATTCTGCAAAGGAAGCTTATGAACAACTTTTGCAGACAGAAAACCTTTCTGCACAAGTAAAAGCAACTGTCTTACAACAGTTAGGTATGTAATAGTATACATTTAGTGTATCATAAGTACTTTATGTTTTTTACGTGTCAGGGATGGTAAATAGGTGGCTCATGTATTTATTCTATTCCATTTCCTTCTTTTGCCCAGAGTTGATAGAATTAATCTGAACCCAACATGTTTCCACCCTCTTCTAAGTATTGTCATTTCACAGTCTTTCTCAGTATAATTCTTTAGTGCAGCTAGTCCTTTTTAAATTCTCAAATTACTTTCTAGTACTTAATCCATGGGTGAAGGGGATCGAATACTTTCTTTTTGCCAGATATGCTTCGCACTCAATGAAGTTGAGTGATTTGCTTGAAGTTAACTTAGTGGTTGGTAAGCTTGTTCTCATAGCTTTAACAATAGTACTAACTGAAACATTTTATCTGAAAATTGTGGAACGACTTACACTATAGTCTGTACGTGTGCCATTCTGTTATAATGTTGAAGATGAAAGAATGTAGTAGCCATTTGGATGTAATGTGTCACTATCAATAAAAAGATAGTGATCGAGTTCTCCAGCATTTGATTTTGTTGTCTAGTTATTGAGTAATGTTTCTTGTCTGTATTTGGGTTTTTGTTTTTTTTTTTCTTCTCCCAGCTTTTGTTTTTGGTCTGGACAAATTATTTATTCTTAATTTTTAACCAACATTGTAGTAACGAATGTTTTCATAATGTGACATTTAAAATAATTTCAAAGTCACTTATGATATTAATACATATTATGTGGTTAAGTGTACAAAATAAATACATTGCCTTAATATAAAACTTTGCTTTTACTTTTGTTTTTAATTTAATTTAAATTAATTTAATAGTTAGGATTTTACTTTAGTTATCCATACTTATAAAAATTGTATATGTATTTAAATACTTGTTTTTTAATGAGTTACACATAATATTTGAATAATGTGAATTTATATATTTAAATTAAAACAAGTTGATTAATATAGTAAAAAAAAGGTTTGTGTTAAGTAAAAAGAAAAAAATGATGCTGTTGGAATAGACAGCTTACTCATTCACCTAGTATTTGAATTCTTTTTTTATCCACACTATTTAGAATTAAGTTTTTATGCATTTTAGCTGCAGTGAAGAATGTCATCAGCAAAAAAGCATACATCTTTTAAGAAATGGATTGAAGTAGTTTTGATGTTAGTTATATCTGAATCTTTGGCATTGTCTTGCCATATTTCAGAGTGCATGAATAAACTTTTCGTGGTTTTGAAAGGAAAAATGCTTTCTCTAATTGAGTCCAATTTATGCTTGCACATCAGTCCTTCCTACTTGCTTGTCACTGCTACTTAAGAAGCTCCTTTTAGAGCTTGTTACTCTAGCCCCTGTTCTTACTAGTAATAGCAGGAAAGATAAGGGAGGAACAGATGAATAAACCAATGATAGACACATAATTCCATAAACATGGTAACTCATTTTCCTTAAAATAACTTTTGGAGCACAGCAAGTATAATGTCAGAAAATAAGGGTCTTTATTTGTTACATTTACTGTGGACTACACACAAAGAGCAGAGCTGATTTTATGCACTTGAATTGATCCACAGCTGAAACACGATTTCCTGGCAAATTCAACCAAATGATTCCTGTGTGTCTTGAGGGTTTAGAATATACTATTCTTTGATCCAATCTTTTGATTGCTTGTATAGCCATCTATTTATTTATAATAAAAAATGTATATATTTAAGGTAAACAGCATGATGTTTTGATAGACCTATACACAGTGAAATGATTACTGCAGTCAAGCCAGTCAACATATCCATTTCCCCATGTAGTTAATATTTGTTTTGTGTGTGTTGGGAGCACCTAAATTTCCAGTATACATTATAGTATTATTAACTGTATAGTCATTCTGCTGTACTTAACTCTCTAGACTTACTGATTCTATGTAACTACAGCTTTGTAGCCTTGTACCAACCTTTCCCCATTTCCCTCACCTCTTGGCTGCTGGTAACCACTGTTCTTCTCTCTGTTTCTATGTATTTGACTGTTTTAGATTCCACATAGAAGTAACATTATGCACTATATAAATGTATTTGTTAAACATTTGTGGTACCCATTTTGTGCCATTCTTATTTGTTGTACTATTTGAGTATACTTTTCCTATAGCCTTGGGTTTTTGTTTGTTTGTAAAATGCCTTATAGCATTTATTTTACAAAAGTTGTGAATATATGTAGCCAGTGCCAATAAGGTAGGGTTGTACATGTGTTTTTACTCTGAATTGTCATTGATTATATAGCCTTTTATTTAATTATTCCTTGGAAATAAACGTTGGGTAATAGACTATCTTGGAGATTCTTAAAATCCACATAAATTTTCACTTGAAACAGTGAATATGATTTAACATCTTTATATTCTTTGTTTCATAACTTGGAATTTTTTCAAATACTAAAAAAGGAAAAGAGAAACTATAGTTTGCAATCTACTAAGTGTTAAGTCAGTGCTTAAGATTATTTTAATTTTTCTGGAATAAGAGTTCTTCATAGCTTTGATTATACCTTACTTTGAAAAACAGATTTTCTGTTAGCCGGAATTGGCAGTTCTAGATTTTGGGGATATGTATGTCAAACTAAGTGAATAAATCGACTGAAAGAGTATTTTTATTTGTTTTCTGTTTGGTGTACTTAAAAATAAAAAAACAATTAAGTTATTTAGGTAAATATTTTTAATTATTTGTCCTAGGTTGGATGCATCACACTGTGGATCTTCTGGGAGATAAAGCCACCAAGGAAAGTTATGCTATTCAATATCTCCAAAAGTCCTTGGAAGCAGATCCTAATTCTGGCCAGTCCTGGTATTTCCTTGGAAGGTGAGACTTACTGGACACTAAAGTTTTACGTTTGTTTATTCTAGCTAAGAGATTTGAGTTACGGTCTAAAATGTTAGTTTACATTTATATAACCTGATCAGTATTTTCCTTTTTAAATATGTTACAACAGAGATTGCTGGAAGTTAAAAAATAAAAGAAAGCCTCTGAATGTGGTAGTCTCTCACAGCATAATCTGGTCTCCCAGGGCATTCCTTATTTTGCTTATTGGATTTTATTTGACTTGGATTATTATTGCTGGTTTTTAAAATGTCTTGTCAGATAGTAATTCTTCTTGCAGGTATTTAAGTACCTTTCCTTCTGATGTCTAATATTTTCTTTATGTCTATTTAACAAAACAGAATTACTTTCTCATTTTGCCTATGACTACCAGTAGCTAATGGAACCTTGCCATTTGTAATTATGACTAGTGGTATTACAATGAATGTATTTGATTAATAGTAAATCTCAAACAGTTTTACTTGAAATTTTACAGTAAGAAAGTAGATGTATTATTATTGGTTTTGTTGGAAAGGAGAAGTGACATGTAGTAAAAATAGTTTTCTGTAAGTCTAAACTTTTCTCTGTTCTTTGAATGTCTGAATTGTGCTTACTGATTATCTGAAATATACCTTATGTATATATATCTGATAGATTATGTTTTTGGACCATCACCAGATTGCACTTGGGTTCCAAATTGGTTTTAGCTTTTGTGGTATGGTGGAAAACTCAATGTACTGGAGCTGAGAGACTTGGATGCAAGTCTTGGCCAAGTTTGGGGAGTCATGGATGGTACAGTTAAACCTTTTGATGATTCAATTTTCTTTTAACCTATTAAATAAGAGGATTGTATTAGGTTAGCAGTTCTCATTGGGGGATTATTTTGCCCCATGGGGACATTTCATAATGTCTGGAGACATTTTGACTATCACAACTATGGGGAGGTTCCTCAAAAAACTAAAAATAGAAATACCATTTGACTCAGTAATTCTACTCCTAGGAATTTACCCGAAGAAAATAAAATTCCTGATTTGAAAAGACATGTGCATCCCTATGTTTATCTCTTCACTATTTGCAATAGCCAAGGTATGGAAACAACCTAAGTGTCCATCAGTGGACGAATGGATAAAGAAGAGGTGGTACATACACACAATCTAATATTATTCAGCCATAAAAAGAAAAGAAATCCTCCCATTTGCAATAACATGGATGGATCTAGAGAGGATATTATGCTCAATGAAATACACGAGGTGGAGAACAACAAATGCCTTATGATTTCACTTATTTGTAGAGTAGAAAAACAAAACAAAACAGAAGGAAAAATTAGCAGTAGACTCAGACATTGAGAAGGGACTAGTGGTTACCAAGGGGGAGGGGTTAGGTTGGGGGGGAGGGTGAATGGGAAAAAGGGGCACTATAATTAGCAATCACAATATAAGTTGGTCATAGGGATGGTCGTACAGCATGGAGAATACAGTTAATGATTCTGTAACATATTACTATGTTGATAGATAGTAACCGCACTAGAGGGGTTGAGGATTTAATAATATGGGTAACTGTTGAACTACTGTGTTGTGTATTTAAAACCAACATAAGGTTGTATATCAATGATACTTAAAAAAAAAAAAGATTCCCTGGCCCAAAAGTGTCAGTAGTACTTAAGGTTGAGAAGGACTGGTTAGATTATGTGTTAGCTACCTTCTTTCTCTTAAAGGTTTCAATTTTACGGTCTTTTGAAATTATCCTATTTTAAGTTTTTTTCTATAGGCATATTTCACTTTGGGTGAGTTAGCCATAAAATCACATTAAATTTTAGTATTTTGTGTAGTTTCATTTATCCTTTAAATTTAACAAAGTATTATTTGTATGAGGGTGAATAATACTAAGATGTTTCCTTCTTTAAAAAACTATTGATTCCTCATTAATGTACAACAAGAATTGACTCGAAAAGTACCTGTTTTTAACAGGGATTTTCTAATACCTTCCCAGGCTTGTAAAATTGTCTAATTTGGTTTGCTCACTAATAAAACTTGAAAGTCCAAACTTTCTCTTTCACTGAAGATCTTTAGGAGCAGGAACTGAATCTCATCATCTTTGTATCTCCTTGTCTAGGAAGGCGGCTATTCAATAAATGGAACAAATGAACTAACTTAACACTATTAGTATTTGGAGCTAGCTCCATCACTGCTGTTTGTGTTATACAGCCCTGGGAGGTTTCATAGAGTGACTAAAGGAGGTATAGTACTAGGACCTATGGCCTGCCTAATCACTGCTAGTAGTGTTAATGTTTACATATGAAAATTTCTTTAATACAGATTAAATGGAGTGTGTACCAGAAAGTATTTTCCTTTTGACCTAAGATAAAGACTAGTAGTTTAATACAGTATAATAGTGTGGATGTCTTTAGTATAAAGGTTTTTTTTCTTAATTCCAGGCATATAAAATTAATATATAATGAAACTTAAAATTACCATTTTAATAGTGCTGTAGTTTTCAGCTTAGTGAGCAGTCTTCCGCAGGAGTTTCGTTCTTGTTTTTTCCAGTTAACTGGTTTTGCATTTTAAACAAATGAGATGTTTTTATTTGAATCTTTGGATCAAATTTTCCTAACATACAACACACTTTACCAACTTCTCAAATTAAGGATATATGTACCAAATTTAACTTGTTATGGGGTTCAAGATTGAAGTGTTAGATGTTCATTATTTTTTTATTTCCATTCTAATTTAAGTACTGTTTTAGACTTTATTTGTTGGTGTTTACTTTTCATACTCTTTCACTGCCTTCTAATGTGTTGCTTCTAACCTGTTTTGCTGTGAGAAAATTTTTCTAAGTAAATTATATTTTTGAAGTTATTAAAGCTCTGAAGACCTCAAATGTCAGTAATCAACTTTGGGATTTGATGACCCTAATATTTCTGAGGCTTTTTATTACTTAACTCTGCATTCAGGTCTGTGTTGAAGATGGAATTTGTTCATCATTTGGCATGTATATATCATAATGAAAGTGTAACTGGTAATGCTGTTGTACTGGTGCTAATCATTGACTGTGTTATCACAGGACTGTAGAATGTTAGAGCTGGGAGGAGGGACCAGGGAGGCCAACCAGTTCACTCTTACCCTGTCAATTTTAGAGATGTAGAAAAGTGAGTGGAAAGGAGTAAAAAGGTCATAGTCACACAGGTAACTAACATCAGCAGAGAATAGATCCGAGGATCACCCAATACTTTTTCAGTTACACAAGGCTGTCTCAGGGGATCCGAGTTAAGTTTTATTAGAGGAAAAGAGGTTGGTGGTAGGATTGGGACATCTGTATTTGGGCACATTGGTTTCCTATTTTCACTTTGTAGAAGTGGAATGTGAAAACATTGGTTTTGGGAATTACTGTTTTTTCCTCCCAGCGAATTTGTCCATGAATCTTGAGTTTCACTTTGATTTTAACAAAACAAACAGAGCATATTTTCAACTATCTTTTAAACATTCCCTTTCTTTGAGGTGTCTGTCCCTGTTTGGCATTATTAATGACTTCTTCTCCTGAATTCTCTCCTCATAAAACAGTCTGCAGGTGCTCTCTGTCAGGCACTGACACTTTATATATTGCTCGGTCTACAAGATTGGTCTTGGGCTTGTTTTTTCTTTTAGATAATTATTTTTTATTGAAGGGTAGTTGACACACAGTATTACATTACATTAGTTTCAGGTGTACAACATAGTGATTCAACATTTATATACATGACAATTCTAGGTACCAGGTATCACCATACCAAGCTGTTACATTATCTTGACTATATTCCTTATGCTATATATTACATCCCAGTTACTTATTTATTTTACCATTGGAAGTGTGTACTTTTTTTTTTTTTTGTGAGGGCGTCTCTCATATTTATTGATCAAATGGTTGTTAACAACAATAAAATTCTGTATAGGGGAGTCAATGCTTAATGCACAATCATTAATCCACCCCAAGCCTAATTTTCGTCAGTCTCCAATCTTCTGAGGCATAACAAACAAGTTCTTACATGGAGAACAAATTCTTACATAGTGAATAAGTTACATAGTGAACAGTACAAGGGCAGTCATCACAGAAACTTTCGGTTTTGCTCATGCATTATGAACTATAAACAGTTCAAATAAGAATACTCATTTGATTTTTATACTTGATTTATATGTAGATACCACATTTCTCTCTTTATTATAATTATTTTTAATAGAATGCTGAAGTGGTAGGTAGATACAAGATAAAGATAAAAACATAGTTTAGTGTTGTAAGAGAGCAAATGTAGATGATCAGGTGTGTGCCTGTAGACTATGTGTTAATCCAAGCTAGACAAGGGCAATAAAACATCCACGTATGCAGAAGATTTCTCTCAGAACGGGGGGGGTGAGGTTCTAAGCCTCACCTCTGTTGATCCCCAATTTCTCACCTGATGACCCCCCTGCGACTGTGCCTGTCTTAGGTTGTTCCTCCCTTGAGGAATCTTACCCGTCTCTGGCTAACCAGTCATCTTCCGGGGCCGTACACGGAAATGTAAAGTTGGTAAGTGAGAGAGAAGCCTTATTGTTTGAAATGACTAGCTTTTTATTTCTTTGCATATTTATGCCCTGTAGCTTCTATGCCCAGCATTTGTCTTGAGGTATCTTTACCACTTGGAAGAATTATGATACTCGGTAAATTCGATATGAGGCACGAATTCTATTTAGGGGTTGTAATTAGGAAGGAAGAAGAAAAGCTATACAAGTAGCAGGCGGAAGAAAACATGGGAAGATTGATAATTTCTTTGACATATCTTCTTGTAGAGTAACTTCAGCATGTATAGGTTTTAAGCTACTACTTAAATTGCGCACACACATTAACATAATAGTATAGTTACATAACCAAAGCATATCTGTAATTACCAACCATCTCCAGGGAAACCAAGAAAACCAGATAGGCACCATAGGCATTTGTGAAAACTTATCTATGATATGGTGGATATTGTCCAACTGAACTTGAACAGTCTGAGAGAAATCAGACAAATTAAAACAACCCATTCCTGGGGAATGTTCACATCCCTTATGTTCTTTTAACAGTAAATAGTCTGTAGTTGTAAGATTTTGGAGCGCTACAATTTGCACTTCTCCTAATTCTTGGTTGAGTTCCAACAGTATAGATCCAGTCAAATTTGTTGTTTTACTGTATGCACAGGCCAGCTTAGACATCTCCTTCATTCCCATGGCAAGTCCAGGAGCTGGTGGGATGAGTGCATCTACAGCTGTAGCAGTGCGTGGATCTTTGTTGGGGTTTTTTCATGATCATCTTCTGGCATGAGTCTTCCAGAGTGTGCTGATGTTGGAAGTTCTCTTTCATATCGTATCTTAGTTCATTTTCGGGGTAGCCCAATTAGGCTTTGATCTTCTGTATAAACGCAAACAGACCCTTTTCCTACACTTTTATATGCCCTTTATACCCTTGTGTAGAACTCGTTGGAGGTTACCACACAGGAACTGCCCTTTTTGTTTTGTTTTGTTTTGTTTTTGGTATCACTAATCTACACTTACATGACGAATATTATGTTTACTAGGCTCTCCCCTATACCAGGTCTCCCCTATAACCCCTTTACAGTCACTGTCCATCAGCATAGCAAAATGTTGTAGAATCACTACTTGCCTTCTCTGTGTTGTACAGCCCTCCCTTTTCTCCTACCCCCCCATGCATGTTAATCTTAATACCCCCCTACTTCTCCCCCCCCCTTATCCCTCCCTACCCACCCAACCTCCCCAGTCCCTTTCCCTTTGGTACCTGTTAGTCCATTCTTGAGTTCTGTGATTCTGGTGCTGTTTTGTTCCTTCAGTTTTTCCTTTGTTCTTATATTCCACAGATAAGTGAAATCATTTGGTATTTCTCTTTCTCCGCTTGGCTTGTTTCACTGAGCATAATACCCTCCAGCTCCATCCATGTTGCTGCAAATGGTTGGATTTTCCCTTTTCTTATGGCTGAGTAGTATTCCATTGTGTATATGTACCACATCTTCTTTATCCATTCATCTATCGATGGACATTTAGGTTGCTTCCAATTCTTGGCTATTGTAAATAGTGTTGCGATAAACATAGGGGTGCACTGATCTTTCTCATACTTGATTGCTGCATTCTTAGGGTAAATTCCTAGGAGTGCAATTCCTGGGTCAAATGGTAAGTCTGTTTTGAGCATTTTGCTGTACCTCCATACTGCTTTCCACAATGGTTGAACTAACTTACATTCCCACCAGCAGTGTAGGAGGGTTCCCCTTTCACCACAGCCTCGCCAACATTTGTTGTTGTTTGTCTTTTGGATGGCAGCCATCCTTACTGGTGTGAGGTGATACCTCATTGTAGTTTTAGTTTGCATTTCTCTGATAATTAGCGATGTGGAGCATCTTTTCATGTGTTTGTTGGCCATCTGTGTTTCTTTTTTTGAGAACTGTCTGTTCAGTTCCTCTGCCCATTTTTTAATTGGGTTATTTGTTTTTTGTTTGTTGAGGCGTGTGAGCTCTTTATATATTCTGGACGTCAAGCCTTTATCGGATGTGTCATTTTCAAATATATTCTCCCATACTGTAGGGTTCCTTTTTGTTCTATTGATGGTGTCTTTTGCTGTACAGAAGCTTTTCAGCTTAATATAGTCCCACTTGTTCATTTTTGCTGTTGTTTTCCTTGCCCGGGGAGATATGTTCAAGAAGAGGTCACTCATGTTTATGTCTAAGAGGTTTTTGCCTATGTTTTCTTCCAAGAGTTTAATGGTTTCATGACTTACATTCAGGTGTTTGATCCATTTTGAGTTTACTTTTGTATATGGGGTTAGACAATGGTCCAGTTTCATTCTCCTACATGGAGCTGTCCAGTTTTGCCAGCACTATCTGTTGAAGAGACTGTCATTTCGCCATTGTATGTCCATGGCTCCTTTATCAAATATTAATTGACCATATATGTCTGAGTTAATGTCTGGATTCTCTAGTCTGTTCCATTGGTCTGTGGCTCTGTTCTTGTGCCAGTACCAAATTGTCTTGATTACTATGTCTTTATAGTAGAGCTTGAAGTTGGGGAGTGAGATCCCCCCTACTTTATTCTTCTTTCTCAGGATTGCTTTGGCTATTCGGGGTCTTTGGTGTTTCCATATGAATTTTTGAATTATTTGTTCCAGTTCATTGAAGAATGTTGCTGGTAGTTTCATAGGGATTGCATCCAATCTGTATATTGCTTTGGGCAGGATGGCCATTTTGACGATATTAATTCTTCCTAGCCATGACCATGGGATGAGTTTCCATCTGTTAGTGTCCCCTTTAATTTCTCTTAAGAGCGACTTGTAGTTTTCAGAGTATAAGTCTTTCACTACTTTGGTTAGGTTTGTTCCTAGGTATTTTATTTTTTTTGATGCAATTGTGAATGGAGTTGTTTTCCTGATTTCTCTTTCTGTTGGTTCATTGTTAGTGTATAGGAAAGCCACAGATTTCTGTGTGTTGATTTTGTATCCTGCAACTTTGCTGTATTCCGATATCAGTTATAGTAGTTTTGCGGTGGTGTCTTTAGGGTTTTTTATGTACAGTATCATGTCATCTGCAAATAGTGACAGTTTAACTTCTTCTTTACCAATCTGGATTCCTTGTATTTCTTTGTTTTGTCTGATTGCCGTGGCTAGGACCTCCAGTACTGTGTTAAATAACAGTGGGGACAGTGGGCATCCCTGTCTAGTTCCCGATCTGAGAGGAAATGCTTTCAGCTTCTCGCTGTTCAATATAATGTTGGCTGTGGGTTTATCATAGATGGCCTATATTATGTTGAGGTACTTGCCCTCTATTCCCATTTTTCTGAGAGTTTTTAACATGAATGGATGTTGAACTTTGTCAAATGCTTTTTCAGCATCTATGGAGATGATCATGTGGTTTTTGTCCTTCTTTTTGTTGATGTGGTGGATGATGTTGATGGACTTTCTAATGTTGTACCATCCTTGCATCCCTGGGATGAATCCCACTTGGTCATGGTGTATGATCCTTTTGATATATTTTTGAATTCGGTTTGCTAATATTTTGTTGAGTATTTTTGCATCTACGTTCAGCAGGGATATTGGTCTGTAGTTTTCTTTTTTGGTGGGGTCTTTGCCTGGTTTTGGTATTAGGGTGATGTTAGCTTCATAGAATGAGTTTGGGAGTATCCCCTCCTCCTCTATTTTTTGGAAAACTTTAAGGAGAATGGGTATTATGTCTTCGCTGTATGTCTGATAAAATTCCGAGGTAAATCCATCTGGCCCGGGGGTTTTGTTCTTTGGTAGTTTTTTGATTACCGCTTCAATTTCGTTGCTGGTAATTGGTCTGTTGAGATTTTCTGTTTCTTTCTGTGTCAGTCTTGGAAGGTTGTATTTTTCCAGGAAGTTGTCCATTTCTCCTAGGTTTTCCAGCTTGTTAGCATATAGGTTTTCATAGTATTCTCTAATAATTCTGTGTATTTCTGTGGGGTCCATCGTGATTATTCCTTTCTCGTTTCTGATACTGTTGATTTGTGTTGACTCTCTTTTCTTCTTAATAAGTCTGGTTAGAGGCTTATCTATTTTGTTTATTTTCTCGAAGAACCAGCTGTTGGTTTCATTGATTTTTGCTATTGTTTTTTTCTTCGCAATTTTATTTATTTCTTCTCTAATCTTTATTATGTCCCTCCTTCTGCTGACCTTAGGCCTCATCTGTTCTTCTTTTTCCAATTTCGATAATTGTGACATTAGACCATTCATTTGGGATTGTTCTTCCTTTTTTAAATATGCTTGGATTGCTATATACTTTCCTCTTATGACTGCTTTTGCTGTGTCCCACAGAAGTGGGGGCTTAGTGTTGTTGTTGTCATTTGTTTCCATATATTGCTGGATCTCCATTTTGATTTGGTCATTGATACATTGATTATTTAGGAGCGTGTTGTTAAGCCTCCATGTGTTTGTGAGCCTCTTTGCTTTCTTTGTACAGTTTATTTCTAGTTTTATGCCTTTGTGGTCTGAAAAGTTGGTTGGTAGGATTTCAATCTTTTGGAATTTTCTGAGGCTCTTTTTGTGGTCTAGTATGTGGTCTATTCTGGAGAATGTTCCATGTGCACCTGAGAAGAATGTATATCCTGTTGCTTTTGGATGTAGAGTTCTATAGATGTCTATTAGGTCCATCTGCTCTACTGTGTTGTTCAGTGCTTCCGTGTCCTTACTTATTTTGTGCCCAGTGGATCTAACCTTTGGGGTGAGTGGTGTGTTGAAGTCTTCTAGAATGAATGCATTGCAGTCTATTTCCCCGTTTAGTTCTATTAGTGTTTGTTTCACATATGCTGGTGCTCCTGTGTTGGGTGCATATATATTTAGAATGGTTATATCCTCTTGTTGGACTGAGCCCTTTATCATTATGTAGTGTCCTTCTTTATCTCTTGATACTTTCTTTGTTTTGAAGTCTATTTTGTCTGATATTAGTACTGCAACCCCTGCTTTCTTCTCGCTGTTGTTTGCTTGAAATATGTTTTTCCATCCCTTGACTTTTAGTCTGTACATGTCTTTGGGTTTGAGGTGAGTTTCTTGTAAGCCGCATATAGATGGGTCTTGCTTTTTTATCCATTCTGTTACTCTGTGTCTTTTGATTGGTGCATTCAGCCCATTAACATTTAGGGTGACTATTGAAAGATATGTACTTATTGCCATTGCAGGCTTTAAATTCGTGGTTACCAAAGGTTCAAGGTTAGCCTCTTTAGTATCTTACTGCCTAACTTAGCTCTCTTATTGAGCTGTTATATACACTGTCTGGAGATTCTTTTCTTCTCTCCCTTCTTATTCCTCCTCCTCGATTCTTCATATGTTGGGTGTTTTGTGCTGTGCTCTTTCTAGTAGTGCTCCCATCTAGAGCAGTCCCTGTAAGATGTTCTGTAGAGGTGGTTTGTGGAAAGCAAATTCCCTCAGCTTTTGTTTGTCTGGGAATTGTTTAATCCCACCATCATATTTGAATGATAGTCGTGCTGGATACAGTATCCTTGGTTCAAGGCCCTTCTGTTTCATTGTATTAAATATATCATGCCATTCTCTTCTGGCCTTTAGGGTTTCTGTCGAGAAGTCTGATGTTAGCCTGATTGGTTTTCCTTTATAGGTGAGCTTTTTCTCTCTAGCTGCCTTTAAAACTCTTTCCTTGTCCTTGATCTTTGCCATTTTAATTATTATGTGTCTTGGTTTTGTCCTCCTTGGATCCTTTCTGTTGGGGGTTCTGTGTATTTCCGTGGTCTGTTCGATTATTTCCTCCCCCAGTTTGGGGAAATTTTCAGCAATTATTTCTTCTAAGATACTTTCCATCTCTTTTCCTCTCTCTTCTTCTTCTGGAACCCCTATAATACTGATATTGTTCCTTCTTGATTGGTCACACATTTCTCTTAATATTGTTTCATTCCTGGAGATCCTTTTGTCTCTCTCTATGTCAGCTTCTATGCGTTCCTGTTCTCTGATTTCAATTCCATCAATGGCCTCTTGCATCCTATCCATTCTGCTTATAAACCCTTCCAGAGTTTGTTTCATTTCTGCGATCTCCTTTCTAACGTCTGTGATCTCCCTCCGGACTTCATCCCATTTCTCTTGCGTATTTCTCTGCATCTCTGTCAGCATGTTTATGATTCTTATTTTGAATTCTTTTTCAGGAAGACTGGCTAGGTCTGTCTCCTTCTCTGGTGTTGTCTCTGTGATCTTTGTCTGCCTGTACCTTTGCCTTTTCATGGTGATAGGAATAGTTTGCAGAGCTGGGACGAGTGACGGCTGGAAGAATTTCTCTTCTTGTTGGTTTGTGGCCCTCCTCTCCTGGGAGAACAGCGACCTCTAGTGGCTTTTGCTGGGCAGCTGCGCGCAGACAGGGTTTCTGCTTCCTGCCAGGCTGCTATGAAGTTTATCTCCGCTGTTGCTGTGGGCGTGGCCTGGCTCAGGCAGCTGCTCCAAAGTGGTGGAGTCGCGTTGGAGGGGGAGCGGCCGGGAGGCTATTTATCTCTGTAAGGGTCCTCCGTGCTCCCTGCAGCCCAGGGGTTATGGTGCCTAGAGATCCCTGGATTCCCTACCTCTGGATTAAGTGTCCCACCCTGCCCCTTTAAGACTTCCAGTAAGCACCCGCCAAAACAAAACAACAACCACAAAAAAAAAAAAAAAAAAACGTGGCCGCTCGTTTTTCTTTATTCTCCTTTGCCAGCCTCAGGCATCTTCTCACCAGTCTTGCTGCCCTGTTTCCCTAGTATTTGGGTCCCTATCCCTTTAAGACTTCCACAAAGCGCTCGCCAAAACAAAACAGCCAAAAAAAAAACATGGTCGCTCGCTTTTCTGGTGTCCTCCACTGCCAGGCCACCGGTGCAGTCTTGGGCTTGTTTTTATGTCTTTCTTGTTAGGTGTCCTATGTTCTTACACCTTCTCTTCCAAATCTAGATTTCTACACTTCAGGGCATCAAATTCCAGGGTCACATCTTCTGTTCTTCACCTGGCACATTATCCATTTTAATGTCTTTACCTCCTGTCAAAATCAGCATATTTCAAACCTCATTCTTCATATACTTCCCCAGGCAAGCTGTTTTTCCTTGTATTTTTGCCAGTGATAATCACCGTTTTTCCCCCTCTGTCCATTTGGGTTTAAAAACTAAGTTACATAACTACACCCTCCCACCCTTCCATGAATATCCAGTCAGTGGGTCACTGTGTTTATCAGTCTTTTGGTTTATTACTTCTCCCTTCTTTTTCTTTCTTGCCACTTGCATTACTTTCACCCCAATTTTGACTTGTTCCAAACCAGTGAATATAGCCACCACCTTTTTGCTGTCCATAATTTATTTTCCTTTCAGTCTGTCCCTACACGTTGTAAGCAGATTAATATTTTTATAAAGTGCTTTCATAATGCCATTCCTCTTATTAGAAGAACAAACTGCAGGGTATTCTTGGGCTGGATTAAAAGTTTTCCACTGTTTGTGTCTGCACTATCTTGTTTAAATTAGGTTTTGCTCATAGTGTTCAAACGTTTTGAATTGCCTTTGGTCATCTTCTCTGCCTGAATCAGTGGTTCTCCCAGACTTTTGGGTTACATGAGTCAGTAAAATTTCAAAGAATAATTATGAGGATCAAAATGCAGTATTGGGCAAGTAAAGACATTAAAACTTCTTTTTGCTGTTTACTTAGGCAGTACTATTTCAAAATGAATTGGTTATAATACAAATATTAATAAGTTCAATGGAAAATTTATAGGTGTATATATATGTTGTTTTCCTATTTTGTTTGCTTGTCCAAATTGCAGTATATTGGCTGGTAATTGGGAATCACCCATCTAAACAATATGTGTCTCCACAAATTCAAATCTCTTATTTTTACCCTTTCTCACCGTTCCTAAATCACGTAGTGTGTATTCAGGTACCCTTTACCTCAAATTCTCAGACCACTTACACTCTGTGCTAGGCATTTGATGTGGCATCATGACACTTATAATGGGTCTTCAATCCTTAACTAAATTGTAAGGTTCTTGAAGGTACAAACTGGGTTTTGTTTTCTATTTTTCCCTTAGTATCAAGCACTGAGAAGATAATTTTGGTATTTATAATTATAGCTGCTGTTCTGTGTGTCCATCAGGTACATCTGCATTAAGAAAATGGCAGGTCCTTGAAGCTTTAATCATACATTGCTACCCTTACTTGTCATGCAATATTATATTTAACCAATTTTGTACTGTTTTTGGTAGTTAGCTTGATATTAACTATGTCTTATGTTTGTATTTTTCATTAATGAAAGTATTGTCCTCATTATTGTTTAGGAAAGGAGAATTGAAATTGGATCCAGCAAGTCTTACCAACATAGAATGTTTTTCTTGGTTTTTAACTCTGTATCTTACTGTATAGAAAACAAGAGGTCAAGCTATATAAGTAGAGTGGGGTGTGTGTGTGTCCAACTCTTAGTATTATAATATTGAAGTGATAGGACCTTAAATTATTTTAATAGTGTTCATTAATGTATGCTTTAGCACCTAGCAGATAGACCATAATGTAGTTCACTGAAGGAGTAATTACAATGTACATTATAATTATATATATATGTGTGTGTGTGTATATATACATATATATATATATATAAAATGCACACCTTCACGTAAATATGTTAGCTTATTAAATTTGCTTTGGTACACAGTCCATCCTTTCAGCAAATTAATCAGTATTAATAGATTTTCTCAATTTTTTTTTCCCCTCCTCTCCTCTCAGGTGCTACTCAAGTATTGGGAAAGTTCAGGATGCCTTTATATCTTACAGGCAGTCTATTGATAAATCAGAAGCAAGTGCAGATACATGGTGTTCAATAGGGTAAGACTTTGTATAAAAATAATGGTATTATAATTGATAAACGAAGATGGTTGTGTCACATAATGTGCTTCAAAGTTTATATCATGTTATGAAGCTAAGCAGTTCTTCCTAGGTAACTTATTTTTTCTTACTTTCGTCTTCTAGCGTGCTATATCAGCAGCAAAATCAGCCTATGGATGCTTTACAGGCCTATATTTGTGCTGTACAATTGGACCACGGCCATGCTGCAGCCTGGATGGACCTAGGAACACTCTATGAATCTTGCAACCAGCCTCAAGATGCCATTAAATGCTACTTAAATGCAACCAGAAGCAAGAGTTGTAGTAATACCTCTGCACTTGCAGCACGAATTAAGTATTTACAGGTAAAATTTTTAAATAGTAGTTTTTAAAAGGCACATGTTTCCCCATGACAGGCAGAAGGAGGGTGGCTGGAAAGTTTGTCTAGTTGTGTTTTGATGTCTATAATTTGTTCCCATATTTTGTAAACATACCATAGCTTGTAATATTATTTTACTTTTCATTTTAAGTAAGATATGCAGTATTTTAAAAGATGCTCTTTTTGCACATTTACTGTTGATGCATATTAATTTACATAAATTTTTTCTATGTACTGTCTACATTTTTAAGTTGTCATAGCATTTTAGAGAAGAGAACACAAACACTGTCTTTCACTCTAGCTTGGAATTTCATGAGAAGACAGCTATGAGAACTCTGAAAACAGAGCTCAGATTTGTTTTAATTTTCACAAAGGTTTATATTCCGGTTACCCTCTGTATACTTAGTATTTTTCTGAAACCCCAAATTAAGAATCTAATTTCTTTTAAAAACAATTAGTTATAGCATTTAGGAAGATTTAGTGGACTTGCTCTTACTCAAGTAGGCTTGTGTTAAATTTGCTTTTTACATAATTTTTCCTAGGCTCAGTTGTGTAACCTTCCACAAGGTAGTCTACAGAATAAAACTAAATTACTTCCTAGTATTGAGGAGGCGTGGAGCCTACCAATCCCCGCAGAGCTTACCTCCAGGCAGGGTGCCATGAACACAGCACAGCAGGTGAGAAGTTGGGTTATGTTCTGCAGGTGCCCAGCTTTAAGGGTTCTTTTCAATCTGTAGTGGTCAAGCGTATTTTGCTAAGCACAAGAGGCTTTTATTAATGGAAAGCCTTTTGATTTAATTGCAAAGGGAATCTAGATCAAAATAAAGCTTCCTCTGATGTGGGAAGAAATTTTGGGGTGCCAATTTAGAACCTTTGTGCATTTTCATGATTTTGAAGGTGATTTCTTAAAATAATGCTGCAGTGGTTTAATTTTTAAAGCAAGTTCCTCAAAGGAAGGTACACATTCCTCCATTGATGATTCATTTGATTTTGATTTTTAATAATTGCAATCAGCGATGTCCACATAGCTTTGAAAGTACGCAGCTTGTAAAGTTTTATAATTTGAAGGAATGAACTAAGAATATATAGAACCCTATTTTTGTCTTCCTTCTGTGATTCTTAGGCATGTAAACCTCATCATCCAAATACTGAACCTGTATTAGGCCTCAGTCAAACACCAATTTCACAGCAATCCTTGCCACTACACATGATTCCTTCTAGCCAAGTAGATGACCTGTCCAGTCCTGCCAAGAGGAAAAGAACATCTAGTCCAACAAAGGTATATATTTTAGAGAAATAAAAAATCCCAGTCGAAAAGAAATTTTCAACTGCCCTGAATTTGTGCAGTTTCAATATCTTCTGTCCTTTATTTTAAATCTGTGGACATCAAAGAGTGAAAGGTTGGAGTTTTTCCATCCCAAATTCTTAGCATCATATTAAATATAGAAAGTAGGGATAAATTTACATTCATCAAATCATTTTATTCATTTCCCTGCCGTTAAAATCTCAACACACTTTTCATCATCACTTTCTACTGACATTGAGCTAAATTCAAAAATATTGCATCCAGTGGATAGTGTGGTATTTAGGTTAGCCATTTGGGCCATAGTCTAGGGGTGGGCCTTTTTGGGTGGCTTATTAAAGAATCAATACTTTTTTAATTCATGGTTTTCCAAATTTATTATGCATATAAAATTTTTTAAAAAGAATTTAATGTCATAACATCTTTTATATTTAAATAATCCAATTCATAGTCATTTGGCTTCCATTAGTCATTATTGTTAACTCTACGGATTTAACCAAATATTCTTTAAATTTTTTTAAAATCAATTTTCCTCAGAATACTTCTGATAATTGGAGTAGTGGCCATGGAGTGTCACATCCTCCAGTACAGCAACAAGCTCATTCATGGTGTTTGACACCACAGAAATTACAGGTATGTAAGATATGCTTTTGGCATGCTGATTTTCCTGTTTAAAAAGAGTGGAGGTAGTAAGCTTTTTAAGTTGAGTGATTGCTAAAGCCGACTGCTAAAGTTGAGTGGCAGTAAACTCAGTTAGTGTGCACATAAGTAAAGTGAACCCACATTTGTGAGACTGATAGAGATAATTCATTCTTGTTTTTCACTTACGTTTAAACTGGTAGTATATTCACATGGTTACTACGAATGTAGGATGTATAGAGTAAATACTCCTTCCAACTCCTGCCCCTACCCAGTCAGTTCCCCTCCTAACAGACCCCCAATGTTATTTAGTCTATCTATCCAGAGATATGTTGTGCATGTGTTAAGCAAACATTCATCCCCCTTACCTCATATTATTATTTTTCCCCTTTTTTACACAATGATAGAGTGCTATATATACTGTTGAACAATGTATTTTACAGACCTCTCCATATCAGTACATTTTATAGACCTCTCCCTATCAGTATATAAAGAGCTTCCTTGTTCTTTTATGGTTACAGCATATATCTTTATATGGATGTCACATCTTTATTTAAGCAGATCATTAGTTTTGGACAGTTGGGTTGTCTTCATATTTTTTCTGTTCCATACAATGCTGCTGTGAATGTACTTGTCAAATGTATTTTAAGCTTGAAGAGCTTTCTGTGCAAATTCTGAAAAATTCTGTATTAATGAGTAAAATTTCATGCTCATTTATCTCAGAGATAATATTACAGCTAAACCTTCCTCAGATGAATGTTTCTTACTTTCTGAAACTTTTTAAAGGACTTCATCTTGGAGTTGATTGCTGTTGGTCAGGAATCATTCTTTGAGTGGACAGCTGTCCTCAGTTGATCTAGTCATTTCAGGGAAAGGTTGCTTAGAATAGTGACCTTGAGCTTATTACTTAGATATGTTTTTGACTGTATTCTCCTTTCTTCTTCTAGCACTTGGAACAGCTTCGTGCAAATAGAAATAATTTAAATCCAGCACAGAAACTGATGCTGGAACAGCTGGAAAGTCAGTTTGTCTTAATGCAGCAACACCAAGTGTGTATAGCATTTTTTCCCCCTAAAATTTGTTAGCATTTTGAATATTTTTATTGACTGGAACATTATTTTAGAGTATGTTCATCCTCACTTTTACTAATTCTACCAGTATTTGGTGGAATTTAGTAATCTGCGCTTCTTAAAATACTAATAATGGACAGTGAATTTTGGGAAGAAAACGTATTTAATTTCGAATACAAGACTTGGAGTTTTATTTATTGACAGTTATTTTGCATGTATTCTAAAGGTTTATTTATAGTATTTACTTAACAAGCTATCCTAAACTGAGGTGGGGCTCTACAGGGCTGGTTTACTTTGGAGGATCTGGCATATCATTGTAATAGAATGAAATTTTGAGATCCCTTTTTGTGATTGGGGAAAAGACCCATAAACTCGAGTAGTTTTCCATAATTTTCAGCTACTTTCTTTTGTCATTATTAAAGGGATGTTTCTTAAAAATGAAACAGATTTCTCCTTTTCTGAGGAAGCTAATCTAAGTATGAACAAATACAGTTTATTTTCAAAAGTATGTATTTTTGAATCCAGGGACATTAAATGCTGGAGTAAAAATAAGATTAATTTGTTATACACCTTCACATTCTTATTCTCTCCTTTTCAGGCCACACAAGCAGCATTACTTTTTCCTTTGTTTCTGAACAGATGAGACCAACAGGAGTTGCACAGGTACGATCTACTGGAATTCCTAACGGGCCAACAGTTGACTCATCATTGCCTACAAACTCAGTCTCTGGCCAGCAGCCCCAGCTCGCTCTGACCAGAGTGCCTAGTGTCTCTCAGCCTGCAGTCCGCTCTGCCTGCCCTGGGCAGCCTTTGGCCAATGGACCCTTTTCTGCAGGCCATATTCCCTGTAGCACACCAAGAACGCTGGGAAGTACAGACACTATTTTGATAGGCAATAATCACATAACAGGAAATGGAAGTAATGGAAACGTGCCTTACCTGCAGCGAAACGCACTCACTCTACCTCATAACCGCACAAACCTGACCAGCAGCGCAGAGGAGCCGTGGAAAAACCAACTATCTAACTCCACTCAGGTAATAGAAGGACTAGCTGCCTTGTTGGCTTCTCACTTTGTTGTCTTCTTCTATTTTTATGCATTTTGAGAGAAGAAGAAATAAAAGTTGGAGGAATGTTTTTATAAGCATTTTATACTACTATAGTGTTATTACTACATTGAAATTCAGTATATACATACATGAATATATTTTCCATTATAAATTTTATACACACCCAGATAGTCTTGGAAATTTGAAAAGGAAAGTAGATCATATAGTCCCCCCGAAATTTATTGTTAATTTACAATGGCATCAACATCATTTATGCAATATTACTTAGTACATTTCTGCATATATTGCGCACTTAAGATTGAGGTGCTATGCTAGGTTGTAGATATTCTGATGGGAGAAAAACTCCGTTGAAGAAACAGTTACCATAGGTTACTATGAAGTGTGACTTTGGTAGAAGAGTGTTTTGATAGTACCTAGGACGGCACATGACCAAGCTGTTACAGTCTCCAGATATTAGAGAATTTGGGAGTGGAGAATGCTGGTAAAATGTGCCTAGAGTATAGCTTATGAAGAGGGGAGGGTGAAGTACAGGGCTCAAGGAGGTAGACACAGTTGCCTAATTTATCTTGAAGGCAAAGTGGAGCCACTAAAATTTCAAAACAGAGTAATGGATTTCAGGAACATTATTTTTATCAAAGGCATGTGACATATTTTTCTTGGTAGTTCATTGTTAGACATTTAATTTCTAAGTTTTTACTTCTGAATATTTATACACATAGTTTTTTCGATATTTGGGATTGTTTCCATGGAGTGGGTGCTTCAGAGTGGAACTAAAGGTTTCAAAGAGTAAGCATTAAAAAAAATGTTGCCAATACATACTGCCAAATTGCTTATAGTTCTTTATTAGTCTACTATAAGAAATATTTCACTTAATTGCTGGTTAACCTTATATTATGGGTAAAACAGATAAGTTTTTCGGACTTTTAAATTCTTAGAGTACTATTCTTGGTGGGACCATCTCTTCTAGAGTGATTAGTAGTTTTATTAATTCTTAACTGTTGAGGTCCTACTATGTTCATGTCATATTTGAGGTTCTGGGGCTAAGTCAGCAAAGAAAACACACAAAAATGTCTTAATTAGGATAGGTAAATGGACAATAAACAAGCATTACATGTAGAATGTTAAGTAGTGATATGATTAGTTCCATGGAAAAATATATTGGCAAAGGAAGCTAGAGAGTACTAGAGGTTAGTGGTAGATCTGTTGCATTTATGAATAGGAAGGTCAAGGAATGCTTCACTGGAAGGTGACATTTGAATAAAGACCCCAATTACAGAAGTGAGCCTTGAAAATATTTGTGATAAGAGTGTTCAAGGTCTAGGGAGCAACAAAGTGCAGTAGGCCCTATGGTAGGAGTGTACTTTGCATATTTGAGGAAAATCAAGGTGGCAAGCAGGGCGAGTAAAGGGTGAAAAGAGAGGTAAATGGTGTCCAGCAGGAAACAGGCTAGCTAAATCATGTTCAGCCTTGTAGGCCTTTGTAGGGGTGTTGGATTTTATTCTGGATAAAATGGGAATTTCTAGGGGATTTTGAGTGGAGGAGTGATATGATCTTAGTTTTTAACTAGATCTCTGGTACTCTGGATAGACTAAAGCAAAAGTAGAAATGATGTGGCCAATTTGGAGGTTAACTACTGTCATCCAGGTTAACAGAATGGTGGTGGCTAGACCCAGAGTGGCAGCAGAAGTGGTCAACTTTGGGATGTATTTGGAAGGTAGTACCAACAGGATTAGCTGATAGAGTGGGGTGTGACAGAGAAGAGTCTAAACTAGCCTGACCAATCAGAAGGATGGATGATGAGACTGGATGCAGTCACCAAGGGGTGAGAACATACTGAGAAAACTCAAAATTGAGTCTTGGGGCATTCTAGTGTAATAGGTCCGTAAATTGAAGAAGTAGCAAAGATGACTAGAGAAAGAGTGACCTGTGAAGTAGCAGGAGATCCAGGAGAATTTGAGTAATGCCTTGGAAGCTAGATGATGAAAGTCTTTCAAAGGAAGAGAGTGTGATCTAAGTGTAAATCAAAAAAGGTCCATACATCAAGTAAGGCAAGGACTGGAAGATTACCATCCAAAGTATATGGTGCCATTGCTGAGTCAGGAAACTATGAGGTAAAAGCAAGTCCAGCCCCTGACTGTGATCTGTTTTTTGTTTTGTTTTTACAGCCTATGAACTAAGAATGGTTTTTCCATTTTTAAAGGGCTGTAAAAAAAAAAGAATGTGTGACAGAGATTGTATCGTCCACAAAATCTAAAATACTTATAATCTGGCCCTTTACAGAAAAGGTTTTCTGACATTTGATAAGAGCAATTCAGTGGATTCGTGGGGGCAAAAGTCTAATTGTAGTGGGCTTCAACATAATATGGAAGGAGAGAAATTGTAAGCAACAAGTATAGACAATTGTAGGACAGATACCTGTAGTTATAGGCTACATGCTGCCCAGTGCCAGGGGTGCCACTCCTATAAACCATGCCTAAGGGAAGGAAAGAAACAGGTAGTAGTTGAAGGGGAAGTGGGCTTAAGAGTTGTTTCATTTTTTTAAGTTTAGGATGGGAGAAATAAATTTAAGATGGATGAAAGCTAATGGGAAAGATTAAACAGGAAGACATTAACACAGGAGAAAGAAGAGAATTGTTAAGAGTAGGGGAGAAGATGGAATTTTGGGGGTTCAGTCTTTAAATATTAAATGATTGGACAACTTGAGATTTTTCTTGGAATGCCATGGTGCTAAGGGATAATTGGCGGTTGATAAATGAGAACCTTTGTTATGATTAGAACTTAGCGTTCTCTTATTCTTCATTATATCTAATTCCCTGGCTTGCTTAGTTGCTGTGGTTTTCCAGTAAATACTCTCTTAACCCTATTTTGGAAGTTTGCTGTCCTTTAAAAGCATAATTCTAGTGAAGGAACCTTCAGTTTGC